>NW_027514826.1:3950000-4299614 GCF_048772815.1 Callospermophilus lateralis | reverse complement strand
GCTCAAATTTTCTACGATTTTTTTAAGTACATTTATTTTCATTTCTGCAAATGGAAAACAGCTGCCCAGCCTTCCAGTAACAACCTTTATGAACTTGTAGGTGGTTATTAAGTCACCCCCAGCCACCTTCCTATGGAGTAAGCAGTGCCTTCAACCTATCTTCAGAGTTTCCACTTCCTATTCCTTTAATCATCTCTCCATCTCCCTAAGCTTTTCTACATCCTTCTTTAAATGTGGGTTTCAAAGTGGAACAAGATTTGCACCATTAACTGGGTCACTTCCTTTTCAGATCATTGTACATCGCTGTCATTCATATGGGAAACCTGGCAATTTTATCAACATCCAGAGATGAGATGTAGGACTAGCAGTTTCTTTTGCCTTGGGCTGGGCTTGGTCTGTGGCTACAGATACCAGCTTTGGAGTCTGAGACCCTTAGCAAGCTAAACTCCAGTTCTCTTCTAAGACAGGGTGCAGGCCCGTGTCCCCTCCCCTCCTGCCTGAGTTCAGCAGCCAGTTCTGGAGCACAGGAACCATTTCCCAAGCACTGTGCCCTCCTAGGGAGGAATCACCCATACTGCACTCCAAGTTCCATTTCTAAATCAAGGGTACATGCAGTGATCATGAAATTCCGTGGGATCTCTCTCACCTCCTCTTCTGAGATGGTTTGCTTTGGAACCAATAGGGGATAAGGACATGGTTTTCTGTGTCTAGTGTCATTGAAATCACAGAGGGGGAGGATCTTGAATTTGGTCCGAGAGTACAGGAAGGTCAACACAATCGTTGAGGGCTGTTGTTTAGGAGAGATGCGGAATATCGCTGATTGTCTTGACTTTGTTCCATCTCTGTTGTTTGGGGTTTTTTGGACCTCTCTGTCCCTCTTCCCCTCTGTCTGCCTGAATACTTGGCATTCCTTGGGTGGAAACATGGGGATTTTTGGCTCTCAGCCAGAGCAGGCAGCAAGTCATAGCAGACAGCTCCATTGCTTGCTCCCACAAGCTTCTGTATCCAAGCATAGCCCAACTCAGGCACTCAGGTGACTTGTTCTTCAGCCCCTGCAGGAAGCAGCGTCCTTAAGTCAGCATTGGCCAGCAGGTGACCATGCACAGTTGTAAGCAGGAGAGCTGGAATGTCTGTGTGGTGAGACTCCTAGGTAGCATGTTGGCTAATGTCAGGTCTGTTTTATATGTGTGGCCGAGAGGTGTGCTCATGAGTGAAGAGAAATCCTCAGAGTTCTCTCTGCAGATATGGGACTGATTAAGCAGTGACTCCCAGGTGGGACTCACTCCCATACTTTTGAGAGAAGTAATGTAATGTGGATTCCTGGGACATCAGGTTCGGGATGTTTGATTACTGAGGTCATTCTGAATCAGTAAATGCACTGCGGCTCCCCTACATGTCACTGTAAGGTACCATCTTGATACTGCCAGCTGTGGGTTTTGAATATGTATAGGTTCTAGAAGGTACATTTCTAGAAACTCTGCCCAGTCTTCACTGGAAGTGAAGTGAATCAATCATTCCTGGTTCCCGTAAGATGAATCACCAGGATCCCTGTGTGTAGTTAACAGACATGTATTTGGGCACCTAAATATTTTCCTTCTCGATGAGATTCAGAGCTCTAATGCAGTAAATCAAGACTTTACCTACCCACTTATATTTGAGGACAGAAACTTGCAGATCTGGTGTTGCCTTGCAGTACACTCAGCAGTACACAGGTTTCTATTCTTCCTTGCTAAAAATGTGTCTTGCATCACTGAACAGGCCCTGTGAACTGCATGCTGTGCTGCGGGCATGGTCCGCAGGTGAGAGGGCAGTGCTGCACATAACATCTCTGCTTTCTTTTCTCCAGTCCAATAGACAGCCAGCCAAGTTGAACCTTCTTACCTGCCAGGTGAAACCAAACGCTGAGGACAAGAAGTCTTTTGACCTGATTTCACGTGAGTCCTTTAGAACACTTTTGGTAGGTTGTTGTGGGTTCTGACACCTGCAGATGTCCATCATCTGGATCCTGAAGCAGCTTTTCGAAGCAGGGATCCAAGGTCACCATGGGGGAGCTTCTTGTCATTCCTGCACCTGCAGCTTTAGATGGAGTCTTGCTCTGTTACCCAAGCTGGCCTTGAATTCCTAGGCTCCAGCAGTCCTCCTGCCTCAGCCCCCAATTAGCTGGCCTACAGAACATGTGCCACTGTACCTGGCTTTCTCAGGTCACTTAATTTGCACTTACAGTTGGGAAGGCATAGCAGTGTCAGATGTGACCGTGTTTAGGAATATGAAGAGTATGCATTTATATGTTGTCCTGGTGCAGTGAGTCCACAGCTGGATCTCCTCAGAGCGTTGTTTCCAAGTATGTTCCCATTTCTCTGGATTTCAAAGATTCTTTGGTGTGAGGTCCAGACATAGGGGTTTTAAAGCCCTTCTGTGATTTTTAAAGTGCACCTGGGGGTCAAGAATCTCTGATGTAGACTTGGGAATACATGTGTAGCACTATACCATACAGCTAATTTGCCTGGAGTTATATCGCTGCAAAATCAGACTCTTTCAGGAAAAGTCGTCTTGCTTCCAAGCAGGATGGCCTTCAAACTTCATGAATTACTGTCACTGTATCCCCTCACTTCCTTATGCCATATGGTTCAGAGTTTACTTTTCCCTTGAGGTGACAGCATAATAACCTCCCCCACACACACCCTGTAGCCTGTGCTGTCACGGTGAGTAGCAGCTGGGGAGTGCTGTTCTGCTAAGTTAGCTCCTGTGGGAGCACCTGCTGGCCACATTGCAGCTGAGCGGACACCTCCTTCTGCAGGGGGAGAGGCCAGCAAGGCCAATGAAGTGACTCACCACTGTCCCGAAATCCTGCAGGGCCAGCCTTATGTTTTGTCCCTCCTCTGTCAGAGCCCAACAGAGCAGGCCAGGAGCTGAAGCACAAACATACCTTCCTGCCCTGCAATTCCATGAATGCAGACTCAAAAATAGTCCGATCTAGGAGTTTGTCTGTCATGAGGCTCTTCAAGTGTAGTGTGAGCTGGGTTCTACAGCATCATGTGAAGTTTAGATTCCCATAATTTTCATGACTTGTAGATTTCTTGGGTTATTAATGAGAAGGAAATAGGAAAAGTTGAAATTATATGGTTTCAAAAAGCCAAGAACCCCTAGATATGAGAACCTATAGATTATTAATAATAGTTGTCAGTTATTGAGCATCTAAATGTGCCAGATACTTTTAATACATTATGGCTAACTCTTACAGAAGCCCTATCAGTTTTCCATTTTACAGAAGAGAAAAAACTAAGCTTAGGAGAGGTTCAGAGAATCGGATGAGGTCACACAGCAATAAGGTGGGGTATTTGGCCAGGGCCGTGAAGCGCTCCTACCCATGTGTGTACTTGAACATACACATTGTCTTTTTCGTGAAGGACAAGGGCGCCCAGCCCGGAGCAGTCATGTAAGAAAGTGCTCAGTAAATGTTATTTCACTTTGAGTGTCTTAAAGCATCTTGCAAATCTTGGGTTTTAAGAAAGCACTTCTCTCATGGACATCTGTCCCAAATAGCCAATTTACACCTCATCCTCCCTTTCCTGAGTGGAAAAGTTGAGCCTTTCTTCCTGGAGAAGAAAGCAGGAGGCAGCCCAACACCTGGGGCAAAGTGGGCAGCAGCCGCCCTGCTTTTAAGCCATGGAGAAGTGGCTGGTGAATCCTTGCTGCAAAGAAGATGCCACACTCTGAGCTTTGTCCCCAAATCCCATCTGGCCAGATGGGACCTCTTCCCTTCTCACTTTTGTTTCAGAAGAGGTGGCTAATGTTTGCATGGTATTTGTGTTATTATATTCCTCTGGTACTTGAGAACAATAATATTGACAGAGCAAACTGTGCATCTGGCAAAGCATGGTGTAAAAAATAATCTTAGATTCCGACTCTTGCTGGATGGGGTTTTTTTTCCCTAGAACTTTAAAGAGCTGCGTTACACCTGAATAATGGTGCTTTCTGAGGTTTCACTTTCTTTTTCTTTTCTTTTAGATAATAGGACATATCATTTTCAGGCAGAAGATGAGCAGGATTATGTGGCATAAGTAATTTGTAGAGTTAGTAGGAACCGCTCCTGGCTCTCCAAGCTACTTTCCCACACTTTTCTCCTTCTTGCATCTGGAGTTCTCAGTCCTATCTACTCAGTAAATGTTGGCACCTCCCGCCGTTTTGGGCCCAGGCTCTCTGCCTCTGGGGTCATTGCTCCCTCCTCTGTGCCCTTGTCTGCTTCCCCCCACTGTTGTCCTCTGGTGCTCACCCATGGCCCTCTGGAGACCAAGAGCTTCCTGAGGACAAGGGCTGCACCTCACTTGTCTTTTAATTATTTCACCCATACTTAGAAAGGCCTTGCTCAGTGTTTGGTGGCCAAATGCATGAGCCAGTGTGCCTGGATGCTTGACTGTGCCTACAAGAGGGCAGGAGAGTCTGTCCTTGAGGAAGAACACTGGCAGGCGCCCTTTCCCTGGGTCACTGCATTGGGAAGAGCCAGGTTTGTGGTCACATGCTACTGGGAGCAGTCCCGAGCCACCTTCCTGTGGCTGCCCTGGGCTGCGGAAGGTGGTCTACGGCTATGATGTTCTCAGCTGCTCACAGCCCTGGTGCTAACGAGGGCAGTTGACCTTTATGCTGTTCAGATTTCTCTCATTTCTGGCAAGTCCCAGGGTAATGTGGGCTGAGTTTCACAAACTCTCAAAGTTCTGTCCCATCCATGGCAATCAGTATTGTCATTTTCCTTTTCTGATTTCTCCTTTTCTGATTACACCCAGTGTGCCTCACACACCTCTTTTCTTTCATTCACTCTCACACGTGCTTCTCTGCAGCATTATTCTCATTATTCTCATTTATTTATGTGTATAATGGATATAATTAATAGGAAATACAAATTGACATCTTGGTTACCAAAACATTTTTGGGAAGTTTTTGCCGTTTTCTGTCCACTCTGAGGCATCTTGTGCAGGGCTGCCTACCTCCCAAAAACCTGTCTCTGACATTGTTTAGTGAACTGGGTGCAACATTTTTCTCTTTCCCTGTGACAGAGGGGAAATGGTAAATGGATCAGAAAGAGACTAAGAATGGGTAAAAGGCATGTGGAGTTGGGAAATACAGCCAAAGAGAATAAAGTGGAAAGGCAGGTTAGGGAGACAGAGAAGGAAGAGCCATCTCTGTGTACCCACTCCTCCACCTGAATACTTATTAAATGCCACTGAGATACCAAGAACAGTGCAAAGCACTGAGAACACAACAAGAAATGTAGCGGAGCCCTGCCCCGAAGGAGATGAGCCATGTGACGTTGGAGCAGGCGCTAAGCACAAGGGCTACTGGGGGGAAGCAGACTCAGGGTGCTCACCTTCTGAGGTTCTTGCGGAAGTGACATTCTAGAGGAAGATAAGCTGTGCTGGCTCTGGCAGGCATGGAAGGGTGTAAGCACTCTGCCCTGCAGGCATGGTCCTGGCGGCAAGAAGCAACAGGCAGAGCAGTGAGAGGCCCCTGGGCTTGATATTCTGAGCACAGAGTTGGCAGAGGAGAAGTGTGACTCAGGAACCAGATTAGAAGGGGCCCTGTCAGGAGGGCTGCCTTCCACCCACAGATTCAGAAGCTGGTGTTTATTGAGGTTATTGTGCTTGGTAGGCCACAACTTCAGGAAGGAGGAACTTTGATCCCTAGTTTGCAGATGAGGAAACAGGCACAGCGTGCCTGTGGCCAGGGTCCTGGTAAACCAGGATTTCAATCCAGACAGAATTCCAAACCCACAGGGGAATATTGCTTCCTGAACTTCTCTAATTCCTCTCTTCCCTCTCTCCCCCTCCTCAGAGCTCTAACTGGAAAACAAATGAGAAATTCACGTGAGATCAGGAGGGGTCCACCTTATCTTTGTGGCCTTCTGTCTAAACCCAGGCCTCCAGTGTCTTACTGATTCTCAGAGCTTAGAGGCAGTTCAGCCCCATTTTGTTAGATGACTGGTTTCCTGCCCGTGGGACTCAGCACTCTTCAGTAAAAATGTTGCTTTGTCCATTGTGAAATTGCCACACATTTTGCACTTCAGCCTTTTCAGGTAGAGGTGGGAGGCTTCATTTTGAGTGATGTACTAGGTAACTGCACAAAGAAATCACATGCCCAGAGGGAATCCTCAGTTCTTTTTTACCTCCAGGTTCACATAGAGGCAGTTTCACTAAATCATTGGGTTCCGAGCCAGTGCAAAAAAAGTGTCCAGTGGAACTAAATGAAAAAAATTCTTTCTGACCAAGGAAGGGGGTGGTGTCAAGCAGCAGTGGCCTTTGCTCCAGGTTCTGCTCACCAGCGCCTTTCCCCTAAGGTATGGGGCCACGGCCATCTCTTCAGTAAGCTGAGGAGAATGAGGATTTTGTGAGTGAGGATGAAATGTGTGAAGCTCCTCACAGGGTGGCAATTTATTTTTTTATCTTGTGAAACTCAAAGTTATTTTTAAGCTATTAAAAATACAATTATGTATTGCTGCTTAGACTTTTTATGTCTGTTACTTTAAAATAATTTAAAAGTTACATATTGTCAGAAGTAGTTACTTTGACTCTTGACCCTTTTGAAATATAGCCACTCCAATTCCATCAAATCTGAATTACTTCCCTGGAGACTTAATTGTCCTTTAAATGTATTTTTTTTCTGATTATCCTGACAATCTTTTTCTTTTTTTTTATCCTGAGCCTTGGGGTGAAGAGACAAATGTGGCAGGCATAATGGGAGAAATTCTGAAAGGGGGCCAACAAAATGGCTTTCCTCCCAGCCTTCCCAGTCCAGCTGCAGGGCCCTGGGAGAGTCACATAACTGTTCTGGCTTCTGTTGCCTCATTTTCAAGGTTTTTTAAAGCCCAGCCTACAGGCTCTCGGGGAATTTTGTTTCAAAATTATAAGTCCTTGGCCCATGGTAGAGACTGGTCCATATTAAGGAGCCGAATGTCATGGTGCCTGAGGAAAGCAAACTGGAAATGTCTGCGATCAGCAGGGAGACCAGTAACAGGAGTCCAGCCAGCCAGTGGCATAGTAGCTAGTCATGTCATACCAGTTTCTTGAATTTTTTTTTAAGAAAACAGTTTGTTTTCTAACTTGAGACTAAATAATTAAAGATACTGTTTAATTTAAAATGTATCGAGTGCCCTGCCCATTCCTAGACATTGGTTCTGAAGTGGTGTTTTCTGCATCGCAGTAGAAAAGGGAAGCTATTCAGGTGTGTCATGATGGCCTGAAGGTGAGCGCCACCTAGAGTCAACGGTGTGAGGTGCAAGCCAGTGCTCAAGCAGATAGTTTTAATTCTCAAATTTCACTATTACTTAGTCAAACATTTTGTAGACGGTGCTTTGCTTTATATCAGCTTCATCCTACAATATATAGAACAAAATAACAGAAAAAATATCCAACATACTCAGTTCTAAACCTCCATATGACGTTTTGAAGATAAGCTTTCATTTTGAAGCCAGTGGCTAGCATTGTTTTTCATTATCTTTTTTAAACTTTGGCTTTTTCTTCCTCATTTATTAAAGTAATACAAACTTATTTTAGATTAGGAAAATTACATAAAAGCAGAGACAAGCAATTTCTCATCAGTTTTTTTCCTAAAGAAAATCACTCAGAGACAACCAGTGTTAGCATTTTGGTGAAATCCGTCCTTTTTAGTCATTACAATACCTGGCTTCAAATTATACAGCAAAGCTGTAGTAGCAGAAACTGGCATAATAACAGACACATACAAATGGTACAGAATAGAAGACACAGAGACAAGCCCATGCATGTACAGTCATCTGATTCTTGACAGGGATGCCAAAAACATAGACTGGGGGGAAAAGAGCCTTTTTAACAAATGGTGCTGGAAAAACTGGTTATCCACACGCACAAGAATGAGACTAGACCCCTATCTTTCACCCTGTACAAAACTCAACTTCAACTCAAAATGAATCAAAGACTTGGAAATTAAGCCAGAAACTATGCAACTCCTAGAAGAAAACATAGGGTCAACACTCCAGCATGTAGGCACAGCTAGGACCCCTAAAGCTCAGGAAATAATGCCAAGAGTTAATAAATGGGATGGCCTCAAGTTAAAAATCACAGCACAGGAAGCAAGAATGTGAAGAGAGAACCTATAGAACGGGAGAAAATCTTTGCTAACTATTCTATGACAGGATTAATAACCAGAATATATAAAGAATGCAAAGAAAATAATAAATGGACACATGAACTAAACAGACTCTTCTCAAAAGAAGAAATACAATCAATTGACAAATACATGAAAAAAAAATGTTCAACATCATTAGCAGTTAGGGAATCAAAACTGAGAAGATTTCATCTCACACAAGTTATGGCAGCCATCAAGAACACAAATAATAATGCTAGAGAGGATGTGGAGGAAAAAATACATACCCAACGTACTCAGTTCTAAACTTCCATATGACATTTTGAAGACAGTGGCTGGCAATGTTTTTCATTATAACTTTTACATCATTGGTGGGATTGTAATTAGCAAAACCCCCATGGAAATCAGTATGGAGGTTCCTCAGGAGACTAGGAAGGGAACCACCATTTGACCCAGCTGTACCACTCCCTTGTATTTATTGTATTTAAAGAATTAAAGTTATACTGTACCATTCTATGCATACGCATGTTTATAGCAGCCCAGTTCACAATAGCCAAACTGTGGAACCAGCCTAGGTGTCCATCAACAGATGAATAGATACAGAAGATATGGTGTATATGCACAATGGAGTATTATTCAGCCATAAAAAAATAATGAAATTGTCATTTTCAGGAAAATGGATGGAGCTTGAGACCATTATGTTAAGTGAAATGAGCCAGACTTAAAACATAGGGTTGTATGTTTTCTCTTATGTGGGAGCTGGAAAGGAAGAAGGGGAGGGGTCTCATAAAAATCAAAAGGAGGGGGCTGGGGTCGTAGCTTGCAGGAGAGTGCTTGCCTCACACATATTGGGCATTGGGTTTGAAGGCACCACATAAAAATAATAAAAAGTAAAGATATTTTGTCCATCTTTAAAAAAATCAAAGGGAGATCAGTAAAGTAGAGCACAGGGACCCAGGGAGGGAAGAGGAGAAATGCTGGGCACTAAATATTGGCCAAGTTATGTTTTATATTGTGTGCATGTATAAATGTGGAACAAATTCCACTATGTACAATTATGATACACCGATAAAAGGAAGAAAATAAATTGATAAATGCAATCATATATATTTATTATCACGTGATATTTTGTTGCCACCATTTAAAAAATCGAAGTTTTTAGGTAATTACATAGTTATGTTTTTACAAGTTCTCTGAACTGCTCAAGGTAAATGAAATTACTTG
The DNA here is from genome assembly GCF_048772815.1 of Callospermophilus lateralis. Lineage (NCBI taxonomy): Eukaryota > Metazoa > Chordata > Mammalia > Rodentia > Sciuridae > Callospermophilus > Callospermophilus lateralis. The sequence continues at coordinate 4,290,278 of NW_027514826.1, read as the reverse complement.
CAAAATGTTTGTAAGGTAGGGGACATTGTCAGTTTGTGTCTCCTGTGTTCCCTTGGGCTTTCTGTGAATAGACTATGATTTAATTGTTTAGGGTTCTGCTATTTCACATGAGATCTTCCAGCTCCCCCAGGTCAGAGCCTTGCTTGTTCCCCACATCCTTAATCACAGTTAATTTACTTCCTGAGTCTCAACTTCAAAATTCAGAAGTGTCCAATGTCATCAACTAATGAAGTAGACCAGTGGGGACTGTGGCAAAATAATATTTCATGCCCCTTCCAAAAGGGGCAGCTGCCACCAGACCACTCCAGATCCCACCAAGTTTCCCACATTTTGCTTTGTTTTCCCCCAAAATTGAACTCTAGAATGGCTCTACCCCTGTGCTACATCCAGTCCTTTTTGTTTTTTATTTCAAGACAGGGTCTCGCTAGGTTACTGATACTGGCCTAGAACTTGTCATCCTCCTGCCTCAGCCTCCTGAGTTGCTGGAATCACAGGATGTGCCTGAGAACTTGCTTGTTCACATTCCCCTTCGTGGTTATTTCATGCTTTATTAAGCAGCACCCTGTCTTTGAGCTTCTGGGTGGTTTTACGCTTGGACTGGAGGCCGGGGGTTACTGGGTATAGGTGACGGTCCTACAGCATATGTTATCAGGGAGCCTTCACGCTCCATTGTTCATTGTAAATGTCACTGTTTGATGTTCCTTTTTCATAAGCATAAATGTTATGGCTGCTAACATGATATTCCTTCATTTTCACCTGTAAGCGTCCTCACAGACAGGCTTCCACAGCAATGCCTCCGCTGAGCTCTGTCCCATTCCCTCCCCTTCTCCAGTGATCCCTCGCTGGGCCCCTGCCCCCTGGCAACCCCTTGATTCTGCCCCCATAGAAACAAGGCACCACGCGTGTTCCTGCCGGTCCTTAGCTGCACAGGTTTATACTTCTCTGTCTTCTCCTGTGTGGCTTTCCCCTCTTTAAGTCTTTCCTTCGCGTTTCCTTTCTCTCCTTTCCCTCATTTTATAGCTACTTGGGGTGAGGGGGTCTCTTTTGGAAGCTCTTGATGAAAGAGGACTGTTTGCAGTGAAGGGAGAAAGCCACGGCCAACCCTCAAAGGCCTCCTGCCTCTGCTGTTCTGACCGCAGGTGGATATCGGTGCTGACCAACAGCAAAGAGGAGGCCCTGACCATGGCCTTCCGGGGCGAGCAGAGCACGGGGGAGAACAGCTTGGAAGATCTGACGAAAGCCATCATTGAGGAGGTCCAGCGACTCCCTGGGAATGACGTGTGCTGTGACTGTGGCTCGTCAGGTATTTGTCCCCATGCTTGAACTGACCTGCTAAGCATCCACTCTAGATGTAGAATATAGAATAAGCTCATTACTTAAAAGCCTTGCCTCCTGTGGACACCATCGCACAGGCACGCACAACATGTGTTCCCACCATGAACATCCCACCCTTTAGTTGCTCCTACCTACACCCTTTGCTCTGCCTGGAAAGCACCTACCTGTTCTCCTTGATGGCCACCGTGCTCCCTTTCCTATGAGGGTCAGTTTAATAAGCACCAGGGACCTTAAGGGAAGAGCACAGACAGGGTGTCCCATTATAGATCACAAGTCTGCCCTCAGGGCCTGGATGATGTCAGGTCAAATCCCTTTACCATTCTGATCTGCAGCTTCCTCATCCTGCAGTCAGGATAACACACCCCATTATAAGGCATTAATAACTGTGTGTGTGAAGTCGGCTGACACAAAATACCTGACCTTCCTTCCTGCCTGCCCATTGAAACTTCCCAGCCTCTGCTTCACACAATGTCACCCTCCCACAAACTTCTGCTTCCAGGTAGCACTGTGTCGCCAAGGTGTTGGCAACAGCTAGCAATGGCAGAGTGCTTCCCTGTACTGAGGATTGTGGTTGGGGTTTTACTTAAATTATCACACTGAAGCTTCAGAGAAGCTCTGTGAGAAGATGCTGATGTCCCCATTTGATAGATGAGGATACTGGGTCTCAGACAAGGTGATTTGCGTTATGTCACCAAGACAGTAGAGGTGAGAACAGGGAGCCAAACCTGGTGTTCTCGAGTGTTATGGTCTACTTATCGTTCTGCTTGTCACACTGGACTTCACGGGATGCCACAAGCACCTCAGAGAGGAGTCAGGTTTCCTGCCCTTTTCAGGTGTGTGTGATAGTGACTCACAGTGTGAGGAAGTGGCAGAATGAAGACTTACTGCTCAGGTGCTGACCGATCAAAAAGAAATGACCACTCTTGTGGTTGTGCATGATGTGGAGTTTCACTGGTCGTGTGTTCATATAGGAGGAAAGTTATGCCCGATTCACTCTACTGTCTTTCCCATTCCCCTCTCCCCACTGCTCCTGTCCAATCTGGTGACCCCCAAACCCCCACCCCACACTTATTGTGAGGCAGTATTCACATATCAGAGGGAACATTTAGCTGTTGGTCTTTTGGAGAGGGGATTGGCTCGTTTCATCTAGCATGATAATCTCCGGTTCCATCCAACCACAAGAATGGGATCCTAGTTAGAATAAATTATACTCCATGTATGTATAATATGGCAAAATTCACTCTACTGTTATATATATATATACATATATATATATAAGAACAATTTTTTTAAATGATTAAAAAAAAGAAACCAAGGAGCATCAAAGCAAGTTTTATACTATTTTAGCTTTCTCTGTAATTGCATGCTAAATTAGATATCTTGTTTGTTTCATTAAATTGTTTCCACAGAACCCACCTGGCTTTCAACCAACTTGGGTATTTTGACCTGTATAGAATGTTCCGGCATCCATAGGGAAATGGGGGTTCATATTTCTCACATTCAATCTTTGGAATTAGACAAATTAGGAACTTCTGAACTCTTGGTAAGTAATAACCTCTACTTTGAAAGAGAACTTAAAATTTATTTTTATGAATATATTTAATGTTTTGGGATTTTTGTCTCTGCTAGGTACAAAGAATTCTAATTTCCTGAATTTTTATGAGTTTTAGGAAACAACTTTTTTTTTTTTGATGCTGGGGATTGAACCCAGGGGCATTTAACTACTGAGCCACATCCCCAGACCTATTTTGTATTTTAGAGACAGGGTCTCACTGAGTGGCTTAGCACCTCGCTGTTGCTGAGGCTGGCTTTGAACTTGCATTCCTTCTGCCTCAGCCTCCCGAGCCACTGTGATTACAGGTGTACACCACCTCACCTGGCTAGGAATTCGTTTTTATAATAAGTTAAAATCACATGTTCACATTACCTAATGACTTATGTTATTAAAAATAATGAGTAAAACGTTCTTGATTTTATTTGTACTGTTTCTGTTTGTAAAAGTACATATGACTTAGAATTACTAAGTCACAATCACTGTCACAAAACCAGTTACTCCTTAATTCATAACTTCTTTACCTCATAACAGAATAAGCAGTGTGAACTTGTGTTTCTTAGCTTTGTAATGTGGAAAAAAGTGTTATGAACAGTTAAATTTTTCTTTAACCACTGCTCCTCCCATCATGATTCACCTGAATATTGAGCCCTCATCAGATCCAAGTTAAATTGGTGCTGCCATAAATATGTCAAGAAAGGAAACAGAAGGCCCAGGTGGCATTGGCATGATGCCTGGAGCAGCTCCTGAGTGAACACGAGCTGAGGACAAGCTGATGACCTTGCTTGTCACTAGCCTTGTCTGGAGAAAAGTACCAAAAGCTCAGGGCAGCCAGTCCCAGCCAGCAGCCTGCCCCAGCTGAGGGTCCACTGTGCAGTGATGACCCTCCTTGTGCTGTGTGTGCCTCTTCATTCAGAAAATAGGAAATCGTGCTGACAATGGGCTCCCCGTTTCCCTCGGGATTGCAGAGAAAAGCTCAGATCTGATACCTAAGCACTTTTTCCTTTAGTGCACAGTTGGTGCTACTGAATAAAGTGCATCTCCTTGACTTGTGGAAATGAAACCCAGTCTAACACCTAGAAATAGGAAAGCCCAGTCCTAAACATTCGATGTGCAGTAAGCCCAGGCCTTGTCTACTGAAGGATGAGTACTTCTTCAACTTCACCTTGCCCTCAAAATTATGTGAATAACCAAAGGCCCTCTGGGACAAATTTTCTTGGAAATATCTTGAATCCAGAAACAATATGTTCCATAGGTCCTCAGTTACCTGTAGCATCTTAATCTGTACCCAAATATAAAAAGTAATCCTATTTTTCTGCCCACTAGGAGTAAATGTCATCATAAAGAGGAGATGGGCTGGGGTTGAAAAATCTTTTTCTGCCCATTAGGAATTCAGCCTAAACTCACAGATGGAGCTTTCTCTCTCTGATCTCAAAGGGTTTATCAGTGTGTAGGACCAGATTCTATTCTATTCTGGCATTATCACTTGATATAGTAGATGTGATTGATTTTCTTGTCAGCCTCACTAGGGAAAAGAGAGCATGATCTGCCCATTTCTCTCATTCAGAGTTCAGTGCCTGGCATGTAGTAAGTAGATGCTCAGTAAATTTTTGTTGACCAGTTGAATGGATGGTTTATATTCTGAGTCAAATGAAGGAAAATATACATTCAGAAATCGCAAAAGCAAATAATAGGAAGCTTTTAACTAATAGTAAAGAGCTTATTGTATTGTGTTTTGTTTATGTTGCAGCTGGCCAAGAATGTAGGAAACAATAGTTTTAATGATATTATGGAGGCAAATTTACCCAGCCCCTCACCAAAACCTACCCTTTCAAGTGATATGTAAGTATCTCTAATATATTAAATTGTTCACTGTTCTATAATTGTTTTTCTATCCTCCCCCAAAATCTTCTTAGTGGTTAAGTTTTCCCATTATTGGGGAGAAGCACAACAAAATGTATTTTTGGAATCCACAGATTCTTTCCACCATCAGGTAGGTGCAGCTGAGCACCTGCTCTGTGGAGCATAGAACTTCATGAGGATGAGGTTAGTTTTCTACACTTGGAGCACGTTGTGACACATGAAAGACCTACAAAGACTACTGGAGCTGGGCACTGTGGTGCTCACCTATAATCCCAGAGACTCGGGAGGCAGGAGGATCACAAGTTCAAAGCCAGCGTGGACAGCTCAGCAAGACCCTGTTCAAAAAGCAAAAGAATGGGGGTTGTAGCTCAGTGGTAGAATGTTATTGGGTTCAATCATCCCTGGTACCCAAAAAAAAAAGAGAGAGAGAGAGAGAGAGAGAAGAAAAGGACCATAGGAGATTCCTGTCAGACTGGCAAAACTCCCAATGCTTTCCACCCCAATGCTTTCACTCAGTAAGTCTGGGAAAGCAGACATTCTACTAATATGTTGCTGGTGGAAATACAAGATGGCACATTATAAAAAACAAATTAGTGGGATTGGGGTTGTGGGTCAGCAGTAGAGTGCTTGGCTGGCATGTGCGAGGCACTGGGTTCAATCCTGAGCACCACATAAAAATACATAAAATAAAGGTGTTGTGTCCAAATACAATAATTTTTTTTAAAAAAATTACCTATATTTAGCAAAGCTATAAATCTATTTACCCTTTGACTCAACTGTCCCACTTCTGTGAAGTTATTCCTCTTCTGTAGTAGCAAGAGTAGAAACAAAGCAAGTATCCACTTATAGGCCTCTGAGTGAATGTTAGGGTACAGTCACACAGTTGAGCACCGTGTAGATCATTGTTACATAAAAGAAAGCAAGACACAGAGCACCAAACAAAATAGACTGCCCTGGGGAAAGGAAGGGTGCCAGGGAGTCAGTAAAGTACACCTGTCCCTTCAATCCAGGCTCATGTTCAAACTTGGGAACTGAAATTTGGCTCAATTTGTTGATAATTCTTCCTAGATCTCTCACTACCCACTGCCTAGGTCTTAGATTCTGATAGTAAAAGATGCATAAAGGTAGATGTTTATGAACTTAAAATTCACTTGAGGGAACACTTGAAAGCACACAGGAAATCAATAAAATTGCATGCTTTGGGCAGGAGTGGGTGTGAGACTTCAAAGTATTCTTTGATACCACTTTTATGTTTGAGCCAATGGATAGCGCATTTAGAAAGTGGGCCACGTACTGGATGAGGGCTTGGATATGTGGGATTATTCCTATCTCTAATGGCCGAGAAACACTTTGAAAATGTTTGGGGCCCTTAAATACTGCTAATAGCAGTCAGTATAGTTGTTCCTTACTATCACTGGGATTTTGGTTCCTGGACACACCTCCCTCCCCCAGGGATTCCAAAATCTGCAGATGCTCATGTTGCTTATATAAAATGGCATAGTATTTGAATATCACCTAAGTGTGTATACTTTAAATCACTTCTAGATTACTTATAGTATCTAATACAATGTAATTTTAATTAAAAAAAATTCTGGACATGTTCAGAACACTCAGGTTTTTCCTCGATATTTTTGGTCCACAGATGTTTGCTTGAATCCAGGGAGCATTACTGCAGATGCAGAGGACCAACCATGATAGTAATAAAGTGCCAAGCATATCCAAACTATCATTCAGTCATAACAATGACCTTGTGGTGTAGGTGTTATTAATCTCACTTACAGAAGTGGAAGTAAAGGGCCAGAAAAGTAAAGGAGTCCATTGCCTCAAAACAGCCAGAATGTTTTTTTTATAAAATGTGAATCAGATCATGGTCACTCTTCCTTAACACCTGTAAAGATTTCCTATTGAGCTTCTAATAAAGTTGGACTCCTTGCACCAAGGCCTCCAGGGCCCTGCATACTGGGGCTCTCACCTCTACTCTGCCACTGGCCTCCCTGCACATCCTGGCTGCACTCTGGTCTTCCCTCCTTAAGACCCTTCCACTCCCTGGAGCTCTGTTCTGCTCCCTGAAAGCCCAGCTCCTTTCTCCCCGAGTTCTCAGCTTTCATGTTTGTCTCCATGGTTCTCCTCTCTGAAGGAGCAGATTTCTTCCCAAGCACCTGATCATAGTAGAGAAATACTCTATTCACGTGTCTGTCTCCCCACTAGAATGTGTGCTCCATGGGAGCAGTGACCTTGTCTGTCTCGTTCTCACCTGTGTCTGCGTAGCCTGGAATCATGCCTGGTACACAGCGGATAGCCAGCAATCTCTTGAAAATGAATAGCCCTACTCAGAGTCAGCAAGTATAATCAGTTGAGTGACACTGATTGCAAATGTTTCCACAAGAAACATAATTTCAGAGCTGGGAATGTAGCTCAGTGGTGGAGCCCTGGCTAGCATGCACAAGGGCCTGGGTTTGATCTGCAGTATGGGCAAAGAGGGAACAGGAGGAGGAAGCAGCAGGGTAGATTCCATCCTTTCCTGCTAGCCTGCCTGCGTTATAGGGTAGTCCCATCGCCCAGCAGGGTCCTGGCCCACCAGCGGTCAGGTGCTGCTGAATGAACATGCTACTCTACCTTACTTCTTCCTGCCAGTGACTTTCATTGTGGCGCTTTTTTTTTTTGCATTTTCATTGTTTTGCTAGCTAATAGGGAAGTCCTCTTAATGCTTTTAAAGCCTTTCTTAAAAGCCTACTTCAAGCGTTCTAGGTATTTGAATTTGGAGAAAGTCATACCATCCAATTAAATAGGTTGGCACACCCGACCACCATCTGGCCCTGATGCCACAGAGAGGGGAGCGTGAGGGTATGCAGCATGCCTGAATATGTCTGTGTATTATCATAGTAGATAAATATTTTTGACACAGCAGGGTTATTTAGGACACCTGCTTGGGCCTTCTCAGTCCATACGTTCATGGAGCCCAAGGCCCAGTAAGGGACACCGAGGGGTGAACAGTTCTTAACTGGCAGGTACTCATGTACCAAACACTGTTGAAATGCTGAGAAACAGTGTGTCTGTGTTCTGTGAGGGAAAGCAGAGAAGGCTTCACAGAGGAGGAGACTGATGTTAACAAATCAGCTCCCAGGAGAAACGAGCAAGGCAGGAAGAGTGTGTGCATGTGTGCAGGCCCCTATGCACGGAAATACTAAAGATGTCCTAGACAGGTTAGAGGTGGCACCCCAAGGCCTTCAGGACCCTCCGATTTGTCAAAGAGAATAACAAGTAACATTCCATCAGAAATCACACGTTTCCTGTGTAGACTTTCATATCACGTGTTGACCTTCTTTCTAAATTCCACCATATTTTATATACCTACATTCACTTTATAGGGACCCATGTGTTCCTCAAGAACATTAACCAGATTTGTTTTCTAGCTTGAAAAGCTGAACTTTGATTTTTCCAGTGGTTCTTGGGATTGAGCCCAGGGAGACTGTACCCCTGAGCTCGCAGTCCTCCTGCCTCTGCCTCCCAGTCGCTGGGATTGGGCACCACTGCACGCACCACTGCCGCCAGCTGGCAGTTCTTTTTTAGGATTCCTCCTCTGCTCTGAGCTCTCAGTGTCAGGACTAGGCACCTGGTCTTTCTTTTTCATCTCCAGCAGAGGTGGAACGGGAGCCTTTTTCACCAAGAAGCAAAGTTGCTGTGGCTGGATGAAAGTTATCAACTGCCTGGTAGTAAGCTGGGAGCTTCAGAGACCTGCAGATGGGCCTCTCAGCCATCCACTGGGAGCCCCTTGCCACCAGCCAGCCCCAGGATAAATCAGAGTCTGTCCTCAGGAAAAGAGATACTTCTCCACACAACACAGCTCTGGTGATGACTTACACTCTCAAATATTCCTTCCAGAATTACCAAGGCTATTATTTATGCATGGCATGTATGCACGTGTGGAAGACTTAGACAGGTGTGCAGACACAGACATGTCAGTAGCAGGTGTGTCTGCTCACAGACACAGCTGGACTGCTCGCAGGTTGAACTCACTCCAGTCCTGGCATTTGTGCCTCATGTCATGTAACTACTGCTTGGTGATCCTAACACCTGTCTCCTGCTGATGCTGTGTTTCAGACGACAAGGGCAGGGTCAGGCTGGGGGACAGTGAGGCATGCAGGGTAGCAGCCTGCTAGGCACCTTCTCTCCCTGGAACCTGCATCTTCTTTCAGTGGGCCCATATTTCCTGGTCTTTTAGTTCCCCTGAACCTCCCATCTTTCTCAGCCCATGGAGGTGAGGGCCCTCGGACTGTCTGGGGAAGACATCAGTGGAAGATGTGGTGGAGGAGCGGCCTGTTGCTCTCGCAGCCTTGCACATCCACCCAGAGCAGGCCGTGTCTGCCATTCTGCAGCCGAGCAGGCTCCCAGACTGCATCCTTTCTCTCGGATCTGTGCCCTCAACCTAGGATCTTCTTACCTCTGCTCCTTTGTGCTTCATCATCCCTTAAGCCCTGCTTTCCTGGAATCTGCTTAACGGGGCCCGGCCCAGCCACCCCACACGTGCCCACTCTTTGTGCCTCAGGCACAGCAGCTTCCCATGGTTCTCTGTCTCTCCTCCTTTCCCAGGCATGAATGTCTTGTAAAGGTATGTGCTGCTGTGCTCAGTAGAGCCCCCCATGTGGATGCTAGGGTCATATTACCTACATCTAATTCCATCTCTGCCACCTAGTAACCATGTGGCTTCAGCAGGTGTCTTTGAATTATCCTGTGCCTCAGTTTTTCATTCATTAACTGGGGCTAGTCATTATACCTATAGTTTACAGAATATTCTCATGAAATTTAAGTAAGAGACACATGAAGCAGAGGATCCAGGACATAGGAAGCTCTCAGTAAATGCTAGCTAATGTTACTCTCAGTAGCAACATTTTGTTACTGAGATGGCTAGTTGGGAGACTGTCACATGTATCAGAAACCTGTATTAACATCCTGAGGCTTTTGTAGCACAAGCCACAAACTTGGTGTCTTACAGCACCAGATCTATCAGTTCTGTCGTCTACAAGTCTGAAATTCTGCACAACTGCATTTCCTCCAGAGGGTCTAGAGAAGATCCTCTTCCCTGCCCCTCTCAGCTGCAGGTGCCTCCCAGTGTTCCTGGATTATGACGCACACCGCTCCTCCCTCTGCCTCACATGGGCACCTCGCCCCTGCTCTGCTCTGAAAGCTCCCTTTGCCTGTCTTATAAGGATACCTGATACTGTGTTTAGGGCTTGCCTGAATTCCTGTGGTAGTCGCTTCATCTCAAGAGCTTTAACTTAATGATTGTGACGTAGATGCTTTTTCCTAGTAGTTCATATCTGCAAGTTCCAAGAGTTAGGACTTAAATATTCAGGTGGCCATTTCAACCTATCCTCATTTATTCTTTGGACCCCAAAGATTCACATCCATCCCACGTGCAGATCACATTCCAGTGTGCCCAGAAGTCTCACCACCCTGTTGGCCCTCGTTCTTTTTAGTTCTCAGTGAACATGCCAGCCAGCGTTATGGTCAGCACTGAGGCCACCCCTGCCTGCAGCACAGTGGTCTCTTCCCTCGGCCAAGAGCAAGTTTCCACCTGTCACTTTCTGAAGCTTGTACACTTAGTGGGTCCTCCTACCATAGTCCTGTTACAGGACTCGGGCATCTCTGGATTCTGACTGTGGAGCCCCTGTAGCTACCAGGCCCTGCCTCTACCGATGTCCTCATGCTTTGCCCAACCCTCCATGCTGGACTTTAGACAGGAAGGAGAACAGGCACGGTGGCACACACCTGTAATTCCAGCTACTCAGGAGGTGGGGTAGGAGGATTGCAAGTCCATAGCCAGCCTGGACAACTTAGAGACCCTGTCTCAAAACAAAAAGGTGGGCTGGAACTGTCGCCCAGTAGCAGAGAGCTTGCCTTGCACTGTGAGGCACTGGGTCCAATCCTCAGCATCACATAAAAGTAAATAAAGGCATTCTGTCCATTGAGAACTACCAAAAAAATACACACAAAGGTCTGCTGGCCACTGTGGCACATGCCTATAATCCCAGCAGCTCAGGAGGTAGAGGCAGGAGAATCATGAGTTCAGAGCCAGCCTCAGCAAAAGCGAGGTGCTATACAAAATAGGGCTGGGGATATGGCTCAGTGGTTGAGTGCCCCTGAATTCAATCCCTGGTATCCCACAAAAAAGGGGGAGGGGTCTGGGGATGTAGCTCAGTGGTAGAGCAGTTGTATAGCATGTGTAAGGCCCTGGGTTTAATCCCCAGTATTGCAAAAAAGGGCTGAGGGCATAACTCAATTGCAGAGCACCCCAGAGTTCCATCCCCAGAACAACAACAACAAAAAAAAGATGAGGTGGTAGAGCTTGAGTTTGTGCTTGCAGGATGAGGGGAGTAGCCTGGAGGACATAAGCAGGCATTTGATGTTCATCTTGTAAGGATGAGGGCCAAGAGAGTAGCCTTTAATGCATCTACTTCATGAAAAGCCACTTACAGAGACACTGTCTTTCTACCCCTCAAAACCATTTTCTGCCTTCTTCAATTCTTAATGCAGGTGTATGGTGTCATTACCTAGATAAACAACTGCACATGTGTATTTTTAAAGCTGGCTCTTACTCGTGGAGTGCCGGGCATTGTTGAGCATCCTGTATGCTGGAGGTTGTGCTGGTACCTGGGCTGTGAGGACAGGAGGCTCCGGAAGGTTACGCAGCTTGCCCCAGTTCTCACAGCTGGTGCCTGAGGGCCAGGGGTGGTCTGAGCCTGAGTAGCTGAGAGCCCACATTCCTCACGCTCAAAAAGCAGGTGAGTGAGACTCCTCACTGTCCCCTTCTCAATAGTCATTTCTGTACCTGTGAAGAGAAGGTGCTCCACTTAGCCCAGGAAGTCCAGCAAGCAGTGAGTGCTCTGTGGGCTGAGCCCCACTCTCCATCTGCAACAAGTGCAGCTCTAGCCTGACCCGGACAGGAAGGGCCACTCCAGGTGCTCTCTGCCAGACCTGCACCATCCACAGCCCCCAGAACAGCCCAGGCACTGCTTTGCAGAATCCCCACTTCTGTGATAAATGGGGCCATCTGTGTCCAGAGACGTCCAGGGCAGTCTTGATAAGGAAGCAAATAGAACAATGGGCAGTTTGAGTCTTGTGGGTGCTTTAGGATCTTTGAAGTGGCACTTCGTTATACCTCCTCCTGTTTTAAAGAACCTACTTTAAAACAGACCAGCTCATATTTTAACACAATTGAAAAAATAAGAAAATGAGAGGAAAGAGAAGGGAAAAAGATAGCAAAGTAAGATGTAGTACAGGAGGAGTGTGATCTCTTAAATCCCTAACATGAGGTTGCATACCATGGCTGAGAGTGGACCCCAGATTTTACTCTAGGGGTCTCACAGGAATAAACCCAGGAAAAATGCAACAAATCATCTGGTGTGTGATTGATAGGCATAGGATTAATCCTGTTCTTGCACTTGAGATTCCTAAAGTTAATATCTCAGGGCAGTTCCTCCTGGGACCTCAGCCCATCAACATTTAGAGAAATGTCTGCAGTGTGGGTCATGGGAGGCCATCTGTGCACTGGATGAACATTCTTGAAGCCCAAGTTCTGATCTCGGTTCCACCATTCCACGCCTAAGTGACCTCTGGGAATCACTAACATTCCTCACCTTTGGCCACTGGGATTTAAAATTATCTTTTATTATTCTAAAAGATAAGGGACTCTTGTTGCCCCAGTTCACCAATGAGGAAATTGAAGCATAGAAGTTGCTTAAAGTCACGAATCCAGAAACTTCAGAACTGGGATTTGAACCCCTTTCCGACTCCAGGCCTGTCTACTAGTCCATCATTTTAGAAGACTCCTGGGTCCTCCCTGGGCCAAGTCCTCCAGGCCATTCACTGCTGAGCTAATGTCCTCTGCCTTTCCCACAAATTCCCATCCTGCAGCTTCTGAGCTGTATAGTAAGGAGTCTTGGCTCCAAGGTCTCCAGTTGTCTGGCCATGGCCTCCTCCAGGTCTCTCCTGCACACACCTGTGCGATCCACCCACAGCCTTTTCCAGGTTGCACGGAGAAAGAAAAAAGGACTGAACTGCCGCCATCATTTTTGCTCCTCTTCCTTTTAGTGCTGTCTTATTTTTAGGAATGTTTCTAAGCCAGGCTTTTCTTCTGGGCACAGCAGGTGGCCTTTGCCTAGCTGTGAGATTCAAGAGTGGAAGGGGACGAAAGAAAAGAAAGAGCAGAGCTACAGAGGCATCAAAACAGTGTCTTTGAAGAGTGGCACGTCATCTTGAGTGGCCAGAAAGGAAGATTAAATGCACGTGGGACCAGACCACAGCCATGATAACTCACCTATGTGACTTCAGAGAGAAGGACAGCAGTAGAGCCAAGGGGTTCAGTCTGCTGGTCTCCAAGTCACTCGTGCCTCTCACATGTAAAAAAGTGAATTAATAGCCATTGTTGGAAGTGTTTCCACCTGGAGAGGGAATCCATGGATGTGACTTTTTGATAGTTAGGGCTCATTTCAGTCTGAAAGGGTAGAATTTGAGATCCAGGACTGTAGACTCAGTACTGAGCATGATGCTGGGCCGGGGGAGCCAGGGGAGAAAGCCTACCTTAAAGCAATCAGTTCAGATTTTACAAGAGATCCCAAAGAAGTCCTCCATTATCACGTTACAGGCTCATGGATACACTGATGGTCAGCAGTATCTTATCAAAGTTAAACAGCACTGGTTTGAAAGTCTTTGATGCTGGCAATGCAGTTGAACTTATGTCTTTGTGTATAGATACCCTAGAATCAGGGACATTCCCTTCAAGAGGCCCCAACACTGCCAAGCCCTCCTGATTGAACAGGTTCTGGAGGCCTGGGAGGGTGGAGGGTAAGGTTTAGTGTCCAGACCTGGAGGTGGTCTCCCTGGCTCTGACCTGCTACTTCACCTTGGGCAATTTTGCTTCTCTTCATGGTTCACCAAGTGTAAAAGAGAGAGGGTGATTATATTACTTCTCATAGGCACGATTACCTTGAGACACTTGGTATATTGCCTTGCTCAGAGTAAGTTCTCAATAAATGTAGTTTCTGTGATTAATGTTACCATTGGGGCATCATGAAGGGTGGCAAAGAGCATATAGATTTGTGGTCAGGACTCCAGGGCATTTTGAGATAGGGTCTCATAAGTTGCTGATGCTGGCCTCAATCTTCGAATCCTCCTACCTCAGCCTCCTGAGTTGCTGGGATTATAGATGTGCGCCAGCAAGCCACTTTTATTCTAACTGGTCTTTTGACTTCCTCTGGGCAGAAGCACACTTACATTCACCTGCGGGCCTCTGGTTTTGCCACTCCCCATGAGGGAGTTCATGTGTCATGACCTCCAAGGTGGATAGTCCCTGTCCACCCCTGCCACTTAGGTTGCAGACACCCATTTCCTCTGGATTTCCACAGTAGCAAACCTGACTGTCTTTGTTTCATTCCAAGTTAATAGTTGCCACCCACGAGGCTCCCAGGAACAGTGGCATTTCATGTGCCTCCGTGCCCACACTTCACACTCATGCTTTGCATATAGTAGGTGCTTAAGAAATGTTAAAATATGGATGAATGACGAGTCAGTGGCTCAGGGCCATGACTGTCATCAGCACCCTCCTTATTGTGCCCACAGTGTGGGGGTCAAGTGTGTCATCTGAGTGTGGTTACCAGGGGCAACCTCTACGTGAACTTGACACTTTACTGTTTTCTTCCTGTGCCCCCAGTCTGAGGCCAGGATCTGAGCCAATGGGACACCAGGTCCTGTGATCTTAGAGGCATTGTCAAAAACCAGGCTGCTCTCCTGTGACGTGCTCCTCCACTCGTAATAAAAACACCAACCCCAAAACAATGCTTCATTTTGTTTTGTTTTAATGCCCCAAACGCATACAGCCAGAAGGCTGAGGTCTCTTAAATACCTTTCTGGAACCTCAGGGATCCCACCTGTTTGCAGAAGCCGTACATTCCCTATCTGATTTCCCTCGTAGGTAACGATGTGGGTCCGTCATCTTCAAGTAAGACAGCGAACAAGTTTGAGGGGCTGTCTCAACAATCCAGGTAAGCCCTCTGAGCTCCTTGTTGGACTTGGAGTTGCGATGGGAAGGATTCTGCAGGTGGCTGAGGCTGTGTTCCCAGTGCCACTCATGGTGTGGTCATTGGCAGCGTGGCTCATGAGGAGAGGCTGGGCGTCCACTCTCGGGCATCCTGTCCTGCATGGGGCACTCCATCCATGGGCAGTGCAGCCTCGTGGCCCTGAGGTCAGAGTCAGAAGAGGGTCTGTGACGGCGCTCCTGCCAGATGAGCTTTACTGTTGCTTCTGATGTTTTAATTCTGTGACTTTGTTATGTCCCCCTCCACCTGTTCACAGACTTGGAAATTGGAAAAGATTCTCCTCAGGGAAATCTGGAAGCCAGAGCTTTTCAAACACAAAACCTCTTTCTAGATTGGCTGTTTGTAAGATTTTTGTAGGTGGGGCTAACCCTGGTGTTCCTTTCTTCCCTCCTTTCCCTGAAGGGGGACAGCTAAAAGCCATACTGTTTATCCAGCCCACCCCAAAGGGTTTTCTCTGTAGAGGTGCACCTCAAATATCAGACACAAAGAACCACTTCCAGACCCTCAGGAGAAAGAATCAGCTGGTGTGCCAGGGCCATTTTGTAGGGTTTAGCAAAGAAAAAAAAACCCCTTTCCTCTTAATGCTGCCGTCACATTTGACCCCTGTATCCCTGTGGGATGGACCCAATCACCATTATCCTCAGCTTCACAGATAAGGAGACTGAGGTTCAGAGCAGCATGAATATCAGAGCTGGCTGGTTCCACACCCTGCTCCCAACTTTATCCTCACTTGGTCCTCCTCCACCCCTGCTCAGGGGGCCAGAGAGGGGAGGGTGACACAGAGAAAGCACCTGCAATGGCCAGGCTGGTTGTAAACCAGAGCCAGTTGGCAATCTCTGCATTCTCAGTCCTCCGCACACATGCCCACACACTTGTGCACACGGCACTGGCCCTGTGCTCACTTGTGATAGGAAGCTGAAGGTGCAGGCTGGGTGTTGGTCCAGAGTCTCCATGGAAGGACCATCCGTCTAGACCCTGGCCCTGGCCTTGGTGGCATGACCAGGAGGAACCATGGGTCAAGGTCTTTGAGAAGATGCCAAGGCAGAACATGAGCAAACACACTGCAGAATGTTGGAAGCAAAGCCCTCCAGCACTTATGCTCCTTGTTCAGTAGTGACCGTCTGGACAGGGTTGCCCTCCAGGCTGCAGGGGTGGGAGGATTGACAGGGAGCTACACAGGGGCAGTAGGACCCAGGTGTGCGGGGGCCGCATCAAAGGAACAAGTGCCTCGTCCTCTTCTCCTTGACTCGGTTGCTTGGTTGGAAGGCTTGGCCATTTTTTTTCCTTTCAATGCATTTAGGACAGCAGCCGGTCAGAGGCCAGGAAGGGGGCATGGGATCAAGAAAAGGTCCTCAGCAAGGGCTGCTTAGGCTGGTGGCTGCTGTTGCTTCTCGGGAGCGCAATGCCCCTGGGGTGCTCAGGGTAACCGTAGCGTCTCCTTAGAGGGAGACAGTGGCTGCCTGGCGCTACCGCGCGTGGAGCAGACTTCTGCTCTGGGCACTTGGGTGTTTCCCCTGCACAGGTACATGTCCTCCGGAGGGCCAGCCTGAGACTTGGAGGCCAGGCCATCTGGCGTGGAGGAGGAAGGGGCTGAATTTCCATTGTCCCCCACTGGCCCAGGGACCTTCTGCTAGCTAGTGACACTCCATGTACCTCAACTTCCTCATCTGAAGATGAGGTGACAAGGGCTGCTTCATGGGAGCTGATGAGGCAGGGTGCTGTGGTCAGTACGTGACGGTCACAGCTTGTGGTGGCCAAGTGCTTTCATGCACGTTATTCCTCGAACAATAAGAGCTCTGAGGCAGAGTGTGGCTTTATCAAACTCCTTGGCTTCGGGATCCCCAACCCTTTCCCATGCTTCTCAACCAGGCAAAAGGAAGTCCTGAAAATAGAGTAATATTTGGTTGAATTCTGAAAGAATCCTCTAGGTAATTCTGTAAATGCTTCGATTTCTTTGAATAATATTATAGAACTACTGATATTATAGAACTTCTAGATCCTAAATGGTTGTTATTTCTTGGTCAGCACTGGTTCTGCAAAGACTGCCCTTGGCCCAAGAGTTCTTCCTAAACTGCACCTTCCCAAGGGACAGAGGTCTCATCTCTTGTTCATTGATCTGTCCAAAATGCCCAGAGCAACACCTTGCACATAGGAGGTGCCCAGTAAATACTTGTTTTTAAAAAGGTTATAAATTTATTTATAAATTCAAAATCTGTGACTAGCAAAACACTGTAGTTTTTCATTTAAAAAAATACCTTTCCAGAAGACACTGTCATGATCTCCAAGTCTCTCCCCTCTGGGACACTTGAGCAGACAGACCTGGGGAGTAGTACTGGCTCTTCCACTTCCTAGCTGTGACCTCAGGCCAGTGACCTGGTAGCCTCACACACCTCAGCTCTAAAGTGGGGAATGATGCCTACTTCATGGAGTTTATAGGACAGAGTGCAGTCATGCTCAGAGGGCCCCCAGCAGGTGGGTGGCAACAGGACCCCCCCTAAGATGGCATCTGTCATGCCATAGAGAGGCACAAGCTCTGCACAGGACAGAAGGCATGTCTGCCAATGCTGCTCGGCAGCAGAGACACTCCACTCTGACCAGGTCTTCTTCAGACCTAAACAGAGTTTTCCTCCACAAACCAAAATTTCAGACTTCTAGTGCAGCGCCAGCCTTGCCCTCAGAACTGCGGAGCCCATCAGACGTCTGCTTCCCTTTCCTGGGAGCCCAAGGCCAGCATCAGCATAGGTCCTGGCAGAGGCCCAGGGGAGCTGCTCTGGACTGCTGGTGCCTGGAGCCAACTTCTGACCCTGTCCCATGTTCTGCAGCCTAGTTAGAGTAGAAGTCAGTGTAGAGGAGTTAGAATTTGCCACTCTCCCAAGTTTTTCAGCCTAGTGGCCATTTGGAAGGACATCAGCAGAAGGGGCCGACTCCCTGTCAGGAGGGGACATCTCAAGTGGCTGCTGACTCATCATCCACGGAGCAGTGAGGGAGCACTCCCAGAATTTGCTGAGTCTCTCTCTAGAGTTAGGTTTTATTGGTGACAGTGTTCATTTTTATCCTGGCCTCAAGAGCTTGAGCTGAGTTTGCTAGACACTGTCCTCCACCTTCAGGCTGCCCAGCTTCTGACCTGTGTCTCTTGCCTGTTACCCCTGAGTCCCTCTCCCTGCCTCCCAGCAGAATTTTCCTGCACCCAGACCAAATGTCCACCTAGGCTGCTGCTGCCTGCTCCCCGTCCCCACCCCTCCACGCCTCCCATCCCTCCTGTGCTGTTTTTTGCTCTCTCACCTGCACCTGTCCTGACAGCTAGACCAGGAATAAGGTAACGCAGCCTCCCAGACACTTGTCACTCATCTCCAGCACTTCCCAGTTTATACCTGATCCCATTCTGTATATATCCCTATCCACTGGCCCCTAGTAGTTCTGCCGCAGACCCCAAACATGTGATTTTATTCATATGCAATTCATCCTCGCATATAAAAGGTTAAAAATTCCTCAATATCATCAACTACACAGTGTTCACATGTCAAATTTACTAGCAAATTTTTTATGAATTATTTGAATAAGAATCAAGATGAAGTCTACACATTTGATTGATTGATCTGTCTTCTAAGTTTCTTGGACCAAAGTTTTCCCTCTTGGCCTACTTTGTTTCTGTAATAGGATACCTGGGGCTGAATACCTTTATAAAGAAAAAAGGTTATTTGGATCTGTAATGCTGAAGGTGCAATGTTTGGCAGTGCATCTGGTGATGGTCTTCCTTCTGACAGAGTCCCAAGGTGATAAAGGCTCACAGGTCTAGAGTCAGGAAGCAGGCTTGTGAGAGCAGGCATCACGTCCTCAGCGACCTCTTCATTAGGATTAGTCACAGGGGCTCCACCCTCATGACTTTAACCCTGATCACCTCCTAGAGCCTCCATCTCCTAGCGCCACAGTCAGGGTAAGTCCCCACCCTCATAATATCTCCCAGTGGGAGTTATGTTTCAGCACAGAGCGCACTGGGGAATACTCAAACCAAGATTTCTGTTTCCTAGCTCTGGAGCCTGAACAGAAGTGATATTATTACTCTCACAGAAGAATCACCGCCTGCCAGGTCCCATCAGTCAATTCTTTACACATATTAACTCATGCAATCTTCATGAACCCTTTGAACTAGGGTTTTAGAGGTGAAGACACTGAGGCACAGAGATTGGGTAATTCTCCCAAGGTCACACAGCTAGTTAATGTTGAGCTTGACATGAAGACGTGTCTGAATGCCGTAAGTGCTGCTCTGCAGAGCTGTGCAAGGCTGTGAGAGGCTCAGTAAGTTGTCCCCGCTGAGCCTTGCAGCATGTGCAGCTGGTGAGGGAATGGGGAGAAGCCCTTCCAGGCGCATTGGGTAGGGAGACAGTTGCAGTGTTGGGATTCCGGTCCCCTATACTGTGTCAAATGACATCCTCAGTGTACGTGTGTGCAGAGCGGGAGGAGGTCGGGTGGCCATAGGGACCTCTCTTACCTACTGCGTGAATCATATAAAAAAAATAGGAAGTAAATTATAACAGCCATAGATTTGATAGAATTCCCCTTCAACATTACATCTGTGCTACGCGTAAAGGATTTTAATAGCTCAGCAAGTACTCTTGCTCAAACAGTATATTGATAAAAGTCTCGTTTGTAGAAAACACACAGAAAAATCAGAAGGACGCATATTAAAATGGCTACCTGTAGAGGTAGTCTTATGGGGCAGTTTTCTTTTCAACTGTGCTTTCCAATTTTCTGGGAATAGTATCCTTTTAAGGGGGTTTTAAATTCTGAGTTAAGGTGGCCCTGTTGTCCTTGCATGATGGACTTTCCAGCTTCCTCCTCGCACCTGGCCAAGAACCGCAGCCCAGGCTTTGGCCTGGCCCTGGCTTGGTCCCCGCGAGTGCTCCCTGGAGATGGCTCCACTGAGGTGCTTGTGCCTCCTGCTGATAACGCGTTGTCTGTTTGGTGACCTTGTTCTCTCTGATTGTTCCCCACAGTGGCACTAAGGAAAACAGAAACGAGCCATCATCTCTCTCTAGACAAAGCCAACATCCCGCCTGAGATTTTTCAGAAATCTTCACAGTTGGCCGAATTGCCACAAAAGCCACCACCTGGAGACCTGCCCCCAAAGCCCACAGAACTGGCCCCCAAGCCCCAAGTCGGAGATTTGCCACCTAAGCCTGGAGAACTGCCCCCCAAGCCCCAGCTCTCAGACTTATCTCCCAAACCGCACATGAAGGACCTGCCCCCCAAGCCCCAGCTGGGCGACCTGCTGGCAAAGTCTCAGATGAGTGACGTCTCACCCAAGTCTCAGCAGCCCTCCGAGGTCACACAGAAGTCACACCCAGGGGATCTCTCCCTAAACATGCAGTCCAGAGATACTGTCCCGAAGCAGGCATCTGAGGACTCCAGTGACCTCACGCCCACTCTGCCCGAGACGCCTGTACCACTGCCCAGAAAAATCAACACCGTGGGTGCCCCCTGCGCTCAGGCCACTCACCCCACTGCCCCTGGAGGGCATCGGGACGGCTTTGCCCCATGCAGCAGGCTGCCCACCACGCCTCTGCCTGGCTGTGGGGCAGGTGCTGGGGCGGAGACAGCCTGGTGGTCAGAGGCAGGCTGTGCGACCTGCCTCAGCTGCCATAGGACCTGGGAAAACTGCAGGGAGGTGGCAAGTTCCTCACCCTGAGGCTCTTTCCTCACAAAAAAAAGGGGGCCCATGGACACGCAGCTCACAGGTGGGTCAGCGTGTGAGCCTTGGGAGCCCTCAGGCCATGCAGCACAAGCGCTGCTGCTCTCCGGAGAACCTGAGGGCGGCACTGCTGCTTTTCCCCAGGATCATGGGAGAGCAGTTTCCCTCTCGGGGTCCTGAGTAGCTCCTCAGCCAGTGCTGCTCATGCCTTCCTAGGGGGGAAGTCCACCACCCTTCCACAGGCGGGCTTTGAGAAAGTGTCAGCCTTCTGCCATTCTGTCAGAGCCACATTCCTCCTCTGTAGTGCATCGTCTTTATTTTACCACAACATGGCTTTCTCCACCATCTCTGTGGAAAGGTGATGCTCCAGGGAGATGTGCAGTACTCTGCCCTGTGCACGGCTGCACCCCACGGCCCTGCACCTCAGGTGAGGGGCACAGTTACTGTGGAAACCCAGAGTCCTCCCGCTGTGCAGATAGCCCCATCCGTTCATTTTATTGTAAAATATGTTAGAGTAAAAGTGTATCCATGGTTCATACTGTAACCCCAGCAACTCAGGAGGCTGAGGAAGGAGGATCACATGTTTGAGGCCAGCCTGGGCAGCCTAGTGAGATTCTGTCTCAAAAGAATAAAGGTCTGAGGATGTTGCTCAGTGGTACACTGTCCCTGGGTTCAACCCCCAGTGCTATCAAAAAAAAAAGTTTCACATGAGTACCAAAGGAAAGGTAAGAAAAATAAATCATCCTCCCATGGATTTGAGACCAGCCTGGCGAGCATCATAGATGCTCTTCCTTGTCCTCAGGAGGTCGCTACCCCTAGTCCAAAGCACTGCCGATGGCCTCACCAGCCTTTTGATTTGTGCAGTTCCAGTTGATGCTGGGAGCTTTGCAGTCGAGCCGTCTCATTTAATCCTTTCCATTTTAAATGAGCACATCATGGGCCTTCTTGGTTGCTTCTCAGTTGCTTTCAGAGTCTGCTGCCACCATAGTTCTGCCAGGTTTCCCAGACCCCACCATGGCCCTGGCAGGGAGCACAGGCCTGGCTCATCCAGGGCAGAGTGAGGAGGCAGAGAGGGGGAGTCACCAGACCCAAACACTTCAGAGAGACAGCTTGCTCTTTTTATTACTGATTATTTTATTAGCTGGGTGCTAAAAGTTTTCTTTAGAAGGTAAGGTCTCTGTTTTCATCTTTCTGTTTACAAAGAACTGGAAGCCCAGCCAACGAAAGCCTAAGTCAGAACTGGCCAGAAGTTAGAATGGTGTATGAGCAAGAATCCACCCGGCCAGGCTGATCCTGCCGGGGGTAGCCCACATGTCCTGACCTGCTGTTTTGCATGAGGGTACGGTGAAATTTGTTGATGCTGCACATTCAGTGTGCAGAAGCTGCACATTTTGCTTTACATCATGTTTCCTAAAAACATTTTTAGACTCCGCTGTCATTTCTGCAAGCTTCTGTTGCCAGTGGGGGAGGGCAGGGTGCTTCATGTGTTTTGGGGAAGTTGAATTTCGATTCCTGCCTACATGATGTGATTTTTAGTGAAAATAACTTGGCAGTGGCCAATCCCTAACTGGGCACTAGCCTGCTCCTGATGGAGGAAGGGCCCGTCATTCCTCAAGAGCACACGGTGGTACGCTGGGTGCCTGGCAGACACTCCCCTCCACACACACACCCTTGAGAAAATCAAGGCTCGGTGAGGTCCAGTCGCTTGCCCCACATCACCCATCCACCTAAAGAGCAAAATGCTCTTCACCCCTGCAGCCTGTTCTTCCAGCTAAAACCCAGTTTCTGTATTGAAGGGGAAGAATAAAGTGAGGCCCGTGAAGACCATTTACGACTGCCAGGCAGACAATTACAACGAGCTCACCTTCATCGAGGGAGAAGTAATTATTGTCACAGGGGAAGAGGACCAGGAGTGGTGGGTATGTACATTTGGTCCCTCCATTCACTCACCAACCACACCCTGGCAGATGACATGTGGGAACCTGCAGACCCTGCAGTCAGTAAAGCATCCCTCATGCACAGAGAGCCTGCCAGCCGCGACAATGGCCTGTGAGCCTTTTACACTTGATCCTTCCACATGGTACCTCCCTTCAGAAGTGGGTAAAGGAAATGAATGCGTGTATGTGATTTCCCAAGGTACCATACAGCCCACTGTGTGCTGTAGGCATCTTTAAATATTCAGACGCAGAGCTCAAGCTCAGGAAAGTCAGGCGCATTGCCGAGGCCAGGCGGATGATACACAGGCAGTCGGGTCTCTGAGTCGCTCCAGAGCTCGAAGCCTGTGCTTTGTTCCCCTTGCATGCCGTCCCCCAGCTGGGAGCCAGAAGGCGGAGGTGCAGGACATGCTCAGCTGTTTGTGGTGCTTGGCCCTCGGGCTCAGTCTTTAATCCTTTCTGGGGTTCCCAGTTTGTAAAGAGGACTTGCAGTAACTTCATCACATAATTCTAGAAGATAAAATGAAAATATCTGTGAAAACTCCCCTCACATTAAGACCTGCCACTCAGGTATGTGTAAGGGAAGGCACCCTTGTCCTTTCCACCCAGCTTTTTGGAGGCCTATAGGTACCGTCGCACTGGTCGCTTCTCAGGCTGATCAGAAAGTGTCTCCCCAGGACGACTACCAGGCCAAGGTGCAGCAGACGGTCACCTCAAACTTTTCTGGTTGACAGTTTCCCACCTTCAGCATGGAAATCCTCCTTCTTTGGCAGCATGAGTCCCCTCCTCCCAAGAGGGGCTCAGTTCTGTGGTTCACAGTTGGGCCAGCAAAACCTGTGGCTGCCCAGAACACCCCCTCACGTGTGTGCCTGGCCTGTGCAAGCCTGGCACATGCAAATGTGCACACTCACCTTGGCTCCTCCTCCCCTGGGCCTGTGGGCAGTGGTTTTGCTGGACTGGAACAATGGTTTTTACTGGGAGGTTTGCAAGTTCTGGAGAAACCTTGACTGTCGGACCTGGGAAAGATGCTTGCTGTGGGCATGTTGTGGGAAGAAGCCAAGGTGATGCCCACACCTTGCCATGCGCAGGGAGCCACGCAGCAGAGATGTCAGCACTGAGGTCAGGAAACCCTGGGTTGAGGTGGCTGGTGTCCTCTTCTCTCCTGGGACAGGATGAGCTGGGGCAGGCCCAGGGGCCTCCAGCCTCTGTTGGCAGAGGCAGGCCAGCCCCCAGCATGCAGCCTGGAGAGCCAATGTGCACAAGGCCAAGGAGATGAACTCTGAGGTCGCCAGCGGGAGTCAGTCACCATCTCTGTGGCCTTAGGGGAAGCATGTCCCTCCTGTAAACCTATTTTCTTCTGAAAACTGGGACCTGATTAATCCTCCCTCACAAGGATGTCACCAAACTCACTTTGCTGTAGTGTGATCAAGCAGCCATCATAGTCTTTGCTAAGGACGGGTGACTCCAGCAGAGACGAGTCTGTGTTAGTGTGTTCAGCATTGTTCCTGGGAGAAGTTCTCTGAGCCAACAGCACATGTCCAGCCAGACACGAATGTCACCATGCATCCCCATGTCCCCATGGTGACATGCCACCCACAGAACCTCGTACTGCGTGGTTTCAGCTGAGCGCTCGTGGCGTAGGTAGGCCACATCTTAACCATTGACTGCATATCCAGGATAAGGGACCAGTAGTACCAATGGCCTCCACCGCCATGGGCCTGGTTGGTAAAGGAGCTGGTTATAGGCTAGACAGTTCTTGGCTCCCACTCTCTGGGCAGTTGGTACTTCATGCAGAGAAAACGAGAGTTGGCCTGATTCATCCTGTCCCATGCTTCAACCACCCTGCTAGGTGTATTTGCCATTTAAAGACAGCGTGAGTGGTCTTGTCTTTCTTGCTGTCGAGGGCTCCTGATGTGGTTCTCTTTGATGTGATTAACACTGATCTAATAGAGGTGACGAGAAGATCTTTGCAGGCAGCCTGGCTTGCAGCCTTGTGTAGCAGTCAGTACAGTTGACCTCAGCCTCAGACTCCCGCAATATCCTCCCCCAGAGTAGCCAGAGGACAAACGATGGGCACGTAGCAGCTTTTCCCATGTAGTTTGTGTTTTTTAAAGTAATCACACAAGCCTGAGAAGGGCTTTTCTGGTGCCCTGTTTTACAGTTGAGAGGCTTAGCAAGGTGTGTCTGACCCCCACCTCCTCCCCATCTGGAAAGCAGAAGCATCCGCTCAGAACATGGATCGTGAAGTCTGGGCTGGAGGGAGGCCTTGGGCAGGCTGTTCCACCTCTCTGGGAACTCTGTGGGGGCAGGCAGAAGTGCCCTTCTGTTGTTTCTTTGCATAGTTTCTGTGGTTCACAAAGGATAGGGAAATCTGTCTGGGTCCACCCCAGGGCTCTGGGTTCTGGGGCTGGGCTCTTACCCCCTGGACTTGTCCCAGGGCAGCTGCCTGCTGCCTCCAGCCTGACCACTATCTTTTTCCTTTGCAGATTGGACACATCAAAGGACAGCCTGAAAGGAAGGGGGTCTTTCCAGTGTCCTTTGTTCACATCCTGTCCGACTAGCAGAAAGCAGAACCTTATGGTTGTCTCCATCCTCCATTCCAGACTTCTGCTTCCATGCCACCCTGTGCACAGTGTGTGTATAGCTGCTGTTACAGAATAGGAAACTCCTCGAGGGCCACCTCGGGAGGGGAACAGAGTATGTATTGTAAATATCCTGTGGTCTTCTGCCTTTGCCAGTATGAGGGTAGCCTCGGGGCCCGGTGCGCCTTGCTGGTTTGCCAAAGCCGTCCTTGGCACCTAGCACTTACATCTCTCTCTATCTGTGCTGTTTTACAAGCAAGCAAAAATAAAAAAGTAAAAATAAAAAATAAACCAACTACAACAAAAAACCAGGAGTGTAGGAATTGCTGGCTTTGAAAGTAGAGTGGTTTCTGTTCAGCAGCTATTGAAGGGCCTAGAGTTGACTCTGCTCCTTACAGTGCAGTATTCTCAATCTTGTTACTGAAAATGCAGCATTAGCAAAGAGGTGGGTTCTATTCTCCAGATGAAACTTCTAGTTAGCTCCATGACAGACCAGCCTGTAGTTATCTGTGTACACAGTTTACAGCTACAAAAACCTACTTTGGTATTTATTACAGACAAGTGCTCAGTTAAATATGTTACTCCTTCAGCAAATGTTCACTGACCCAAAACTCTGTGGCATTTTACAATGCACACAGCCTCATGCAAGTTGAGACAAGTGGATTTATACTGTCTTATGATGATGAGTGCCCACCCTTGAGATATTACCTCATTATGCAAAAATAACATATCCTTCATGCCTATTTTGACAAAGTTTAAAATATGTCTGATGAAGATTAACTTTCAGGAACCAAGGACTGCCAGAAAATATTAGCCTCTACATTATGCATGCATTTAGAAGCTTATACCTAAAATCTTGCCTTTTATAAAGGAATAAATAGTATGAATAAGTTGAACTGTACATTTTTTAAACTTGATTGCCATTAAAGCAGAAATTATAAGGTTGCAACTATATCTGTTTGTAGTCAGTCATTCAACTCTCTCAAAGAGTGTGAATTTACATAATGTATTATGAATCAGCATCCCTCAATTGTGTTGAAGCATCTAAAGTGTTGGTTTTAAATTATTTTCTTAGTTTTGTTCTTGGATAAATTTACTTTTAAAAGACTATTCCAAATGGAGAGTTTAAAAGTCAGCCCTTCACACAGTGTTTCCAGAGTAGGATCCAGGTGCTGAAACCAAGCTCTTCTGCTCTTCTTCATACACTAGTGTTCCCATCTGAAGCGCCAGCCACTAGACAGTTCCCTTTCAAGTCAATTCATAACCAAGTTTTGGAAGCTGCTCTGAATTGCACTGTGAAAAAGCTCTCCCTGCAAGGAGTCTGTCTCTGTTTCTCTGTCACTTGTGCTCTTTCTCTCTCTCTCATTTTGCTTTCATCCCAGCCATGCTTATCAGACCATTAAGAACATTGTGTTTTGATCTTTGGCATCAGTCTGAATTTTGGACAAGAATACAGCAGTCGTATTCCACAACCAGTGGAGCTGTCCTTGATTCTAAGGCTCGTGTCGTTCTGATGTTCCATTTGCTTAAACTGCTATTTTGGCAACAGCACAGAAGACTTAATATTTTTAAGCAAATAATCTTAGCCGTGAATGAGAAATGTTAATTTCACAGAAGCACAATTCCCAACCAAATCCATAGGAAAAACCCTCTTTCATAGTCACAGTGCTCAGTAAATATTTAGTTCTGCTTAAGTGGTTACTATGAAAACTTTGAGTAGCCACCTGAAGAATAAACCTTGCATGGCATACCTGAGAAATATTTTATCAGCTACTATTGGAAACTGATTTTAAGCAATTGCTTCCTCAGCATCAGGGCACACGTGCATTCCCGCACCTAACCCAGAATGTGAGGGAGGCACCAGGCCACATGCTGATGTGTGACTGGCCGTGCCAGCAGCCTCAGCATTTAAGCCACACTGGTGTCAGCACAGGAAGTCAGCATCTGAGGATGCCCTGGGTCCCAGCTCATTCATTCACAATTTGAAGTTGCAGTAGAGAGCCGTTCTTAATTGTGGCCAGACTATTTGCAACTCATCTGAAAATAAACTAGTTATTTTAAATACACACACAAGCTCCGTCTCTAGAGTTATGTGGAGGCGATGTCTATTCTGTTTCCCCTATTGTAGAAACTCTCACAGATGCATTTTTCATACCTTTTTTTTTCCTCCTCCTCCTCTCTGGTTTTGTTTTGTTTTCCATGAGCAATTTGAATTCTCTCTAATCCAGTTTTCTGTGGGACATAGGAAAACTAGATAGAAAAACCATTGGCAATCTTGTTGAGTTTAAATCTGACCTCATTCTTAAACTCAGTGAAGAGCCATGATCTGCCATTTTGTACATGATATAGTATTTTGAAGGAATGGGACCTTACCAAAAAAAAAAAAAATAGCAAATTAGTTCTTTTTTTTCCCCAGAGGAAAAAGTAATGTTCTGCAAGTAGTGTGTGTCTATTTGACTGTTGAACAGCAATTGCTATTTATTTTTGTATTGCCTAAAACTTCAACGTGTTGTATAGGAATCCCATAGTGCCACTAGTTAATTTCCGAATCCTCATCTGGATGTTACCATCAAACATCAGTACACTTTTCGTTTCACATGTATTTAATGTGACCATTTTTCAGTACTGTATGTGTTAATTTCTACTTTTTTTAATATTTAAAATTGCTTTTAAATAAACATTCTCAGTTGACCCCAAACATCTGCAGTGAGACCATTTTGTGAGTTGTCCACTCCTTCCGACTGGAGAAGATCGGGACTTCATCGGCTTTACTCTGGAGGAAAGAATGATACTGGTCATCTTACCTCCTGTGAACAGTGTGTGGCACTGTGAACAGGACAGGAAGGAGAGGGGGGCCCCTCTGTGTCCCGGGGTGACATGCTGATGCAGCCGCAGCTCTAGGTGCCCAGCAATGTGCCACAGAGTGCTTCTGTCGGCAGCTGTCACTCCTAGTGCTGCCCTGAGGTGGGGTGGAGCAGCTCAGGCCCAGGTGCTCTGCCTACAGCGTCTGGCTAAGTCCCCAGTGACCCCCTACAGGGGCACTGACCTCTCACTTCACAAGCTTGGAAATGAAACTCGGAGAGATTCGTGGCTCCAAAATCACTGAGTCAGTGCATACAAGTGGTTCTGGCTTCCATGGCAGAAATCTGAGCCATGGTAGACCATGGAAGATGTCTGCTACACGAAGTTCTAGCCAGGGAGCGATCACAGCATCAAAGATTCTGAAGTGCTGGTCTCCACGTTCTTTCTCCTTCCTTCCTGAAAGTTGGTAACCTCAGGTCTGTCCACACAGCCAGTGTGGGAAACCCAACACACACTGTGTGGCTGGAGGAAGGGGCTTTGGCAGGGAAGCGGTAGATTTGCATCAGGCGGTTTCTGGGAGACGCTGACACTGTTGGCCTGGATAAGTCAGGCAGAGCAGCAGCCTGTTTTCTGTCTGGTTACAAAATGTCATTTCCCATTTGGTTATCTGTGGTTTTAACCCTGCTACAGGGCCTGTTTAAAACCAAGAACTCACCACCCCTTTAAGAGCAGCCCCTCTCATGGCCCAATAGCTATCTCATTTCTCCAGGGATCACAGAATTTGGAGGCTGGCTCTGGCCTCTGCACCTCACTGGGTTGAGTGCCCTCTGAACACAGGCCCAGGCCTCCTACACCTGTTCAGCTGTGAGGCAGGTGTCATCTTGTTAGGCACATTTTCTGTTGAAATTTTCTGACCTGGAGCAGCTGGAGCGAACTGCTCAATATCACACAGGAAGTGGTGGGCAGTGGGCAAGCCCATGTCGAGGACAACTGCTCTCCCTCCCCGCCCCAGCTTTTCCCCTCTGTCCTAACCCTGTGTTCTCCTCCCCTTGCATATGTGTAAGTCTTCCTCACTCCCAGAGTCTGCATGTGTGGCAGGGGGGCTGGTGTGGATGACATTTGTTGGGATGGTTCAGCTTCTCCTACGCTGCTCATTCCCCCTGTGTATCCATCTGTCCCAGATGCAAATCTCAATTTTGCATCATGCAGAGTGTTCAGAGCTAATGGCCTCACGACTCCAGCTGGCGAGCCGAGGCTGAGCCCAAACCAGCCAAGAGACACACTGGGCCTGGCCTCTGCAGCCAGCTGCCTGGGATGGAGGCAAAGTCAACTAAATCATGTCACCTTCCTTCTCTGCGTCCGAGGCTCATGTGTCCCACACACATCCCCTTTGTGGCCAGATGATGCCAGGCCAGTGGTTGCACAGACCAGCTCCACATCCTCTTCTAGAAGCTCCAGGCTGAGAAGGGGATGGATAGGTGAGGATGACTGTGGGGCTCAGCTGGGGGATGGCCTGGGGGAAGGCGGTGCCTGTCCCCAAGGACCTGGGGAAGCTCTCACCAAGGCCAGTGAGTGAGAGGTGGCCCTCCTGAAACAGCTGGAGCAGGCTCGAGATGGGCAGAGCCACCTGCAGGGTCTTCCATCAGTGCTGAGCTGGAGAGCAGGGTCGTCCCTACACCCAACCCTGACCTCCCATGGATCAGGGCCCAGTGCTAACAACGCCTGTGGGCTGGGCACAGCTATTAGAAGGAGCTGTATTCTCCCCATGAGCAGATGAGAAGACTGATGCTCAGGTTGATTTGTAACTTGCCAGAAGCCAAGTCACTCATGATTCAGGAACCTTGATTTGAACCCTAACACAGGGCCCACTGCAGCTCCTGCCTGGGAGCCTTTGCTGGCCTGCTCCTCCCCTCTCCCGGCAGGTCGGCTGCCAGTAAAGTGCAAACCACAAAATCAAGTTTCCAATTCAGAGAAGTGCCAGCACTTGCCAGAAGAGCCCCATAGGAGGATTTCTTGGACTACTACTGCACACTTGGGAACCAGAGGTGGCTATCCTGGCACACATAGACTGCCGGAAGAAAACAGTGAGGGAGCGTGCGTATCTGTGAGCACAGCATCCCACAGGCAGATGCTGAAACACATAAGCTCCCGAAACAGCAATTAGAGCTCAGATAAACACAGATGTTTTGCAAAAATCTTACCACACAGCAAATCCTAGCTGAGGCCAAAACCTTGACCTTCTGCTAAATCATCGGGACAGAAGCCTTATTCGGCTTCACACTCGAACAGGCAGAGTGGAAACTTCACTGTGCAGTTCCAGGCAGATTGGAGAGCAAGACACAGCAAGAAAACAGCACCCGGCTTTCAGATTTGGGAAGCAAATCTGTCCTGTCCTGGAGATTCTACATCATGGGAGGGACCCAGGAGTCTGCATTTAACCACGTCCCCCAGGTGATTCCCACACATTCGCCAAAAAAGCCAGGTCACTCCTGGAACACCACTCAGCTCCTGAAAATCTACTCTGTCACCATGAGGGAGAATTATCCAGAGTCCTGAACCTCCTTACAGACGCACCCTCTAATAATGAGGAAACCTCTCATTGAGGGCTCAGCACTTCGGAAACTCCAACTGTCACTGTCTCACCATAGTAAGTGCCATGAAAAGGAAACAACTTTGGCAGACCTGGTTCAACACCGCCCTGGCCAGTTGCAAACAGACATGCGTAGCACATTGTTGGGCAGACAGTGCATGTGGCTCGGGCGCTCTCAGCCCTGAGCTTCCTCATACCATTACTCAGCTCAGGAGCTTGGAACTCAAATGTGCAACAGTGCTTGGAGCCTGTTGGTTCTACGTGTTCCTCTCTAAGACATGGGAGAACATTCTCCCAGATACACCCACTGGTCTCCTAGGTCTAGTGGGAACCAGTCGGAGGGCCAGGTGCCTCCTGTCACTTGCAGCACATCTGCCCACACTAAGAGCCTGGGCAACTTAGGGAGACACTCTCATAGGAAATAAAAACTCACAGGACTTCCTGGCAGCTCTACCTCCGATTACTAGTCCCTGGCTTGCCTTCCCAACAAGTTCCATGGCCTTGGCTTTATTTTCTCCCCAAAGCCTAGGAGGACCATTCTGGTGGGCAACAGAGATGCAGAGACCTGGCTAGCAAGGAGGGAACGTCAAAGGCAGTTGACTAGGAATCTGTCAACTATATCTGAGTATGACGATGCCCAGGACCTAGGAACCCTACACAGAAATGTGTACATATGTCAGCTCAAAGACATGGACCTGTGTCCTAAAAGAGCTACTTATAATAGGAAACACAGGAGATGGATGCATAAATGGGAAATGTTCACACATTGTATTTGAAATAAACTACAGCCTAACCACATGGACAAATCTCACGAATAACATTAATCACAAGAAGCCAGACTTGAAGGAATTTGCCTTGTAATTCCACTTAATGTACACAAATTGGCCATCGATGTGGTTATCTTTGGGTAACCACTAGGAGGGCACCCTGGAGGAAGGGGGTTTCGGGGTACGGATACTATTCTGTTTCTTTCTCTGAATATTTGTCACAAGGGTTTGTTCAATTTGAACACTCATTGACCTGTTCATTCTTGTCTTGTCTTTTTTTATGTGTGCTGTTATTCTCAGTGGTCTGCTGCTTAATGTTTAAGCAACTCTTAAAAAATTAAAATTGAGAAGAAACCTTTATTTGTAGAATTTGCCAACTCCTGGGTGTAAATATTTCTACTGTAGCTAATTACAAACAGCTCCTGTTCATAAAGGAAATCTTCAGATAGCAAAGGATGGGGTGGTGAGAGCTGTAACCTGATCAGTCTATCCTGGTTTGAGTAGACTGGGAGGGGCCTGGCTGGAGGAGGCGGGTCCTGGGGGCGCCCTGGAAGGGTGCATCTGCCCTGCAGCTCCCCTCTCTTCTTCTCTTTCTCCTCCCCTCCCTCCCTCCCTCTCCTCCTTTGCTGCCAAGAGGGGAACAACTTCCCTGTCCTGGCCCTTCCCTCACAATGTGATACCTCATCTTGGTCCTACAGCAATGGAGTTGGTCATCCGTGGACTGAGGCTTCTGAAACTATGAGCCCCAAATGAACTTTTCCTTCTCTGAGTTGTTCTTATCAGGTGGTTTGGTCACAGCAACAAAAAGCCAACCAAGACAAACCCTTTCTCAAAAGTCATATTGTGGCAACTTCAGCAGATCACTGGTTATACCTTAAAAAACACCTTTAAAACAAGTCTGACGCAGCAATACCACTCCTCAGTATTTATTTAAAAGAATTAAAGTGAGCCTGCTATAGCATTGTCATGCATAGCTGTATTTACAGCAGCTCAATTCACAATAACCAAGTTATGGAACCAGCAGCCTCGGCGCCCATCAACAGATGAGTGAACAAAGAAAATGTGATATGTACACACAATGGAGTTTTATTCATCCATTATAAAGAGCAAAATTATATCATTTGCAGGAAAATTAATGAACTTGACAGAATTATGTTAAGTGAAATATGCCAAACTCAGAAAGTCAAGGGTCGTATATTTTTCTCTCATATGTGAAAGCTAGAGAGTAAAAGTGGTAAAAAGGGGTTGGATCTCAGGAAATTAGAAGGAAGACCAAAAGGGTAGAGGTGAGGGACCAGGGGAGGGAGGACGTAGGGACAGGGTAGGTGTTGAGGAATGAAATTGACCAAATTATGTTATGTGCATATATGAATATGAATCCTGCCATTATGTACAACACACCAATGAAAAATTGTCTATTAAAATTTGAGGTGAGACTAGGGACTGATTGGGGTAACCCCTGTCTTGCTTGGTCCCCTGTTAGAGCTCACACACACCACACAAATAACTACACCCATTTTTAAAAAATTGTAAGAGCATTATTGAGATATAATTCATATACCATGCAATTCATTCATTAAAGATATGCATTGCAGTCGGTTTTGGTATATCCACAGAGCTACACAACCATCATCACGATTGAGTTTAGAACATTTTCCTCACCCCATAAAGAAACCCCATACCCATTTAACAGGTGTTCCTCATTTTCCTCCAACCCCTGAAAACCACTAATCTACTTCCCATATCCATAGATTTATCTTCTTTGGAAATTTCATGTAAGTGGAAACATTCAATAAGCATTCTGCTCTGACTGGCTTCTTTCATTCACCACGATGGGTTCAAGGTGGGTCCCCCTTGTACTACCTGTCCCTGTTTCATCTCATTTCATTGCTTCTTTTCTTTTTTCCAAGTAATCTTCCACTGTATGATATACTTCATTTTCTTTATCCATTTGAGAGGACATTTGAGTCATTTCCATCTTTTTTGATTATTATAAATAATGCTGCCATGGACTTTTGGGTACCTGTTTTTGCATGGACATTGGTTTTCATTTCTTGTGTATATATACATCTAGGAGTGAAATTGCTAGATTATAGGAGCATCCTATATGTACCTTCTGAGGACCTGCCAGACTGTTTCCCAAAGCAGAGGCACCATTTTCCATTCTCACCTGCAGTGCATGTGGGTCCCAATTTCTCCACATCCTCACCAGCACCACTCCTCCTCTTCCCCCCACGTCTCCTCTTCCTCCTCTTGTAACAGCCACCCTAATAAGGATAAAGTGACCTCTCGTGGTGGTTCTGATTTGCATTTCCTGATGATTTGTGATGCTGAACACATCTTCATTTGCCCATTTTTAAATTGTGTTGTCCCTTATTTTGAGTTATTTATATTTTCTACATACAAGTCCTTTCTCGCTATGTGGTTTGAATTTTCCTCCCCTCTGGTGGTTGTCTTTTTCTGCTGCTTTTCCTTTGATTATGACTCATTTCCCTCTTCCAGAAGATGAACTTTCAGAGCCAAAGTCTTCAAAGGCCAGACAAAATCACCGAGAGCTGTGAGGTGGCCTTCTGTTTTTCTCCTGTAACACTGTGTTCAAGTCAAACTGAGCATTTCTGTGACCTCTGGGAGTATGAGTGTGGGCTTTGGATTCCCAGGGGCCCAGTGTGAGTGGTGTGGTCATCCATTTTCTGTTGCTATCACTGAATACCTGATACCAGGTCATTTATAAGGAAGTCTGTTCAGCTCCCAGTTCTGGAGGTGGGAAGCCCATGAGCCTGTGCCCACACACGCAGCATCTGGGAGGGCCCTCCTGTGTTCAGGGCAAGCATGCCACAGAGAGCTGGCTTCCTTTAAGAAGCCGCTCCCTCACTAACCCACTAATCCATGAAAGCCTCGTTCCATTCCTGAGGGCAGAGCCTAGTCACCCAGTCCTCACCCTGTTGCCACCCCAAGGTCCCACCTTCAAATACCATTCACATGAGTTTGGGGATTAAGTTTCTAGCCCCTGAACTTCGGGAGGTACATTCAGATCTCAGCAAATGGTGATCTCCCTCTCAAAGCTGAGTGGACATGGGCACATTGCATGGCCCCAAGGAGCCCTCAATGTGCTTGTCAACGGAGTGTTACCCTGCCACCACCCTCCAAAGACCCAGAACAGGTAACCCAAAGTGTTTTACAATAGGTCTTCCTGAATAAATCTTAACTATGTGCACACTTTGTCTTCACAGACCTTTTTAAAGTAAAATGTAAGCCTTATATCTCGCCTGATGTAAATCAGGGGCTTAAAAAAATGAGTGACAATCTGCTCCCTCAACCCTGTACCCCTTCATTCTTAATTTCCCATGGCTACTTTTAGCAGGGGAAGCTTGAAACTGCTGTTTTTTAAGGCGGTGAGGAGGAGAAAGGGGGAAATATCACAGCTTTTGCTTTCGTTATTATTATGAAATCACTGACAAAGTGTTTGTCAGCTTCTTGGGCCAATAAAAAGTTTGCTGTCAACTGAAACCAGAGGAAAGTGTCATTTATTTGCCTCCTTCTGGGGGACACAGCCATTTGGCCCTAGCAGGGCCTTCCTCGGTCTCCACCACAGCATCTGTTCCCACCTCACCCTGCTGGGCCTAGCCTGGACATCCTGTGCCCTAGAGCCCTGGGGCCTCATCTTCTGCGAGTTCTACCACCCTAGGGACACCTGGCTGCTCTGCTTCCTGAGTCAGGTTGCAGAGCCTCCTGGGGAGGGACACAGGCTGGGCTCAGATCCTGGAGCAGAATCTGGAGGTTCAGGAACCGAACTTCCTGTAACAAACAGGTCTATACGGGAGCCACAGGCAAGCTGCCCAAGGGTGACCTGTGAGTTGCAAAATAAAAATGAAACTCTTCTAGAAGTTCCTCAACTTTGCCCCCTCGGACCCTCAATGGTGAACTCTCTCTCTCCGTGAGTCAGGCTGGGAAGTTCAGGTATCAAGGTAACCCCTCTGCTCTACTCAAAATCCTCTCCTCCAGGCAGGGTTCCTGCAGCTCCTACACACCCATGCTGTCCAGGTGCCCACTGCTCAGTGCCCCTGGGATGCTCCAGGAGAGCCCAACCCAGAGCAGTACCCAGTACCTGTCTCTCCCGACACCTAACCTGTGGGTCTCAAACTGGAAAATGCAAAGCCTGCAACTGGCTCCTAGAGACAGTGAGCAGGACAGGGGTGCTGGAGCCGGCTGAGTCCCAGGACGGGGGGCTTCTGGCAAACCCAGCCTGGTGGTTCTCATGCGAGTGGTCACAGACTGCCCTTTGAAAAGTAGCATTCACAGAATTGACTATTCAATCAAAACAAATGGACTTGACAGCAAAAGATGGCTTCGATGGAAATGGCCTGGGGCCTGGCATCTTGGGATTCTGCCAGGCTGACAGGGTCATGCTGCTCTCACTCTCCTTAGCCTCCTTCTCATCCAGGGGGTGCCCACTGCCTAACCCACTGCCTTTCCACCATGCTTTGTCTGCCCTCTGACGAGTTCTGGGTTCAGGCCACTGACCAAGCATCAGGTGCTTCAAAGGCCCCATCTGGGTCTGCCATGTGCATGCCCCTGCTAGGATGAGCACATCGTGGGTCCTCAGCTAACAGGTTTAAGGCAGCAAGTGCTGAGGACCTGACCCAATCAGAATTTCACTGAGAAGAATCACCTGAGATTCGTGAAAAGTGGTCCTCTTTCCTTCTGGCCTAGTGTTCATCATCCGTTAGCCCCTGCTCTTGAAATCAAATGCAGAAGGTGGTGTTATGAATGTAATCCTGTTTGTGCCTGCACCCAGGGGCATCCCCACAGGGCAGCAGGGGCAAGGAAATTGAAGTCCACCTGCTAGGTCACCAATACCCTGGACTGCAACAGAGGTGGGAGTGGAAGCCGGGCTCTGGCCCTTGCTGGGAGCCTAGCCAATTGCATGATCTTAGGCAAGAATTTTCCTCTCTAAATTTGAGTTTTCCATCTGGAAAATGGGTTACATAACTCTGCCTACATCCTGGCACTACTGGGAGCATCAGTTGTGTGTGTGTGTACACACATGGGCTCTTATGTGTGTGCCTGTGTGTGCAAGCTTTGAGCATGGCAAAGAGATGATTAGAAGAGATGATTCCTCCCTTGCCCTGACTTCTTGCCTTGACCTGAGCTGTCCCTGGTTGCTTTCCTGGCCACTCTGCTCTACTGAATCACTGCAGGAAAGTGCAATTGTCGGAACTTTTTCTTCACTCCCATGAACCCCCATTGGCTTTCCCTGATGGCCTGGCAAGGCCTGAAGCTTCACCTGCCAGGGCTCATCTTCCCCCAAAGCTCCAGGCACCTGCTAAGTGGAGGGCAGCAAAGGGAGAACAAAGCAGGCTGAACCCCCTGGAAACAGCTGCTCTCAGAAGCCCTTCCTGATACTGGGTGTGTCTGGGTCCAGGGAGTTCAGGTGATTTGCCAAAGTGCTTATTAATTGCTTACTGTTTGCCAGGCATGCTTCTAAACATGTAGAAACCTTGAAGTACATTAAGTCTTCAAGCAGCTGGTGGCCCAGGCTAATAGCCATCCCCACTTCACAGGTACAGCCTTGAAGACGAGTTTCCTACAGCTGCTAAGACAAACTACCACAAACTCAGTGGTTTAAAACAGCACAGATTTATTCTTTTCTGGTCCTGGAGGTGAGAAGTCTGAATCAAGGTGTTGGCTTGCCTGTTTCCTGGAGGCTTCAGGGTGGCATTTTCTTATTCTAGCTTCTAGAAACTTCCTGCATTCCTCCATCTCTGGTCCCTCTATTTTCTTTATATATAATTTTTTAGTTGTAGTTGGACACAATACCTTTATTTATTTATTTTAATGTGGTGCTCAGGATCGAACCCAGGGTCTCGCACGTGCTAGGCAAGCGCTCTACCATTGAGCCACAACCCCAGCCCAGGTCCCTCTATTTTCAAAGCACATCACTCAACCTGTAGTTCTGTGGTCACCGCTTCTTTTTCTTACTGTGACCCTCCTGCCACTCTTTATAAGGATCCTTGTGATTTCACAGGGCCAACCTGGGCAATCCAGGACCGTCTGTGCCACATCAAGACCCTTAACTTTCCCCAAGCTGCACCGCTGGAGAGTAGATATTCTTGGTCAGGTGTCACCCAGGTGACTCACTTCCTCAAACCACTGTGAGCACCAGCTTGGGACCTGCCAGGTCCTGTGCTCACATCAGCCGCTGTGACAGATCGGCAGCCACATGTGGGTCTTGCTCCTGGCCCCACCCTTGGCGTAACCCCACTGCCCACCCAGAGGCCACAGTTAGCCCAACCAGTTGGCTGCCTGCTACCAGGAATGGACAGGAAGGCAAGCTTCCAGGTAGGCCCCAGGTGACCCCCAGGAATCACAGCCTTGTTACCACCCTCTCAGGTCTCTAACCCACTCCGAGGGCAGCTGAGGCGACCCCATCTTCCCAGACTGACACCCAATCCTCCTCCAGAGCCATTTTTTCTTTTAATGAATATTTATTGTGCATCTACTATGTGCCAGACTCCAGGGACACAGAAGAGTATCAACACAGTCCTGCCTTGTGGAGACTCAGAGTGAATTCAGTAAAATAAATGAACAAGATGCCCAAAGGAAACTGGCTTCCAGGAGAGGGGCATTCTAAGTGATAATATGTAATCCTTTGAGGCAGTAAGAGGTGCAAAAATAATTTTTAGTATACTGACCTAAATTCTAATTCTTGGGAATTTTTTCTAAGAAAAATAAATCTATTTTTTTTTTTTTTTTTTGTGTGTGTGTGCTAGGCTTAAACCCAGGGGTGCTTAACTACTGAGTTGCATTCTCACTAAATTTCAGCAGCTGCCCTTAACTTGGGATACTCCTGTTTCAGCCTCCTAAGTTACTGGGCATTCTTTTAAAAATACACATCAGTAATTTTTATGATATAGCAACAAAATAATATGTTGCCATGAACGTGCATGTGATGTGAACGTGCATATGATATAGCAACAAAATAATATGTTGCCATGAACATGCTGTCTTAGAAAATAAGGTGGATCTTAGCAAAGTTATGCCAACAGCTGTCAAAAAGAAAAAGGTAAAAAGTCTCAATGTGTCCAAAGAGAAATCTCTCCATGCCTCACAGTTTATGCATAGAAAACCTTATGAAAGGGTTTGTACTTACATTGGCATAATGTTTTGAAAGTAGGTAGTCATATTTAATAAGGCAAAGCTGCACATATCTGACCTATTTCCCAACCACTCCAACTGGGGTCCAGAGAGATTTCTACCCACGTGCAAACAGAAGACACAGAGACAGACATCCCTATAAAAGAACTGGAATAACGAAGCAAAATACTGGAATAATGAAAGTACCCCCCATCTGTAGAGGAAAGAGGCTAGAACTGTGTGGACTCTGTGTGGGGGGCTACTACAGGGTGCTGATTCATTCTTGGAACAAGTTTGCAGATTTTTCAGGGTACACCCTGTCCTGGGGACTACAGACAAATCCCTGCTCTCACAAAGCCGGGACTGTGGCGGATGGAGGGAGCAGAGCTGGCCACATGGAAAGACTCTAGGGTCCTCACGGGGTTAGTGAATGCCACAAAGCACTAAATACACAGACCAGGTCCATAGGGAGCGACATTGAGCATTGAGCAAAACAGAACGTTGATGGAAGGGTTTCTACAAATTGGAGCCACTTCTATGAAGTTTTAAAACTGCAAAATTCTATATCCCTTTTGTGAATACATGGGGGTGACCAAGCTCGGTGAGGGTGGAGGGAGATGCACCAACTCAGAAGGGAACACTCAGGTTCCCCACCCAGCAAATAAACAAAGGAAAGAGAACGAAAATGATTTCATGCAAATATGGCAAACGGTGGCCATACGCACGCAGGACAGGTGTGGGGTTGGGGGAGGCTGGAGATGACCTTCACAGATATGAAGTCCTGAGCTGGGCTGAGAAAGGAGCCTCCCTGGAGGAGGGGCTGTGGGATAGATGGGGGCCCTTTCTCTCATTCTGAAAGATGCTCATAACATTGAAAAAAGCAAAGACCACACACAATATTTTGGTTCTTCTAGACATGAGCTAGAGGCAGGCCGGCCTCTTGCTGTCCCCTCCACACTGACACAAGCTTGCCTAATTCCATCCATTTGCCTTTTGTCCCCCTCCTTCCTGTGACGATGCAGCCTGGGGTGGGTAAGAAGGTCCCGGGGTGTCCTGCCAAGTGCTGACTGCTCCCCTGTGCCAACTGCTCACAGCTCCGTGGGGAATGGAGTGGGGAGGAACCTTCCCATCCACCAAACCACACAGCATGCTTGACAATGACCAGCGCCACACTGAAGACCTGCCACAGGACGTTGGGGCAGAGATTACTGCCAGCAGGAGTCAGGGTCATCTGATGGATCTGGTGGCACTGGAGCTGGGCTTTGAAGGATAGAAAGGATCCCAGATGAGGAGCAGAGGCTGGGGAGGCCTTGCTCACCCTCCTCAGGACCACTCCCCTCACTGCCTGTGGCCTGCGGTCTGCAACAGCAGTTTTATATTTCTTGATTTGTTGTTCATTTTCAGTTGCTTAAGACTGGAGGACAAATCAGTTCCTGCTTACCCCATCTTGGCTGGAAGTGCCCCCAAATCAACTTATCCTGGTAAAATTTCTTCTTACCGCTAGTCCCTGCTGTCTCATGGATGGGGATCCGCACTACCCTGGTTCCTGAGTGCTGTGGTTTGCTGTGCCCCCCAAGGTCCACAGGCTGGAAGCTCAATTCCCCCATGCAACAGTGCCTAGAGGTGAGACCAGCGGCCATCGGGTCAGGAGGGTTCTGCCTTACAACAGGTTGGTGTGGGTCGGTTATCAAAGGAGTAAAGACCTCAAAGAAGCCAGTTGGACCCTGTCTTGTCACTCAGGCCCTCTTGCCCTTCACAGCACAAGGGCCCTCGCCAGGTGTAGACTCCTTGGCCTTGGACTTGCCGACCTTCAGCAATACAGAAATATATTTCCTTCCTTTTTCCACTCCCCATCTGTTCTGTTCCAACAACACAGAATGGACTGAGGCGCCAAGTGGCCAAGTGTAGAATTAGAATTCTAGAATCACTTCTTGTCAGGAGACTGATTCCAGAGACAGTTTAAGCTTAACTTCTGCCACTAAGTGGCTGGCTTTGGGTGGGTCACGGCAACTCTCTGGGCCTCCATTGTGTGTTCCATCAGATTGTGTCCATCTGCAACCTCTCCTGGAGAAGGCCCTGGGTTCAGGAGGCCCTGGGTTCAATCCCCAGCACTGAAAAAAAAGATGGTAGTTAATAGCATTTGCCTTATCTTGAAGGGGAAAGTGTAGTTGAGGATTAAAGAAGATGTGTGTAAAACCCCTACAGACTCCAGAGCCCTGTGATGGTGAGGGATTTTATCCAGCATTTTAATACCCCTTCCATCTAATCATCAAGTAAAGCTGCCACTCAAAAGGTAGTTAGAGGGACTGGGTTTGTGGCTCAGTGGTAGAGCCCTTGTCTTGCATGTGTGAGGCACTGGGTTCGATCCTCAGCACCACATAAAAATAAATAAAGGTATTGTGTCCATCTGCAACTTAGTTTGATAGCAACTTAAGCAATCTATAATCACAGGTTGAAATGAAAAGCAGTTACAATATTTTGAAAAACTCACAGTGTGCGTCAAGGAGGAATGTAAATTGTACAAATCTATGTGGGATTAATCTCTGGGCAGTTAATGTACCCTTTGCAACCTCTGGAACTTCATTTGTGTTCATAACCACGGCTTCATCTGTACTTATATTTTTCATACACTCATCAGAGGGCTTTTCTTTTGCATGAGTGTGACAGAAGAATATTTCTCACAAGCACCAAAAGTGATAATAAGAGTGACAATCACTGACGTGATTGGGGATTTCTCGTGTACTGTGCATGCACTAAGCACATGAGGTGCCTCGTCTGGTTGAATCATCATTACAGTCCAAAGATGGGGGGCTATGATCACTCCTGTTTTACTTATGAGTAACTTGTGGTTTGGAGAATTTGCAGCATAAAGTGGCAGGTCATATTTTTAAAACCGTTAACCACTAAAGCAAATCAAATAAAGATCCCAAATAGTGACTGGGGTTGTGGCTCAGTGGTAGAGCACTCGCTTGACATGTGTGATGTCCTGGGTTCAATCCTCAGCACCACATAAAAATAAATAAAGGTGTTACATTCAACAACAACTAAAAAATACATATTTTTTAAAACAGATTCCAAATAGCCAGATTGCTTCCAACTCCAGCCTGCCATCAATTACCTCTGTGTGTGTGTGTGTTTCCAATCCCAATAGACTTCAATAAAAAGGAGGTAAATGACAATACTCACAACTTTCTTTCCTTTTTGTTTAACATTGTTTGACAAATTATGCTCCAGTATACAGCTGTCGCCTGCAAAATTTGTTTCGGTTGGTTCATTCAACTCATTTATTTAGCATCTACTGAGTTCCAGGTACTATGATTGGTATATTAAAAAATAACATTTAAAAAAATGACTTTTAGAAGAAGGTAGCACTAGATTATGGCTAAGAGCACAGACTTAGACTTCTGTTTGCCTGCTGTGTCTCTTGGGTAAGTCATTAGACTCTAGATCTCAATTTCTTCATTTATAAGGTAAGATAACAATAGCACTGACTATGAAATGAGATCATGAGTATGATGCCCAGCCAGGTGTGTGGCTCTTGGTAAGTGCTCTATAAATGTTACCTGTTTGCACCTGGCTAAGGCATAATCAGTAGACCAGGAACCTCTGATCTCCAGGAAGTCAATGCCTGAAGCACATGGTCCTGGGATTCCGTCTGGATCACTCCCAATGGCCCAGGGCACCTCATCAGAGTCACTGCAGCTCTATCGGCTCAGAGCTGGGTTTTCCCAGGTGCGTGATTTGGCAAGGCGGTTGCAAGTCATGTGCAGCTTTTTCATTTCTGCCAACATTTAGCCTCTTCCACTGCAACCTTCACAGTAATGTGCCACCTTGTAGTTGGCAGGCACAGTGGGTGACCTTGCCCAGCTATGTGGGAGCTGCCTGCCACAGTGAATATTGGCCCACGAGAAGGGCAGAACTCTAGAGCCAGGTTCCTCGTGCTTGAGTGCATGTAAGAATCACTCCATGCTCTAGGCTTCCTAGTTGCCATGTCCTGAGCTGCTTTCCTCCACCACACATTTCACCCTTGATGTTCTGTCTCACCTAAGATGCAGAGCAATGGAGTTGGTCCTCCATGGACTGACACCTGAGCACCAAAGAAGCTTTTCCTATTCTGTGTTGTTCTTTTCCAGATCTTTTGGTTATAGCAGTGAATAAAAGCAACTTAAACAGAAATTGGTACCAAGAAGTGA
Source organism: Callospermophilus lateralis (assembly GCF_048772815.1). Lineage (NCBI taxonomy): Eukaryota > Metazoa > Chordata > Mammalia > Rodentia > Sciuridae > Callospermophilus > Callospermophilus lateralis. The sequence goes on along the minus strand of NW_027514826.1, from coordinate 4,247,743 downwards.
GGTTGCTTCTGTGACTAACCTGACCATATAGTTCAGAAGCCTTTGAAGCTTGGTTGTAGAAGGAGAAATTTGGAAAAGTTTAGAGATTAAAGCTGGAAATTATTTAGAATATTGTAAGCAGAGCTCAATGGGCAATTCTTGTGGAGTTCAAGAGACCAGAATCCCAGCAGGACTCTGGATAGTAAAGACTGGGCTCAGGAGGTTTCAGAGGGGAAAGCAAACTTTATTGGAAATTGGACTAGAGGCCTTTCACGTTACATTCTGGTAAATAAATTGTCTAAATTTTGTCCATGTCCTGAGACTTTCTGTGAGGCTGAATTTAAAGGTGATGGATTTATTAATCTGGCAGAGGAAATTTCAAGACAGGACCATATTCAGGGGGTGGCATGGATACTGTTGGCAGTTTTAGCCAAGTTTACTGTGATAATCGGGAACAGAAATATTTGAAAATCTTGCAGTTTGCCCAGAAAACTGTGAGTAAAACTGGGACTAAGGAAGTGTGCTTATTGAAGACATTAGAGCCACTAACAAGATGTTAAGTATTTTACCCAAAACCATCAGAATAGATAGCTTGAGGTTATCTTAGGAATTGGCAAGACCACACCTATCCCAGGCTCAATGATATAAAAAGTAAAAATTCTTATCAGAAAAGACCAATAGGGCACCCTGCTTGCACAGGTGTCCTACGAAGTTGTTTCCCCATCCTCAGCTGCCCAGGCACTCAGAGACTGCTGTCACCTCGATCCCAGGAGGTTTGGCCATTGCTTGAGATGGTAGCCAAATTTGGTGGTAACCATGTGGTTCTGGTTCTGCAGGAATGAAGGATTCTGGAGTTAGGGAGTCACAGAGGCTTCTACTGAGATTTCAAAAAAGGCCTGGAGGCTGAGATTGTAGCTCAGCGATAGAGTGCTCGCCTAACATGTGTGGGGCACTGGGTTTGATCCTCAGCACCACATAAAAATAAATAAATAAAATAAAGGTATTGTGTCCACCTACAACTAAAAATCTTTAAAAAAAAAAAAAAAGGAAGGCCTAGGAGGACAGGCAAAGTGTGCCCCAGGGTCAGAGTCCCAGCCAAGATGGATTTTGGTCTTGTTTTCTATGCCCCTATTTCTCCCTTCTGGAATGAAAATATTTACTTTGTGTGTGTATATATATATACACACACACTTCCTTTTGATTTTTATAGGGGCTCACACTGAGAGTTTATCTTGAGTCTTAAAGAAGACTTAGGACTTACACTTTGGGATAATGCTAGAACTGTTAAGACTATGGGGACTTTTGAAAGCAAACTAAATGTATCTTGCCTTGTGAGGTGGTTATGAGCTATTGGGGGCCAAGAGCAGAATGTTATGGTTTAGATATAAGCCATCCCCCAAAAGCTCATGAGTGAGAGGATGCAAGAAAGTTTTGAGATGAAATGATCAGGTTAGGAGAGTCTTAACGTAATCAGTGCATTCATCTACTGGATTACTGGGTGGTGACTGTAGGTAGGTGGGTGTGGCTGGAAGAAATGGGTCACTTGGGCATGTCTTTGGGGTTTACATTCTGTCCCTGGTGAGTAGATCTCTCTCTGCCTCTTTGTTGGCATGTTTTGAGCTGCTTCCCTCCTCAATGCCCTTCTGCCTTGATGTTCTGCCTCAGGTCAAGAGCAATGGAGTCAGCCATCTATGGACTGAGGTCTCTGAAACCAGGAGTGCCAAATAAACTTTTTCTCCCCTAAAAAAAAAACACTCATTAAAATGCAGATCCCTGGGCCCACCTAGATCCAGTGAACAAGAATGTCAGGGGAACGAGGACTACAAATTTTTTAAAAAACAATTACTCTGGGAAGTTTTGATTTAAGGAGCTCTGGGATCACGTCATTGGCAAACTTAGTGTTCACAAAATGGAAATAACATTAAAACTACAAAGTGGTGTTATTAGAATTAAATGCAATCATTTTCATAATACAGTTTTCAAAAGAACATAGGATAATAAAGAGTATGGAGAGCTGAGCATTAGTCCTAAATTTGTCTCTAACACACTCTGTGACCTTCCACAAGTCACTCAACCTTTCTGTGATTCAATTTCCTTATGTGCAAATGCAAGAGAATAGTTCTGCTTTATCTCCATCAAGGGGTTGTTCAGGTGAACTCACCAGAGACAATGGCCATGGAAATCTGCTGAAACGTAGGAAGTGCTGAGCTTATGAAACACAATCCCGTGGGAAGTGAACACAGAGCAGGCACCGAGCAGAAGATCAGGAAAGCCATGCACAGGTAGCCAGCTGTCGGAGACAGCTGGATGCCAGCAGCTCCTTGGCGCTGCCAAGCAGAGAATCCCTGGGGCGGCAGAATATTCTTCCAAGGGTACAAGAAAATAGAAACTGACCAGTAAGGCTTCCCTCCAACAGCAAGAGGAGGAATAGGGGAAGAGAGACTGGGAACAGGGTGCAGCTCTCCAGGATGGGCAGAGAACACCACATCACAGCTGGAGCAGAGGGACCATAGCAGCAAAAGCCTGGAGAGACTCCACAGTAGTTAAGTAGTAAACACAAGGAGCATCAGGCACTGCAAAACATGTCCTCGGAACCAGCAGACCCCAAGTTACAGAATACACCCAAGGAGACCATTTCTGTAAAGGTTTTCCTTTTTTCCCAGTATCAGGGATTAAACCTAGGGTATCGTGCATACTAGGTAAGTGCTCAACCACTGAGCTACATCCCAGCCTTTAAAAAAATATACATATTTTTAGTTGTAGATGGACACAGCACCTTTATTTTATTTATTTATTTTTACGTGGTGCTGAGACTCCCACAGATACCAAAGTCTGAGGATACTCATATCCCTAATACAAAATACTGTAGCATTTGCATAGAAATTATGAATATAATTTTTAAAGCCTCAAATACTTATACAATGTGAATGCTATGTACATGGCTGCTATACTATATCATTTGGGAACAATGACAAGAAATTTTCAGTATGTATTTGATATTTCTTCTGGATATTTCCAATATGTGGTTGATGGAATTTGCAGTTGCAGAACCCAAGGATATGGAAGATATAAAGGGGGAGATATGAAGAACCCAAGAGGAGTACAATGGGCACATACAGCCTCTCCACATGGCCACCTGCAGGGGTTCTCAGCCTTGGCTGCACATGAAAACCACTTGAACCTTGAGATTTTCTGAAGGCTGAGCCTCACCCACGTCCAAATAACTCAGAATCCTGGGCTGGGGCTCAGGTACTGGGGATGTAGCAAGTTCCCTGGTGCTTTTGAGATGCATTCAGGGCTGAGAACCTCTGCTCAAAGTCAGTGGTGCTCAAATGGTGCTCAAAATCATGGGGGGCTTGTTACTACACAGGTTTGGTAGATGAGGAAGATTCCATACCGGCTGCACCCGGAGAGGTTCTGAGTAAGTAGGTTTTGCTTTCCTAAGCAGTTTCCGGGTGATGCTGGTGCAGTTGATTCTGGGTCACTGCTCTGATTGGTTGTAAATGTGGAGCCTGAAGGCAGAAACCTGTCCTTTGTGTGAAGGTTTGAATGTGAAGGTCCAAGTGTTTCTCCTCAGGTCCCGCTGCTCCCTATTGCTGAATTTGGGGTGGCCTCTCTGGTTTGTGTTCCTTGTCCATCTTGATAGTGCTTGAGTTTGTAGTCCTCAAAGAATGTTGGAAATCTTTCAACCCCACCCTCTTGTTGCCTATGGGGAAAGTGAGAATTGCAGTCGCAGGCTCTGAGACGGTATTAACAGTGTCCATGAAGGAAGCTATGTCAACAGAGCCAGCTCCTTACAAGGACCAACTTCCTTTGCCATTTGATGGCACTGATGCTCATCATTTCCCATCTGTGGTATCAGGACTTACTTCAATTATGAAAATGATGAAGATAGTTCACATTTGGGAGGGGGCTAATTTTTCCCCTTCATAGCCGTGTGGCCTTGAGCAGAGGCCAAGGAAGACGTCTCTCTCAGAAGCATAAATGATCCACATGAAGTATCCAGGGTCTGGTGTAGACAGAACAAATTAAAGGGGGTCGGCTTTGGGGGTTATTTTTATATTTGATTTTAGGGGGTATATTTTAACTTTTCCCAGCCTGGAATCTTCCCCATCTTCCAAACCTTATTTGCACCTTGATTTCTTTTGCACCTTATTTCCTCTTTTCAAGAAACAACAAAGGCAAAGCTGAAAGAAACACAAATAGAACTGAGTTCAAATTCTGAATCCAGGGTCCTGGAGTGTAGCTCAGTGGTAGGGCCCTTGCCCAGCAAATATGAGGCCCTGAGTTTCCTCCCCAGTGCCACAAATGCATGCATACATAAGTAAATTTGGAGGGTAGATTTATTTCAACATGACCAAGGTGAGGGACCTCTGTCCTTTATCATGTATCCCTTACCATTTGATATCTCACAGAATCTCAGCAATACCTGACCAGGGGTGAAGTACTCCCCCAAAAGTGAGGTTTTCCTGACAAGGAAAGTCACCCATTTGTGCAGTTCCTCCATGTCTCCAGAGCAATTTGTGCTTTCTGCTCTTCTTGGGGAATAAGGCCCTTGGTGGTGTGAGAAGGGCTGGCTGCTCTCCACGAACTCATCCCAGGGGAGTTGGCGGTACTTCTAGTTTTCTGTCTTGCTTTTAATTGTAGTCAGTGACATGCCAGGCAGCCTCTTCTCTCACCTCAGGTCCCTGGAGACCTATAAGGAGCCAAGGAAGGGGAGGAAGCTATGTCTGCTTTGACCACATCACCACCACCCACCATGCCCTATGTGCCAGGTACGTGTGACAGATGCCTTGCGCCGGTGTTCCCAGGGATCCCTTAGTGACTGTGGTATCTACAGCTCCAGGGCACTAGGCTAGTCAGTGCTTCCAAGGTTGTCCTGCAATGGACTGAATGTTTCTGTTTCCCCAAAACCATTCACTGAAATTCTAACCCCCCCTATGATGCTGCTGGGAGGTGGGGCCTGTGGGTGGGCGGGTGTCCTGAGGGGGACTAGTGCCTCTACAAAAAAGTCTCAGAGGGCCCCCCTTTTCCCTCCCCTCCTAGCGAGGACACAGAAAAAAAAGTTAGAAATCTGCAAACTTGAAGGGGGCCTTTGCCAAAATCCACCAATACTGGCACCCTGATCTCAGACTCCCTCCAGAATGGTGAGAAATAAATTTCCATTGTTGATAAGTCTCCAAGACTATGATACTCGTTACAGCCACCCCAGCGGGCTGACACACCCCAAGAACTTCTTTGGTCCATTTTCCTCATGGGTCCATGTTTTGAAAGATTTTGTATGCCAAAGTAACGCCAAATAAATGACAACAACAATAAGGACACCTTCCAGGTGGGATTTCACCCACACCGTTCCACTCTGCCCCTGTAACAATCTCTTGCTGTAGGAATGGTCGCCGGCCCATTTACAGGAAGAAACCTGAGGCACAGAGGGTCCAAATACTTCTTCCAAGATCCTGTGGCATAAGAACAAAAGCCAGTATCTGAATTCAGACCTAGTTCAACCTGAAGTATTTGCATGGTGTTACACATTCTGCCCCCACCCAAATGAATTAAGTTATATAAGAATGAAAATAATAATACTCACACTGCAGTATTCAATACAGATTTCTTTTACTTATTTATTTATTTATTTATTTATTTTTAGTTTTCATCAGACACAAATCTTTGGTTGTATGTGGTGCTGAGGATCGAACCCGGGCCGCACGCATGCCAGGCGAGCACGCTACTGCTTGAGCCACATCCCCAGCCCTCTTTTACTTTATTAAACACTTTATTTTTTAGTTGTGGGTGGATACAATACCTTTATTTTATTTTTATGTGGTGCTAGGAATTGAACCCAGTGCCTCACGCATGCTAGGCAAGCGTTTACCTCTGAGCCACAACCCTAGTCCCTGGATTTCTTTTACTTTTAATGGTTAAATGATCATTTGTAGAAACCAGCTGCTCCCAAGTCCTTACCACACCCAGTTGCTGTGATTCCCACACTGGTTCATTTCTGTAGCACGATTGTGGATATATCGCAATGAAGTGAAGCTCCTGCTCACTAGTGTTTTTCTTTCTTCTTAAAAGAATTCAGGTGAAATTCACATAGCTTACGGTTAACCATTTTAAAGTGAATGATTCAGTGACATTCATATACTATGTCTTGAAACTGCCTCCTTGGTTTAATTCTAAAACATTTCTTTTTTTTTTCCCACGGAGGCAATACTAGGGATTGAGCTCAGGGGCCCTCGACCACTGAGCCACATCCTCAGCCCTATTTTGTACTTTATTTAGAGACAGTGTCTCACTGAGTTGGTTAGTGCCTTGCTCTTTGCTGAGGCTGATTTTGAACTCAAGATCCTCCTGACTCTGACTCCCAAGCTGCTGGGATTATGGGCATGGGCCACTCTGCCCAGCCCAAAACATTTCTGTCACCCCAAAAGGAAACCCTATATCCAGTAAGCATTAATCCTGGCTTTCCCCTGCAGACCCTGGAAACACTCACCAGCTTTTGTAGGCCTGTTTCAGAGGCTCCAGTTTCAGCTTGAAAGGCAGCTCCCTGTTGTGACAAGTCCTTGCACCTCATTGAGGGGGTACCCAGCCTGAAGGGCTGGGGGGCATCAACAGGTGCCTTCTACCTGGCCATGCTGAGACTGTGGATCAGCATTTCTAGCAAGATTGGGCTAGGTTTGAGTCCCCTCCCTGATCCCTCTTGGTTCTGAGTGGCCCAAGAGGTGGGAAGCCCGACAAACAGGTAAGCAGAGCATTCCAAAATGTGCTTTTCTCATCACAGGATGAGGAATCGGCCTAATTGCAAAATAGTACCAGTAGGACAAAAGAAAGTCCCCGTCTCCTTCTACTTCCCCTACCCTCTACACTAAAAGCATTCAGCACCATAAATGCCCAGCAGGGAATCACATTTCTGAGGTGTGTGAGGAATTAAAATTGCTACTTTTTTTTACTTGAAAGATGTGATGACTGTGCTATGAGAGAAACAGTTTCTAATATGGAAACTTAAGCATGGCTTTACAGTTTATAAAGCATTAAATATTCATCATCTCTTATAGTCCTCTCAATACAGAAGATAACATCATTATTTCCATTTTGAAGATGAAGAAATTAAAGTAGTCAGAGTTTAAATGCCTTATGGAGCATTGTGCAGCTCGAAATGGCAGACAGAACTTTCCATCTCCAGTCCAGCACCTCTCTCAGCATGTTGGACTTTTACCTTCTGACGACAGGGCTCATACCCCAGGGGAATGGAACAGATAACTGCAGAATTGCCAGCGGCCCGCTGAGAATTGCCCCCAGGACCCTATGTTTCAGTTTGTCAAATCTCTGAGAATCTGATTAAAAAGCTAAGGCCAGCCTTTTAGCCTCGCTGTAGCCAGTGAATAGAGACTTTCTTCTTTGAGAGGCACATACATATGAGTTGGACTCCTCATGGCAAGTATCTCTGAATTCAATGGAGAACAGGCTAAGCATGATCCAGCTCCTGCCCACACCCGCACTTTCACCTATGCTGTTTCCTGCCTTGCTCCAAATTTACACTCAATGTTATATTCAAACCACAGAGTCTAAGCTTGCCAGGAAATTCCTCATCCCTATGTCTTTAACAATTATTATGATAGCATTATCAAGAGTAGGCTAGCTCTCTCCTGCATCCTATGAGTGCTGGGTTCCACATATATTCTGTTCCATTTAATCCCCACCACCTAACCAAGTCATTATTGTCCATTCCATTTCACTTGCGGGGAGTATGCAAGTCCTTGACTTTGGAGTTAAATAATCTGAGTTCATGCCCAGCTCCATCTCTGTCTACAATCAGTATGACCCCAGGCAAATTCCATCTCTTTCCCAGCTTCAGGATCTTCATGCATAACACTGAGCATGTTGGTTCTCGGGGCTGTTGTGAGAATTCAATGAGGTGGGCAGGCATCTGGCTCCTGGTTAGCACTTCATAAACGTCCAGGAATATCAATGCTCTTTTTATTAGCGGCTCAGCTCAGCCTTTCCTGCTGCTCAAGGTCATAGTTCAAGATCCAGTAGTTTTACCCACTTCTCTCTCACCATTGCAGGATGGGCATCAGTTCCTCTCTTTTAGGGATGAGGGCACTGGTGCTCTGGCAGCCTTAGGGCCTGGCTCAGGGTCACACAGAGATAACTGGTGAGGAAGAATTTGAATTCATGGGCCTCAGCCTTCCAGGTTCTTTCCTCCCACACACTTTGCCTAAATGCCTCTTGAAACTTCTAGGGAAGGGTTTCCAATGTTCTCCTTCTGCCTTCTCTTTGGTTCTCTACACCCTAATTTGTGCACCTACCATTCCCTGCTCTGTTTCTGTACACGCCTCATTAATGTTGCTTTCCAGTACTGGTTAGGCACCCTGCTACTCCCTCAGGACCTGGAGCCCCTTGAGAGGCCCCTTGAAGTCTACCATAGCAGTGCCCCTAGCTCCTAACACTGGGCCTGGGCAAGAGAAAAGGCTCCAGATACCTTCTTTTTTTGGGAGGGCGGGGCGGGAACCAGGGATGGAACTCAGGGGCATCCAACCATTGGGCCACATCCCCAGCCTTAGTTTGTATTTTATTTAGAGATAGGGGTTTTACTGAGTTGCTTAGCACCTCACTTTTGCTAAGGCTGAACTTGCAATCCTCCTGCCTCAGCCTCTGGAGCCCCTGGGATTACAGGAATGTGCCACTGTATTGGGCTCCAGGTACCTTTTAAAGAAAGGAATAAACATAATCAGGCAAATTGGCACTCATTATTTGGGCACTCTGCCATAGCCCCAGGACAGCTGGAGGTGAAGGGCGGGACCATGAAAATGAGACAAAATGAAAGCTTTTGCTATAACCCTGCTTATGCCCTGTTAGAGGTCAGGGGCAAGATATTTTAGAGGACATTGTCTATATTCCTGAAAAATCTGGATGGATTTCAAAATAATGATGTGAAGGGCTTGAGGGCTGGGGAGCAAGTCAGAGGGAAGAAAATGCCTTTTAAGTATCTCCTGTTAAAAATGGGAGCTCATATCCCACTTGAATCAAAGTGTGAAATATGATATATCAAGAACTATGTAATGTTTTGAACAACCTACAATAAAAATTAATTAAAAAAAAAAGTATCTCCTGTTGTTTATATGGAGAGAAAAAATGCATTCTTCATCATTATAGGCAAGGGGAAATATGGAGTCCCCGACAGCCACCCGAACAGGGACTACAGTGAGGGACTTCTTATCTGGAAATTTCAAATTACAAATCCTTGGAGACCCATTTAGGGCAGCGCAGGCACCCTCTTCCCCCCCCTGATCCTGTGTTATTCTTCCTCAGAGCTGCTCAGCACCACTGCACCCCTGGGCAGGTGTTTGTCCCCTGCTTGGCCCAGATTTTGTTTTTGTTCCCAGCTGTAGCCCCAGGACCTAGAACCGCCCTGACATTTAGTAGTAAGCGCTCAATAAATAATTTGATGGAGGACTGAATGTTTTGAATGCACATTGCTACTAGATGGGCAGAGTCTGTCATCATTCCCTAAGTCCAGGTGAGAGAGAAGTGAACCCTGGGAGAGAACCTGGCCGGCCTGAAAGTCCAGGGACTCCTCTGGACCTGGAGCCCTGCCTTAAGTGGGGTGACCTTGCGGGCCATCCCTACGCCTAGCGGAGCTGGCGTTTCCTTCTCCAAAAAGGGAGGGCAATGAACCCCCACCCCCAGCGCGCCCCACGCAGCCTCTGGCCGGCCTGCTGTGACTTGCCCAAGGTCACCCAGCTCCGGCCCACGGCGCCCTGGCCGGGGAGGGCACCGACCAGCTGGGCGCTGCAGCCCAGTGGCAGGTTTTGGGGTGGGGGCCAGCGCGGGGCGGTCCTGGGGCACCGCGCGCGCTGACGCCGGGCCCCCGCGATGTGGCAGGGACGGGGCGCAGGGGGAGGCGCGTCGCCAGCGTCCTCCTTTTGTGGGAGCGTCGGCTGCTTGGCTTCTCGAAGGTAAACAGCGCTTCCTCTTCCTCCTCGCTGCGTCTCTTCCTTTTATAGTTATTTCTCGCCTGGCACTCGCCGGGGCCGCTGCTGCTGCTGCTGCTGTTGCCGCCGCGGCGGGGCCGCTCGCGAACCTGTGGCGGTGTCGTGAGACCCGCCAACCCGGAAACGGTGGCAGCGGCACCGGAGGATCCGAGGCTGCTGCGCTCCCGCGGTCCCCTCTCCAGCCCGCAGGGACCTCCAGGTACGTGCCGGGGCTCCGCCGGCCTATGCGCGCCCTTGGAGCCGCCCTGCACCGGGCGACGGCGCGGGAGCGGGGCGCGCGTGACGGGGGCGGGCAGGGTGGGGTGCGCTTCGGGCCGCGCGGGAATAGGGCTCGCGCCGCGGCGGAGGGGGCGTCAGGCCGGGATGGCTGGCGTGCGGGCACGCGGAGGGGGCGCTCAGGTCGGCTGGGGCCGCGGGGGCCGCGTGGGGAGCACGCCGCGGGACCGCCGACCGGTCCACCCAGCTGCTGGGAGCGCGCAGCGGCGTCCTGTGCAGCCGAGCCATCGTGCGCCCCAAGGCTGGGGGCGCCCGGGTCGCGGTGGCAGCCTTCCCGTCGCCCCAGGCGGACCCTCCTGTGAGCCAGGTGAGGGCGCAGGGCTGCCCTCTGGCTAACTTCATTGGGGGGCTGAAGGCCAGTCGTTTGGAATTGAGGAACTAGAGGGCTGAACAAAATCTCCATTGGTCTCAAGACTTCCTTCTGGGGTGGTCCCCTGCCCGTGTTTAACGAGCACTTCATCTTTGCCCTTTATCTTTTCATCTTTTTTTAAAAAAAATGGAAGTTCAGTGTCAATGGGTGGATGCCCTTGCAGTATGCAGAGCCTTGGGGCTTGTATGCGGTGGGTCTGGAAGGAACCTGTGTGTCCTTTGAACGTATGCCCTGTGTTGGGGTGGGAAGAAAGAGGAACCCAGGAGAGGACTTCCTTTGCCGGAACCCTGGTGGGGTGTCTTTGATCCCCACCTTGCAGCAAAAAATGGAGGGTTGGGGAGGAATTGAGTGGGAAGGAGGCACCTCTTGGACTTTGCACCTATGTTTAAATCCTGACTCTGCCACCTATTAGTTTTGCGACCTTGGGTAAGTCGCTTACCCTGAGTCTTAGGCTCCTGGCTGTTAAACGGGCTAGAGAAAATGAGCAAATCTGGCCTGCAGGGGCCGCAGTGATGGGAAGTGTTAGTCACCTTTCATTTCTGCAATCTTAAGGTCTAAGAGGGGGACCTGGAGCACAGGTCAGGCACTCTACAGAGAGTTGTGAAATGAATGGGTGGATAGTGAATTTTGAGAAGTGAGCTGGTATGGTTCCTCATTTTGGCTTCCTTGGCCTGCAACATCCATCCCACAGTCCCCCAGAGAGCCATATTTTGCCACCTGGGCTCTGGAATCCATCCTTTCTTTGAGAAGGATTGCCTTGGGGAGATATTGAGTCCTTGTGAAAAAAGAGCTTCAACTCTGACTTTGAGACGCTCCCATTCTTGGAAGATTGCATTTGGTGGTAATAAAGAGGAGGCATCGTTTGCCACTGCCAGATGACTGGCCGAGGTGGCTGCCAGGGCTGCCAGCTGGGATGATTTCCCAGGCCTGGGGCTTTCTGTAACTGTGGAGGAAGCTGGGGAAGAGGTGGGTTTTCTCCTGTGGTTGGGCATGCAGAAGTGGTCATATGGCTTGTGCTTTCTTCTGGGGAGGCACATTGTAATTTGCATTTTCTGGATCCTTGTTGGTCTTTGAGCAAGGGTCAGGCAGAGTCTTTGTGTGTGTGTCTGTGTGTGAGAGAGCGGGGGGTGGGGTGGGGAAGAGAGCAATATGGAGTGAGTGAGGGATGCTTGGAAATGCCTTAAGGCCTAGGATGCGATATGTCTCTGCACTTAGCTTTGGGACATTTTCAAGACATTTTGCTTTCTCTGCAGCCATTCCTTCTTCTTTCTCAGTTTCCAAAGGCTTCTGTTTCCCTCTTAGGATTCTTAGCCATGTCCTCCCTCTGCCTGTCCTCCCTCTGCCCCAGGAGGACAGGAGATGAGTCTGAGTGGTACTGTTATTTTAAGGGGCAAGAGCAGGTGACTCCATGCAGCCACAAGCTGCAGTCTGAGCATGTGCAGACTTGTTATGAGGTCATGTGTGGCCAAGGTTACCTGTGTTGGTAGAAGTCTTATCCTCATTTTGCCCAGGCTTGGAGAGAGTATAGGACTTACCCAGGACCCTGGGCCAGTGAGGAGTGGATTCCCTATACCCACTAAGTCTTGAGCTGCAAAGTCAAGGTTCTTTCTTGTAGGCCCTGCTGTGTTCTGAATGTTCTTTGTGTCTCTTGGCACCTTGCTGGTCACCTAGCAAATGCCGGAGACTCCGTTCATGCTTTTTTGACAGAATGAATAGAGAGCAATGCTTTCCCCTTTGTTCTTTGTGAGGTACATTCTGTCTGCATTTCAGGGTCAGCTTAGTGGCCTGTCGGTTACCTTGAACTTGTTCTCTGGTGGTTCCTCCCAATGTGCCAGTCCCTGACAACTCTTCCATCAGCATCCAGACACTGATGCAAAGGAAGGACTCCTAAGGGACACTGGTGCAGGAGGTTGTGGGCTCATGCTCAGCATTCCTGGTTTCTCTTGATTGACGAGACCACTATTCATGTGGCTTAGGCAGTTTAAGACTTGGATGTCTTTACCAAAGCCATCTGAGGCAGCGCTGTGCAGGTAAAAACTCAGATTTAAAGACTGGTCTCTTTAGCTACATGCTGGCCATGCAGCCTGAAAACCTTCTTTTTCTACCAGAGTAAGAAAGTAAGATCCAAATTCACTCTTCTTTTCCTCTCACTGATGATGATGATGACGATGATGATGATGATGATGATGATTTGTGTGTGTCTGTCTGTCTTTCTGCCTAGAGCTCTGGAAATTCAGTTTCCCATTTGTAAAGTGGAGTAGAGGGCATGGGGTTGCTTGCAGTAGCAGAAGCAGAGCACTGAGCACAGCTCTCTCCCATGTCTAGTGAATGGGGACATGCAGGATTACCACCATCAACCACAACAATAATGTCTGTTCCCTCAATAGGAGCACAGTTGTCTCTAAGGCAGGAGGTCTGTCTTCACTTGATTTGGAGCTTCCTGAGGGAAGTCCCTTGGGGTGGAGATGGGGCCCTTCTCTGGGGACACCTGAGAAAGGCCTGTTGAAGAGAAAATCAGCTTGATCTTGTTTTTCATCCTTATCTCGGGGTAGAGGGTCTTTCCCTCTCTCTCTTTGTGTCTGTCTCTTGTACAGTTGGCTCTTTATGCCTGTGATATTTCCTTTTGTGTTTTTGGCAACCCTCCTTCCTGCTTTCAGCCCAGACTGGATTTCCCAGATTCTCACATGGACAGAGCTCCTGTTGCTTTGGTGGAACTTAGGAATTGAGTCTTTGAAAGTCTTAAAAGAGTGATGGCCTCTGGGGTTGAAAGATAACTTTGTAGCCAAGGATGCAGGAGGCTAGCAATGACTTTTTTTTCTCCCACTCTTTTGTAGTTCTGGAGACAGCAAGGGTATGGGTTTGGGGCCCAGACTGCTGGGGTTCCCACCCTGGCTCTGCTTCTTATGAGCTCTGTGACCCTGGCCAAGGTCCTTCCTCTTTCTTTAGGCCTTCATCTTTCAAATGAGGAGCAGTCAGGGCCACCTAAAGTGTCCTTGGACTCAACTCTCAGGTCGTGTGGAAAGCCTCCAAGGAAAGTGCAAGGCATACAGTAGGTGCTCAGCACATGTTTGCTCCTCTCATGCCCCTGGCTCTTTCTGTCCCTACCCCAGTCCCATCGTCTTGCGGTTCTCCTTGGGAACGGCGCCCATGGCTGGCCGGTTATTCCTAGATTTAAGTTGGATCCTCCACGCTTTCTGAAGTCCAAGTGTGCTATTTAAAACCGATTGTTGACCGGCTGTTGTATGGTGCTGCCACTGAATGGAAGATGATTGCACTGTGCTTGTCAGGAAGGGTAAATGCGGGAGTCATCAAGTTTACATTCTGTCCCATTGATTTGTTTTTCCTCCCTTTCGAAGACTTACTAGCTGCCATCTGCTCCTTGAACATCATGTTCATAAATATATAAATAATCGAAGTGACGAGGAGGTTTGCTTAATGGAGTGTTGATGAGAGTGAGTTTTATAAATATTTAAGATAATCTGAAACCATTAAAGGAATTGCAGGGCTTATTAAAAAAAAAGACTGAAAATGTGTTTTGGAAAGTTTCCTTTTCTTCCCAATTTGAATAAATGGCATGAGTGAAAAATGAGAGGAAGGGGATAGAGATTTCACTCAGGGAGAGAGTGCTCATCTAGCATGTGTGAGGCCCTGGGTTCAGTCCCCAGCACAACCATAAAAACAAAAAGACCAAAAAAAGAAAAAAGAAAGAAAAGAAAACGAGGCTGGGGGAGCATTTTCTTTTCTTTTTTAAAATTGTTGCTGGACCTTTATTTTATTCATTTATTCATATGCGATGCTGAGAATCGAACCCAGGGCCTCACACATGCTATGCAAGTGCTCCACCCCTGAGCCACAACCCCAGTCAACAGGGGAGCATTTTCTGAGTACAAATACAGCAGGCAGCTGGTCTCATCATCTCTCCTGTTGGATGATGGCAAGCATGCAAGTCACCCATTTTATTTGTGGGGTGGAGAGGGCGGGGTAGTCAAATCCAGGGGACCAGAACAGGCCTCACTGGTTTCTAGAGCTTCCTGAGCTTCCTTGAGATTCTGAGAGGGCCACTGAGTAACATGTGCCTGGCACCCCTCTGGGACCTGCACATTTCAGATCTTGCCGTGATAGTCATGGCCGTTTTCTAGAAAGTTCCTCAGATGAATCTCTTTTGGGTAATGATTGACTCTGTTTTAGTGAGTCCTGCTAAGGTCCACAATTTGGGAGGCTTCTAGGTGGTATATAGAGAGGAATGTTGTCCAGACTGGAGTGTTCTAACAGATCATTTGGGGCTTCCCCAGCAGATTCTGAGTCAGAGGTCTGGGACAGGCTGAGATTCCTCATTCGTAACCCTTTCCCAGGGTGTGATGCCTCTGGGTTGTGGGTTGCACTTGGAGATAGCTAGTCTGACCTCTCCTCCTCATTCACTCTAGATCTGGAATATGCAGAGGATGCAGATCCGAGTATGACCCTGGAGGTTCCCAAGGCAGCCCGGAGCTAAGTTAGTGGAAGAGACAGACGCAGAAAACATATACAGTAAAAGCACGGAGGCCCAGGATGGACTTCTGTGCAGACCAGGGTGGGAACACAAGTGCCAGTGGGAAAGAGAGATCTCCTCATCTGCCAGCAGGCGAAGGAAGGCCCAGGGGCTGTGCACCAAGGAATGGAGATGGTACAGGGAGATGAGGCAGGAGATAGCTATGGAAGGTTTGAGCAGGATTCTCATGCCCAGAGTTTCGGGCCTTGACTGTGCTCTACTCTCATACACATGATGAGGAAACTGGAACCCACTGGGGGAAGTGTCTTGCTCAAGAGGAAGAGTCAGGGCTGGGACTCAGACCTTCTGGCTCCCCAGCCCAGCTTTTCCCACCACCCTACAGCATCTGCCTGTCTGCGCCTTGAGGATGCCCCTGTGCTGCTGTGCTTTAGTGAGGAGGGCGTGCTGAGTGCTGCCACCCTTCCCAGCTCACAGTGTACCTCTGCCCTTGATGATCTGTGGGCAAGGGTCCAAGCCTCTAAGTCCACAGTGAAAAGGAAGGCCCAGCATGGAGGAGCGGTGGTTTGGAAATCAACACATACCACAATAGAAGCGAAGGGCTGGCTCCCAGCGCCAGCATCGTGTGATTGGGAAGGGGAAGGTTTTAGCAGCAAAAGGAAGAAAAGAACCATCTCTGCTCATCTCCTAGGAGTCTTCTGTGATCTGCTCTGTTGGCCCCCACCCCTCAGTGCTGTGTGACCTTCGGCAAATCACATCTCTTTGCTGAACCAGAACTGTTCTTCCTAAAGGTGGCCTAATACCTCTTAGGGATGTTTGGAGGACTAAGTGGGGTGGTGTGCATAAAAGCATCTAGCACAGCCCTTAGCAGAAGTGCTCCCTAGACACCTCCTCCCCAAAGGACATGGTCCTTAGTGGCCTAGAGCCATGATTTGTCCAGTGGTCATTTCAGGCCCAGGTTATGCTCCCAGCAGAGACAGGGTATGAATTGGATGGAAGGAGGTATTTCTTCAAGGTGTTTTTATACTGCCAAGGGAGAAAACCAAAATATGCAAAACAATTCTCTACCGAGGCAGTTGGCACCTTTGAAAGGGGATAGTGGTGGGGTGAGAAGTGTGACCCTTGGAGCCGGGGTCTCAGTTCAGACCTGATTCCTTCACTGTGAAGTCTCGTGCACATTCATGCCCTGCCTGGCATTGCGGTGCTTGCCTTCCAGCTTGCTGTGGCTCCTCAGTCAGAAAATGCCTGCCTGTGCCTGGCGTGGGGTCTGGCATCTGACAGGTGCTCAGTGGTGGGAGTCTGGTTCACACAGCCCCAGGTCTGGGACTCAGGGAGACAAGCGTAGGCCAGGGGAGGTCTTTACTGCCAGTCTCTATGGCAGTCTCAGCTTTGCTCAAAACCAGAGTTGAAAAAGAATGTCAAAGACAATGTGGAAGTGAAACTTGGGCAATCACATCCTCAAATGTCTGATTTGCTCCCCTGAACTCTGGGTTTGGGTAGTGCCCTGTGTGCCCGGGGCACCCAAGACCCATGGTGTGCATACAGATCAAACAGGCCTGCGGGAAGGGTGGCAGTGGAGGTTTCTGGGTATTCTGCAGGGTGGTATTTCATCATCATCCCTGAACACACCTTCACAGCTCTCAGGTTTTCAGTTCATCATGGAGATGTGAGCTCCGTCCTGCTGTTCAACAATGATAATCAATTGTGAAGCTACTTGTGTGCTCGCCCTGTGATGCACATGTGTGGGGAGTAAATACCATATGTCCCATGGCCAGCCATGCCATGTCCAATGGGCCTGAGCAGCGCAGAGAAGGACTAAGGGGCCGTAGGACTTGTTTCTTCTGGCTGACCCAAGCTCAGCCCTGCTAGGCCTGTTCCCCATTCAGGGCTGGATGGGCTGGTGGGGAGGGGCACCGTGAAGGATAGACCAGAGGCTGACTGAAGGGGAGCAGGAGCTGGGGAGTGCGGCGACACTGCAGAGCCTTTGTGGAGGTACTCATAGCCCAGGAAAAGGCCACTCAAAACAAGGCTGCCATAAACACGTTGTGGGGTTTGTGATTGTGGTTTTGCTTGTTCTTGTCTGTGTTTTGTTGGAGTAAGTTTTCCATGGAGGTGGGATGGTGTGCCGTGCACTTTGTCTCCTCCCTTCCAGTAACTGGGCAGCAGGGCTCTCATCCCATTTCACATGTGAGGATGCTTAGGAAACTTGGTGGCTAACTGGAGTTCAATGTTTCATGCCACCGTCGATGCCCACCTGCTGTTTTTACTGTCTCCTTTGGGTGACCTTAAACATAATTCAGAAAGTCCCTCAAATGGAGCCATCTATCAGGAATAGACACTACTTCTATCTGTGGACCTTGCTAAGGGACGGTGGCATCTCACAGGACAGGCTTCACAGTAGCCATAGACATAATGAACTTGCCAGTCCAGGGCTCAGAATTGAAATGAGGCTGTTGCCAGTAGATCACTGGGCTCATTTGCCCAGTGAGGTTCTGGTAAGTTCAGTGTGAAACCGACTCATACCGATACTGCACATCTTGAGGTGTGTGGTGTTGGGATCATGGTGTTTTGCGTGGCCTGCGTTAGCCTGCCTGTGTGCAGCCCTCAGAAGGAAGATGGATGAAAAAAGGAGAGTCCTGAGCCCTTGTGCTTTGGGAGGTTGAATTTGAGAGGAAAATCTCAGGGTTTGGGCACCAGTCACTGTAGACTGAAGAACGTGGATCTGGGATGGGTATCTCTGCTTTCAATGTTTCCCCCACCTATATTCTGTATGTGAACTTGTCAGGATGTTCTGTGTGTGTGATTCTTCTTCCCCAGTATTTCCTTCATGTCATCATAACTGGAAGTTTTTAAGCTTGTGGGGAGGGTCAAGAATCCATATTTTTAAGGAGCACTCATGTTCATGAGCACTCTTGAGTGATTTCTGAGGTAGTGGTCACCATCACTCAATTAGAGAAACACCTGTTTAGAATAACCCTTGGTCCATGTGATGGCTTTTCCTAACTCTGAGTGTGTGTGTGTGTGTGTGTGTGTGTGTGTGTGTGTGTGTGTGTGTCACAGGTGGTGGCTAGTTGACAAGAGACAGAACATAGCGAGGTATGTTCTACTCCCCAGCCTTTCCCTGGCCGTGGCCCACATAGGAAGTAGAATTTGTCAGGCATGGGGTGGTGACCAGGCACTGAAAGAGGAAGCAACTCATTGCTGGCAGTAACTGACTGGGGGCCCCACTGCCCGAGTGCTGAGGCCCACATCTCAGGACAGTGCCACCTCTTCTTAGACTCTCTGGTGGGCTCCCATTCTCCTTCAAGGTGGGCACCTGTTCAGATAGGCAACAGGGCCCAAGAGGCCATGTGAGTGGCCCAGGGTTGTGTAGCAGTTTGAAAACCCTCCTCTCTGCTCCTCATTTAAAGATTGGATGACCAGGCCATGAGGTGCCAACCCTGCCAGGACCACACAGCCAGCGCGTGGCCCCAGGGGGAGCGAGACCCTGGGCCAGATGGCCTGTCTTTGGAGGGGGTTCTAAAGCCACAGGGCCATGCCTGGTACCTACCAGCCACTGAATCCTGGCTTTCTGTTCTGATCTGAGGCGGCCTGTTTTTCTGCTGGTCCCCGAGTTTCAGACATCCCCCACGAGCTGAAAGCACCCAAGTGGAACCCTGAGCAGCCACAGTCACGTCCATATCTTCATTGTGACTTGGGAAGCCAGCCCGGCAGGCAGAATTCATGGTGAAAATGAGTCCTGACAGGCCCTCAGCTGCCTGAAGGGTAGTTTTTCATTCACATGGTTGTGTGTAGGCAATGTCTCGTCAGCGCACAGATGCATAGCATTAACGGCGGGGACAACGTACGAGAAGGTACAGTGCTCACTATAAAGAAGAAACATGAATATAATGCACAGGGTGAAATGCACATTCATGTTATTTAAAGTTTTTAAATTACTTAATTTTGTTTAAAGTTCACCCTCTGGGCCTAGTTGAATGAGACTCAGAAAGGAGGGCCTGCTGCAAGCCCACCGTAGGCTGTGACACACCGAGGACATCTTCAGAATCTGTGTGCAGTGGGCTGCGTGTGTTTGACCCACACCTGTGCAGGTATTCCAGATGTGCTCTGCTCCAGGTGTTACCTTGGAGATATCCTGTGGGCATCTGTCCGTCAGGTATGGGAAACTCCATGGATGCCTCTCTTGACCTGGCAAGGCCCAAGTTTATTTTTCTGAATGAAATGGAGCCTCTGGTCAGAGCAGCACCTCGATTTAGGCCTTTTAGGTCTTTGTCACGTCTGTGTGTCTTGCCTCTGTGTTGATGCCCCAATCTGGGGTTGATCTGAAAGGGCCTCTGCCTCCTGGGTCCAGGGGAACCCCAGCTTTTGGGCCCGAGGCTCTGCCTCCCACTGGACCTGTATATCCCTTGTGGAGTTTCTCGAAGTTTCAGTGGTGAAATGCAGGGGGAGTGAGGGAACATGCATCCATGTGCTTCTAGGGTTACCTCAGACCTGCCATTCTCAGAAGTGAAGGAGGAATGCACCAGATATGACCCTCAAGTATCCCCTCACCCTGCTGGGTGCCGTGGTGCATGCATGGAATCCCAGTGTCTGGGGAGACCGAGGCAGGAGGATTGTGAGTTCAAAGCCAGCTTCAGCAACTTAGTGAGACCCTGTCTCCAAAAAAAGGGGGGGGGGGGCTGGTGATGTTGTGACTCAGTGGTCGAATGTCCCAGGGTTCAATGCCAGGTATCAAAAAAAGTCCCCTCCCTGCAGCTGCCGTGATGGTTGTGGTTAGACAAGGCCTCTCTCCAGGCGAACATGACTTCATGGCTTTTAGCTCCAAACCTTGGTCACTTTAAAACGGAAAAGCAAGCAGCCTGGTCCCTTGTACTCCCTGAAAGCTTTGGAGGTGAAGGGAAAAGCTGATCTCACCTTCCAGCCTTTTCTGTGCTGTGCATCTCGAGCTCCGAGGCTGTGAGGCAGAGTTGGAGAGAGCCTGAGGTCTCACATGTGGATGTGCAGAGCCCAGAGTGGTCCCTAAGAGCTCCTGCAGAAAGAGACAGAGCCCGGCAGGCCCCGCCTCCACCTGCACTGCCTGGGAAAGATGTCACCCCTGTGAAGCACGGGCTTCTTCTTGCTGGTGGCTGACTGGGTCCTTGAGTGACCCCTCTGGACAACCATGGTAACCCATGTTGAGAGCCAAGAAGATCTTCATGACCTTTGACCTGGCAAACCCACTCTTGGGAGTCTCTTCTCAGGATGCCACTCAAGGTATGGAAGGAATGTTGCCCAGAGACCCTCAGTGGTCACCATAACAGAGTGCAGATGGAAGGAGCCTATGTCTGACAGTAAGTCACTGGAAGTCAGGGCATCGGAGGAGGAAACAGAAGAGCAGTCCGTTTCTCATAGCCCCAAGACTGGAAGGAAACACACGGGAACGGGGTCAGGAGCTGAGTGGCGGGCAGGCGGGGCGGGGGCGAGTCTGGAGGGTCTTCTCTTCCTTTGTCACTTGTCCTTTTCCTCTTCTGGGTTACCCCTCTCCTCCCCTTTTCCCCCTTTTTTCTTTCCACTCCCCTCCTCTCTCCTCTTTCTTCTCTTCTGTGAAACCTAGCACCTTCCTGTTTCCAGGGAAAGAAAGAAAACCAAATTTAGGTTACTTCATAAGAGAGATTCAACAAGACAGATCAATCCTTAAAAAGGTCCAGGCATCCTTGAGATAGAATACCAGTGGGGCTGACAGTAGGAGCTTGAGAGAAAGCCGGCAGTTCCTGAACGTCACCACCACTGCGCTGGACTCTCCAGTCCTCTGCAGAAGACCTGATTGTGGCCTGTTTATGAATCAGAGAGGTCGTGTGATTTTTCCAGAATCACACCGTTCCTTCCCTGTGAACAGTGGGTGGGATTAAGGGAATCTAGAGACACCCCATGCAGTAACTTTCTTGAAATCATACAAAACTGTTTTCAGGAAAGGGTCACATGAATGACAGCTATTGACAAACAGGAGCAAAGCGTTTTTTTGGATGTCATTGCCTGTTGGTGTCAAATCAGAGAGGACTTGGGTGGGGTGGAGAGAGCTGTGGCAACCTGTAACCTGCATCACCAAACACCTCTCCCTGCAGCGGCACATCCAGGGGAGGGCGCACCTGACCTCCCAGGGGCAGGAACAGCCTTCCAGAACCCTCTGCCTGTGGTCTGAGGTGGGTGCAGGTAGCAAGGAGAGATGGATGTGTCTGCCATAGAGAAACCCATAAAGAGCAGGCAGATGAAGACGCCCCAGCGGGTGGCAGAGCTGTAACCATTTATGGAATTGCGAGTCTCTAGGCAGACTCGCTGGTCTTTAAAATGCCATCCTCTCTGGAGTTCTGTATCTGTTATGCTGCCCACTTGTCATCTCTGCCTGTGTCTCAGAGGTGATCGGATTCAACATTCCTCAGGCGCTTTTGAAAGAGAGGCAAACAAGATTGAGGCTAGGGGGGCACATGCCTGTAATTCCAGCGACTGAGGCTAAGGCTGGGGGATTGTATACTGGAAGCCAGCCTGGGCAACTTAGTGAGACCCTGTCTCAAAATTAAAAAAAAGAAAAAAGGCTGGGGATGTAGTTCAGTGTTTGAGCACTGCTAGGTTCAATCTCAGTTCCCCCTGAAATTAAAAAAAAAAAAAGGTTCATAGTATCAGATTTTTTTTTTTTTTGGTGAATGTGAATATATTCATTAATTTCCTGCTTCAGGTAGACAGTTGAAATTGGCATCTTTAAAAATATGTATGTCCCGCCCCACAAGTTTCCCCCTTTTTGAGGTGTTGGGGTGGAACCCAGGGCCTCACACATGCAGATCTGCCATCTTATATGTGTACATATGTGTTTCTGAGAGTAGACACCAAGTGGGCATCTTAGCATGTCACATAGACATTGGTTGAGTGTCTAGAAAGTGCCTGGTTTTGCCTTTGTCTCCCGCGTCTGTCCGTGTGCCCGCAATCTCGTGTCCTGGCAGGGGGCTCCCTGCTCCTCAGTGCAGTTGCTTGTCTTGCTGTGGATGGGTGGTGAGGACAGGCACCTCCAGCTGCTTGCTGAGCGGGGCCTGGGCTTGCCTGGCTGAGGGATGCATGTTTTTTATTCTTCGGGAGGAAAATGCTGACGGCAGAGGCCTCTCCTGGGCTCACAGCATCTTGGTTGGGGCTGTCAGGTGCAAAGTGGCGCGGGAAAGCTCCCAGCTCATAGCGACTGCAGCGTCTCCAGGTTGCCCTTACCTGAAGGTCCATGTACCTGTCCTGGCTGTGCCTCTGCCTCTGCCTCCCAAAGCTCTGCTGTCTGTTTGCTCTGGGGCTGCACGTGTCCTGCCAACCTAGAGGACAGGGTGGAGTGTGGGGACCCCACAGGAGGCCCTGGTCATCAGCTCCACTGACATGCCTGACAGTGCTGTCACCTCCCCCTGCCTGCAGGGCTGTGACTGCTCTCTGTGCCCCAGGTGGGGTCTTCTGTGCCTGCCCTCCCACTCTTCCCCCTCCAGTACTGTTCTCAGGCTGGGGACAGTTCCTGTTAGGGCAAATAATTGAGAGTCCGCTCTAGGGACAGACGTCTATGAATAGAGGTGCTGGGAGGACGCGTTTGGCCAAGTTCGAGCTGAGCCGAGTATTGTCAGCGCTGAATTCAAGATGAGCTTCCTGGCTCTCTCTTCCTCTTAGTGTTGACCAAGCACCAAGCCCTGCATCTTTAAAAAAAAGAGGAGAAAAGGAGGAAGAGAAAAAAAGAAAGGGGCTCGTATGATAGAAAATAAAGTGTGCTAACAACACCTGGCATTGGGGAGCACTTGGCATTTAGTGCTTACACTGCCAACCAAAGGGCTGTCCTCTTCTGTATTAGATCTACAGGCCAGGCTCAGAATGGGCCTTGCTCCAGGAGTGTCTGTAAAGTGAGTGCATGATTGTTTTTGTTTTTCAGAAAGTCAAAGGCCAGAGAAGTTGAGTAATTTGACTATAGCTACACAGAGGGTCAGGGCCAGAGTGCAGACTTATTTTCTTAGCTCTGGCTTGAGTTATCCACTTGCTGGCAGATATGCACTTCAGGTGGAGAATTTAAAGGTCAAAAGACACGATTTGTGAAAGGCGCGTTTACTGAGGCCAAGTCCCCCCTTTATTCTGAAGTCTAGCAGTGTCCTTGTTACTCTCAGAACCCACCTGATCTCATGGTGGCCGTGTAAACCACCTTCTTCCTCCCCACCCGACCCTGTTTGTTTAAGCATTTTCTCCTTCGTGTGACACTCACTGGGTTTCCTCCAAAGATCCCAGAAGCCCCACGGGACTGTATTGTTTAGTGAGTTGAAAGTCAGGGTGGGGGCTGGGGATGTGGCTCAAGTGGTAGCGCGCTCGCCTGGCATGCGTGCGGCCCGGGTTTGATCCTCAGCACCACATACAAAGAAAGATGTTGTGTCCGCCAAGTACTAAAAAAAATAAATGTTAAAAAATTCTCTCTCTCTCTCCCCCTCTCTTTCTCACTCTTTCTTTCAAAAAAAAAAAAAGAAAGTCAGGGTGGGCCAGAGCTGAAGGAGAGAAGACATCATCTTTACTGAGAGGGGCCCTCCTGCTCTGTGCTGTGTGGCCCCGAGTGGGTCTTCTCAGGGGCAGCCAGATGGCCACCCATCCTTTTCATTTTATCTATGGAGATGGTCACTCATCCCCCAAAGTCTTGCAGAGCCCCTGTAGGGTGCTGGGTACCGTGTTGCAGGATCCTCACAGGAAATGCTACCACTTCCCTCCCGCCAACCCTGGTGGTCCCATGCTTGGGATTTGGCACCTTCAGACTCCTAGGATGGTAGGGGGCATTTTGAAAGTACAATACAGGTGGACTCACAACACAGAGAGCCTCTGCACCTCTGTCTCTTGTCCCTTCTCCTTTTGGGTCTTGTGGGTGAAACCTGCCGTTGGGCAGTCTCCTTTTCCCTTGTCACCAAGTGCTCATGCAGCATGAACTGTGTGCCAGGCTGTGGATTAGGTGCCAGGACACAGATGAAGAGGAGACAGATGCTGCACCCCAGAGGGACCCAGACTGGACAGAGGTCAAAAGAACAGAAGGTAATGTTTCCTGGACTCAATCATACAGGCATGAAACACCAAAAGAACAGAAGGCTTTGACATCCTT
The DNA here is from genome assembly GCF_048772815.1 of Callospermophilus lateralis. Lineage (NCBI taxonomy): Eukaryota > Metazoa > Chordata > Mammalia > Rodentia > Sciuridae > Callospermophilus > Callospermophilus lateralis. Next base: position 4,223,525 of record NW_027514826.1, on the reverse strand, counting down.
TTAGGTCAAATTAGCAGCTCAGTGGGGGGGGGGAACCTGTTAAATAGAGTGGGATAATATTTTCAGAGCAGATTTTTTTCAGAAGGTAATACTTACATCCAAGGCCTTGATAGAGTGAAAAGTGCTTTAGAAATGTAAATACCTAATCCTGTCTCAGTATTTGTGGAGTTCTTCCGAGTGGCCATGACCTTGAAAACCCTTTGCACATGGATCCCTCTTCGACATACTGTGTGGAAAACATCCAGGAGCTAAACCTTGGATTTAGAATGAGGTATATTCAATCTCATTAGTATTTTTTTTCAAAGACTTGGGCGGAGGTTTATTTAGGAAGTAAATATGCATTCAGTGGGAGTAGATATGCATTCTTGAGAGTGAGAAGCACCTCCCTGGGTGGAGGCTTCTGTATTTACAGAGGGGCTGGACGGGAGGTGGACTGGAGCGGACACTGGTTTTCCCTGGACTTGTATATTGTCCTAGTGGTACCAGGGCATGGGTCAAGGGCCTTCACTCAGGAGCTGCAAAAATGCTCTTAGTGCTTTTTGCATTTCAATGGCTCATGAGTATTTGGGGTTTTTGTTTTGTTTTGTTTTGTTTGTTTTGGGTACCAGGGATTGAACTCAGGGGCACTCAACCACTGAAACACCTCCCAAGCCCTATTTTATATTTTATTTAGAGACAGTCTTACTGAGTTGCTTAGTGCCTCGATGTTGCTGAGGCTGGCTTTGAACTCATGATCCTCCTGCCTCAGCCTCCCAAGCCACTGGGATTATAGGTGTGGGCCACTGCACCTGGCTCATGGGTATTTCTGTATCTCTCTGAATATCTGTATATACTATATATCTCTGTATATACTCTGTATCTCTCTCCCTCTCTTTATCCCAAATCCTTCCCTCATCCCAGCCCCCAGACTTTAATCTCTTAAGGGAACTTAATTCTTAAAGGGTACAGAAGGAGGAAGGTCTGTCTTTCCTATCATTATTTTTAAAATATAAATCATTTCCTTATCCTTCGACGGAATACCTAATCTGTCCCACAAGTTAATTGAGAGAACAGTTCCTTTATTCTCGAAGCCATGTTCATTTGTGACTGATTTTATCAAAAAGAAATCTTTTAGTTCATCGGAAACGGTTTGGGAATCTCTAAAGATCCTCTGGTTTCTTCCGGAGATAAATTCTCCCAAACACCTTTAACACCTATTAAGTCTTTGTCTCACTAGGCAGGAGAGATGGCTGTCAGTTGAGAGGCAATTTGTAAGAAAATGTTAAAACCAGCTTAAATGACTTTCGAGTGCTATTTAACTTTGGTACGACTTCAATGAAAATATTTCAAGTCAGCATTTCAAATTCAGCTGCCAAGAGTCAGGTAATATTTCCTGGACTCAATCATACAGGCATGAAACACTGCAGCTCTATCTTCAAAGTCCTTTGAAAATCTGTCTCATGATATCTGAGAAGGAGATATTCCAAAATGAAATGAAGAACTTCATTTTCAGCTGAATTTCTTTTTCCCCCCACATCTGTCACCTTCTTAGGTGTGGGTTCTGAACTTTAAAATATTTCTTTTTTGAATCAGCGGAGATTGTAGAAGGCTACATCCCTAGAGAAAATTGGTTTTGAGATAATGCTCCAAAAAAAAAAAAAAAAAACTTTTGTCGAAGTGTACAGTTGTCACTTTGGTTCAGTCAAACCAGGAGAATGTAACGTGTGATAATGACTTACACCCCTTTAAAAAATAGAGCCCTTTCTCTCTTAGTCACCAATATTTCAGATGTCTATAGGCGTGAACGATTGCCAGATCTTATAGCCAAGTATATCGTTTTGTTTCATTGTTACTGTGCTGTTTCTCTCGAGAACAAATAAATACTTGAGACAGCTTACTGTCTCTATAACTGATACACGTTATAGAGAATATGTCGGTTGCAATAAAACATTTAGACAATGTAGAAAAAGAGGATAGTACATTAATAATGATTTCACTCATAATATTTTGAGTTTCTTAGAGCGTGAAGGGAAATCAATGATCTAGTGAAGTTTATTATCTGAAAAAAAAGAAGAATTCTTGAGGCAAGGTAATGTTCTCCTGATATTAAATTATAAATTAAATAGATTACTTGGGCTCCGTAGCAGATCGATGGCCGTACGGGCCCCTATTTTTCATGCCTGCCTGTGTACGTGCCCTGGGGTGGTATGTTCTCACGTTGACTTTGGATTTGAGTTTGTGACTTGCCTTGGCCGATGAAATGTTAGCAAATTTGATGCAGGCAAAAGCTTTAAAAATCTCTTGCTTTAAAACTTGCTCCTTCTTGGTTTCCAAACCCTGCCACTACTACCATGCAGTCAAGGGAAATCGACTGAGAGAGAAGGTGATACATGGTCCATTTACCTCTGTCACCTTAACCATTACCTAGCTAAAAATATAGATTCATGAGCAATAAAAACTATCATTTTAAGAAACTGAGTTTGGGGGATGTTTGTTACACAGCAGTAACTAACAGATACAATACAAGGAGTATTTAGTTGCATAATGGACTGTGTCTTACACAATGCTGAGTAAAATATAGAAGCATACTGTACATAAAAATAAAATACACGTTGCATTGATCTCAGTGCCCACTCTATAAAATGTGATCCAATTCCTGGTGGAGATGGCAAAGCCAGCCCCAAACCAAACCGCCTTGTCATTAGAAAATAGCCACCTTTCCGGTCATGCCCAGCAATCCTGCCATATGGCTGGGGAACCAAAGACTGTATCTACCTCCAGTAGTTTAAACAGGACTCAGAGAATGAAAGGCCCAGAGAGCAGGTCAGCCACGGCACTGAGCTTTTGGTCCTCTGCACAGAACAACCCAAGAGAAACAAATCGGGACTGATGGGAGCTTCTAGTGACATGCCTCTCTACAAGTCCAGTTGCCTTTTTCTTCTCCATCACAGTCACCTGGAGGAAACAGACTTGGGAAAACACATCGAAGACAACTGCATCTGAAGATCCGAGTTACATGAAAAGTGTCCTTTGAATCCCAAGAAGCATGGGGTCTCTCTGGACCTTCAAAGCCATTTATGCCAAACCCACCCGATTCTAGTCTCAGATCCCTCCTAGGAATTTCCTAACTCATTGAATGACTGTCTCTCTGCTCCAAAACTCTCTAACTAGCAGAAGCTGGAGTGGAGAATTATCCCACTTAGGGAGTTTTGAGTTATTAAAATGCTCATCCATAGTCAGAGTCTTTTATAATTGGGTCTTAAGCCAGTTACAAGGGTGTGGTGCAGGAGGAAAAGCTTTCTTTTCTTTAAGAGTTCAAAAAATCAGAAGATACAGCTCGCCTGTCCCCAGGTTCACCCAAGGCCTTTTATTCAGTGTTCTTTGGTTGCAATAAATAAAAATCAGTGGAGCTAACTCAAGCACCAGGAAGTTTATTGGAAGGACTTAAGGGAGATGGGAAATGCAGGAAGTGTTTCCTGGAAGAATCCTTTGATCAGACGCCCCTGGGGAGTTCAGCTCTAGCCATGTTCAGGGTCTCTGTCCTGGTGTGTGTGTGGTCGGGGGGCTGTGGCCGTGAGCGACTGCCTGAGTGTGTTCATAGCCCACAGGGAACGGTAGTCAGTAACAAGAAAAAAATTGCAAATGTTGACCTCCTTCCTTTGACCTTACAGGAAGTCCCCTTGAGTTCCATCCATCTTGTTCCCATGGATCACACAATGCCCTTGGCTTCTCTCTTCCTAGACGGTGTTGACTTTTTCCCACATCCCCTGTCACCTGGTGAACAAAAGACTTGGGTAAACCTGGAGATAGGAGAATGACTGTCTTCTAAGATTTCAAGACTCATACAGAAAAGCAATCTCAGATGTCTCGTGAGACACGCCAAGGGCTAGCTTATAACCCAACCTGAAAAGATTGTAACCATGCATAAGGACTTTAATACATTTTTAAAAAACCTTAAGAAATATAATTCTTCACCCAACTGTCTATTCGCGGAGGTGTTGGTGGCAGAAGATCATTCACCATTAGAATTTTCTTGGAGAAAAGTCAAAACAAGAATCAGATGGGATTAACATAGATTATGATTTGGGGGAAGGGTGATACTAGGGATTGAACTCAGGGGCACTCGAACACTGAGCCCCATCCCCAGCCCTATTTTGTATTTTATTTAGAGACAGGGTCTCACGGAGTTGCTAAGTGCCTACCTAGCTCAATTGCTGAGCCTGTCTTTGAACTTGAGATCCTCCTGCCTCAGCCTCCCAAGCCATTTGGATTACAGGCGTGCACCACCACGCCCAGCAACATAAATGGTTTTTAAGGTCCAGAGATTCAACAGTTCTTGACATCCAAATGACTTCTTTCACTTTTTGTATCTTAAATTTTCAAATGTCATTCAAGGGACATTTTTGGAGTCCCCCCTGAATAGCTGTGTCCCCTAACTCTAGCATTCATCAGCACTGAGTAGATTGGGGTCACCCCCTCTGTCATCTAGATGCCCTATATCTATTAATGCAGCCTAAAAAGTCACATGCACATTTTTGACAATTGCATCATCCCAATGAAGCATACTGAGCTTAAAGTCACCTAAAAGTTTTTGACATTCATTTTCTTACTGTTTTTGTAGTTGAGACCCTGCCATGAGTCTATTTCTTTCTCTATCTAGAAGTCACTCCCGGGCTCTCGGTTTTGCTTAGTTAATTCTTCCTTTGGCTTCAGACCTCAATTGTATCATTACTGACTTAGACTCAATTCCCCTTTTTATAGGTTCTTATAACACCAGGAACTTCTCCTTTATAACAGCTATTATGATATCATTTTACATGGACGCATAAGATGGGATGGCTTCAGGTTGATGTAGGAATAAAAATCTACATTTCCTACAATGTGACCTACCCTCAGCCTCCACAAATTCCCCTCTTACCCTTGCACCCCACCCCTACAACTAGGATTCCTTATGTTCCAAGAATTCACACATCTGGATATTTCCTGGGGGCCTCTGCTCTTGATCTTCTTTCATCTTTGCCATGATGCCTACATTTCATCAATTTCATCTCAGCTCAGATAATAGCTTATCAAAGACACGGTTTCCATGATTAACGTAGAGAAATCCCTCTATCCTCCCCAATGGCCCCCCAGCAAAACTCCATCTCTATCATGAGTCTGTACAGTTTTGCTTAACAGGAATTGCTAAGTGATCACTTTCTTATCTTTACATTATCGTCTCTCTCTCTTAAATAGAAGCTTGTGGAGACCACGGACATTAGTTGACTTCTTTACGACTATATTCACAGTGCCCAGAAATGTGCTGATCCCACAGGAGATGCACAAGAAAGATTTGTTAAGGCCAGGTGTGGTGGCTCATGCCTGTCATCCCAGCAGCTCGGGAGGCTGAGGCAGGAGGATCGTGAGTTCCAAGCCAGCCTCACCAACAGTGGGATGCTAAGCAGCTCAGTGAGACCCTGTCTCTAAATAAAATGCAAAATAGGGCTGGGGATGTGGCTCTGTGGTCGAGTGACCCTAAATTCAATGCCAAGTACCTCCCCCAAAACAGAAATGTTTGTTAAATTGGTGAATGAAGAATGCTCATAGACAGAATCGGTGTCCTCTCCCAATAGATGTTAAGCTCCATGAGGGAGGGATTCATCAGTGTGTTTCTCCAGGACATCATCTGACACATATCACATTGTTATTATATATCTATTTAATTCACAAAATGCTACACTATCACCTTCCCAGAGATGTTTCTATTTCTCCCTGTAAAAATAGCCCATTATGTTATGTTCAATTCCTGACTGATAAACCCACTCTGTGAGCTTTCCTTTTAACTTTGTGTCTTCAGGAGAAGCAATGAACACATTGTCCAAGTCATCAGCAATGCCATTGGTGAGATCTGGCCATCTTCAACACCAGATCTAAATTAAAAAAAAAAAATAGACCAGAATAGTAAGTTTACTGTTCATCATCAGTGATGAACATCTGATAGGAATAAATCAGACTTCAGATGATATTCACTTTCCACCAAGTTGCCCTGCAAAGGTGTTGATCCTTCTCTTCATCATCCTTGAAGAATCTGGAAGTTGGAGATAAAATTCTGGCCCGAGGGAAGGAATGTTCAATGTTTCTCTCGCTTTATGGAGCCTCCAAGTCCCTCCGGGAAACTATAAAATGCAAACTCTGATGTATAAGGTCTGGGCAGGGCCTGAGATTCTGTGGGGATTTTGATGTTGTTGCTGTTTTGTTCTGTTTTACAAGCTCCCGTGCGTCACGGGCCACTAATCTATGGAGCAAACTTTGAGCAAGGAGCTAGATGACTCTGGCTAATAATAATAAACCCCTAAGTTCATGTAAATACAGCCCTTTGTAGTTTTTAGAGCACTTATTTTTAAATTAACTTTTTTTAAATTACAACAAAGCTCCTATGCTTTAAAGATGATAAAACCTGAAAAAATCTTTTTTTTTTCTAAAAGTTGTTTTAGAAAAGTTACCACTTACCTTCTCCAGCACCCAGTTCACAGCACAAGTGGAGACTTCTCCGTATCTCTCACTCTAGGAATAGTGATTGTTCCACACACACCATTGTGTCACCTGTCTGGTCCACCTCCGTCCTCTCCTGCACAATAAATTTCTTGTCCTTCTATACACATCAGACCCTGCTGAAGTGGGTGAGGGTCCAAAAGTGAATGTGACTGAGGTCCTACTATTTTTATTAGGGTGGTTTCCATGGATTGAACTCAGGGACACCTGATCACTGAGCCCCATCCCCAGCCCTGTTTTGTATTTTATTTAGAGACAGGGTCTCACTGAGCTGCTTAGTGCCTCGCTTTTGCTGAGGCTGGCTTTGAACTTAGGATCCTCCTGAATGTTTTTTTGAGCTGTAAAAATTACCTATGGTTCTATTAAAGGGTGCCATGCTTTAATAAGTAAACTTGGAGATGGAAGTGCATCACCTTGTACCTGCTGAGCCCATCACCCCCACCACCAGCAACTTCTTATGGCACTGTTGGGATCACTGCGTGCCAGCCTGTTTGTGCCCTCCTGCATGCCCCCTTCCTCACACCCACCCTGTCAGTACCTATTTCTCCTCCTAAGCAGGGCTGCATGTTGGCCATCTTGCCCAGTCTTGCCTCAGCTCAACCGTTCTTCATTTTTCTGCCAGCAGCACCTAGTAGCACTTTCTTTGGTGACATGCTTACCATTTCTCCAATCTATGGAGGTCCCATAGGGTACCCACTCGCCACAGGTGGCTACTGAGCACCTCAAAGTTGGCTACAGCAACCGAGGGCTGTCAGTTTGATCTTGCTTAATTTTAAGCAGCTGTGCACCTGCCTGGCAGCCGCCTCTCAGGTACCAGACCCCTAGACCCTCCCAAGAGCTTCTTGTCCTGGTTACCTCTATTTCCATCTTGTACTGAAATTTATTTGTCTCGCTTATTTACCAGTGGATCTTTCTAGAATGCAAATATGATGGTGTTGCTCCCATCAGTTAAGTCCTATCCACAGAAGAGATAAGATAAATAAAGATGAGAGGAGAAAGTCTTTGCTTCTAAGGAGACTTACAAGGCTCTTTGTGACCTGTGATTCCTGAATCCCCTTTACCATCTCACCGTGAAGGCTCAGACTTTTTTTTTATTGTGAGACAACAGGGTTTTGCTGAGTTGCTCAGGCTAGCCTCAAACTTAGAATCCTCCTGCCTCAGCCTCCTCTGTATGGAGTTACAGGCGTGAGTCACCGCACCTGGCACAATACCTATTTTTTATTTGACTTATTTTCTTACCTTTAACAGCTACTATAAATCCTAGTTGCATGAATTTGGTATTGGATTTTTTCCCCACAAATTAGTGATATTTTGACTTTAGTTTCAGTTATACAAGTAAACGGCATTAGGATCTGGGTTTGTAGCTCAGTGGTAGAGTGATTGCTTAAGGTAGAGTGAGTTAGGCACAGGGTTTGATCCTCAGCACCATATAAAAATAAATAAAATAAAGGTATTGTGTTTCACTACAACTAAAAATGTTATTTAAGAAAAAAATCATTGAGGCTTCTCTACGAAGACTATTTCAACCAGCCAAATTGTTTTTCCTTCTGCTAAAATTCCCAAGTCTATGACTACATAGGGACACAGGCATCAATTTTTGGGGTGGGGGCAGTAAACAGGGATTGAACTCAGGGGCACTCCACCACAGAGCCACCTCCCCAGCCCTGTTTTGGATTTTATTTAGAGACAGGGTCTCGCTGAGTTGCTTAGCACCTCGCTTTTGCCGAAGCAGCTCACAGTCATCAACTTTTAAAACCAGAAAACACTAAGTCCAGCCTCCTCATTTTATAGAAGAGGAAACTGTACAACTCTCCAGTGATGGATCAGTAGGGAGGGGGATATGCAAATGGACATATCCTAAAAGCCAAAGTCTGGAAGGAAATACATTATAATTAAAAAAAAAAATCTTTTATTTATTTATTTTTTTGTGGTACTGGCTATCATCTTAGACAGACAAGCACCTACCACTGAGCTACCCAGCCCCAGCCCCTAGAATAATGATCTTTCGATGTGGCAATGGCATAAAATGAACAGAACTTTGGAAGAAAAGGGCCAAACAGAAGATCTGCAAGGTACTAGTGCAGCAAGGGAAGGCTGGTCCAAGATGCATCCTCCCCAGGAGACCCCCTTGCCGGCACCAGGTGATGGGAAAGCAGAAGCCAGCTGGCCACGCTGTGTGGCTCAGACTACACCTCGGAGCTCTGGCCAAAGACCCCAGCCAGACATCCAGAAGCTCCAGGGCACTTATGGCCCAGCGCCTCCTTACCAGTGTAACCATGGCATCTCTGTGTAGCAGGCAGCACCAAGATCAGTCACTATGTGGTTTAAGAAAACTGGGTTATGAGTCATAACTCAGAATGAAGAGAGAAAGAGAGGAAAGGGGAGGAGGGAGGAGGGGGAAGGGAAGGAAGGAGAGAAGAGAAAAAGAAAAGAAAACCTTCCCTTAAAGAACAGGCTCCCGTCTGTGACTTTGGATAAGACAATTCACTTATCTGTGTTTCATTCGCATAATGAGAGGGTCCCACGAGATGAAAGGATCTCAAATCTCTGGGGACAGCAGAATCCTTGTTATGACACAGAAATCTTACATGATAAAAATAGACTCCAGCCAAGCATGGCCGTGCACACCTGCAATCCAGCAACTCAGGAGGCTGAGGCAGGAGTATCAGGAATTTGAGGGCAGCCAGGAGCAACTTAGTGACACCTTGTGTTAAAATAAAAGGGGGGTGGGGGTAGGGCATGATTGAGGGTGTAGCTCAGTGGTAAAGCACCTCTGTGTATTTATTTTTTCCCAAATACTTATTTCAGGGGAATTTGGTTTTTTTAAATGGCAATGGTTTCAATGAGCTTTCTCTTAATAGTTACAAAAGCTGGGCTACCTTTTGTGCCTCCTGGTGTGTCCGTTACAGCAGGTGGATTCTCTGTCTTTGAACTATGGCCAGATTCAGCTCAAGGGGGTGGGGGTGGGATGTGCCTTATCTCCACCACTTGTGCCTTCGGGCTGCTGCTCAGATGATATCAGCTGGAACAAATAAGCTGAGATTGCATTTGCTGTTTTTTTCTGTGCTAATCTTCTGAATGGTTCCAAAAATGGTTTGTCAGCAGCTGAAGGGAGAACAGGATCTGTGGGCATGTACATATTTCTCCTCACAGGAAAATCACTTTTTAAGTTCCTTGGAAGTTGATTACAATGTGCTCTTTCTTTCCCTCCTCAAAAGGAAGATGAGATCCTCAATTTATCATTCTCAACCTCCAAGGCTGGGCCTCCCCACTGAGGGAAAGGATGGGGAAACAGCCAACTAAATATAGCTGGGGTATGATTCCTCCAAAGGCTATCGCTATGTGAACAAAGTGAGCTGCAGGATGTGCCGGTTACCTGGGAATCTCCCTGGTTCAGTGGATGAACTTGACCCTCCGGAAGTCCTCCAGTAATTCTTGCCTGAATTTTCTGAAAAATAGAAGTAGCATCCCCAGATAAAAGGCCGAACTCTGAAGAATTCTAGGGCAGGGAGACACTTTCTGTGCTCAGGCACTAAAAGTGTCTCACACAATCAAGGTCAGTTTGGGTGTGCTATATTTATGTAAGTGACTTCTCACCAAACAGGGTTCCAACAACACCACCATCACCACGGGACAAACTTGTTTGTGGTCCCCATGAGTCATTACCAGCCTAGGTTTTAAATGCAGAGAGGAAAAGGGTGACTGCATGCACAAGGTTGTGGTCTGGTGAGGAGGCGGACACAGTGGTGGGCTGGGGTGAGCACCAGCACCCACATTGACCTCTTCTTTTGCTTTTTGACTCATTTGATTGACACATGGATATTCTTTACATATATCATCTCACCAGCATGACTGTGTGTGTATCACAGCTCTTTGCGTTGCAGATGGAAGAAATCCAAAGCAAGGGATCTATATGACTTTATAGAGGTCTAATTGGCATACCTTGAAATTCACCTGTTTTAAGTGAACAACCCAGTACTTGCTAGTAAACCTCTTGTTTTGCAGTTATTATTATCCCATTTAAACAAATGCCTCATCCTTCCAAAGAAATCTTCTGGCTTATACATCTAAGTCTTCCAGGTGTTTGGTCTTTGGGGTTAGGAAATATCATCGAGACTTGATTTCTATTAGTTTCATTCTCAGGCAAACTCTTCCTTGGTATGATTCCAGCAGAGAATATAGACCTGTTTTTCCCAATCTTTGAACCAACATCTTGGGATGACATTGGTTGATGCTGATTGGCTGAGACTAGGTCACATGCCCAACTCTGCACCAATGCATTTAACCAAGAGCATGCGATGCTCTCCCATTGGATGCTCCAGAGTCACATGAGCACACTGGGTATCCAGAGGATGGTATTTGTGGTCTGAGTGGGAAGGTCTGGCTTCCCACAGGGAATTATGTCATTTGTATTGTTCCTAGACAAAGAGGAATAGCTAGACTCTTTGCAGGTCATAGAGTAGATATTGACTGTACAGGAAAACCTTAGTGTGGCTTCTTTCCTTTCAAGTCCCCTCTAGTGGTTGTCACAGAGGTGTATACCAAGAGCTCAGGAAATTTCTGTCTTGACTATGGATAGGCTAAAGCTGAGGGCAGACCAAAAATGAAGGACACTGTATTCCTTAATTTTGGGGAAGGCTGCAAGAATTAGGAAGATGATTGACATTCTTGAGAGCTACTACTTTGGGACTCATCTGAGGGGCACTTGGAAATACAGTGGTCAGGGAATGGCCAGATGGGTGTCACAACTCAAAAAAGAAGTTATAACCAGTCTTTCCTTATGTAGAACATAGAAATTATTTTTCCACCATTCTTAATATCCTTTCCTAAGATAAATAACTCTAGTGAAAACTAGGTGTTGATTTAGTGATTTGGTGGTGTTACATAAGCTGGCAAAGAACCTCGCACATTGTAATTTCATTTAAAAAATTGTTTTTTCAAATGATATGATTCTGTACACATAGCATAAAACCACAAATGAAATTCCAGAATCTTTGGGCTCAATAATTCAGTAGCAATGGATACCTTAACGTATATGCTTTATAGAAAGAAATAGAGCTGGAAATTGCAAAGGAACAATTCATATTTTAAAAGCAAATTTTCTCCTTAATTTTGTAAGAGCAATAGGGTTCATGGCAAATTTTAAACCCAGAGAAACTTTATTTTCTACTGACTTTCAAAGATTTCTTTCTCCACAGGAACTTTCAAGAATGGCGAGATTTTTTTTCTTATACTTAACTTTGATATGACTATTAAGATGCTATAAAAATTTGCAGGTGAGGTTGTAAATAGCCACAATGAAAGCATTAACTCTCTTGGTCACTTTTCTAAAGTGCACTTTATATTTTTTCCAGAGATAGATAATAAGAAATAAACCTGAAGAGTTTTATTAAAAAGTCCAGTTTCCTATTTTCCAAGCACAGTGGTATAATTATGGCTCAAATTTATGGCATATTTTGTAAGATTGCTGATTAATTATACAGACCCTCTGATGTTTTGTAGTCTTTTCAACTTTGTTTCTCTCTGCTATTTGACCACTACAAAGTGAATATATTCAAATCAGTTATTACTCAGGTTACCTCATTTTTTTAAAAAAAATGAATTTACTATTAACATCAGTTTTCTCTTAAATCACTATGACTCAGAAATGTTGGTCCTTGTGCTTCTTAATTTTGGACCTTACCCTCCTTCTCTCTCTCTCTCTCTCTCTCTCTCTCTCTCTCACACACACACACACACACACACACACACTCACTTTCCTAGGCACACCCACACTGAGCAGAAAGCTACTAATAAGTTCCTTATTCTCTGCCCAAGACAAACTTGCCTAAATTCTGCATTACTTACCCTGAAATTTTGGACACAGCAACAAAGCAGGTTTTGTTGGAGAATAATTCTAAGCAGTCTCATATTTTTTAAACCATCACAGAGATCTGATTTGCAATAATTTGGTGATTTCTTTACAAACCATTGTAGCACGTTTCGTTCATTGCCTAAGACTATCAATGTTTTCAGGATTACTTTAACTCTTTTTCATCATTCTTTTGAGTTGAACGTCTACACAAAGCCTCATTTGCAAGGTTTGCCAAGTGTGGTTTGCTGATTATTAAAGAAGGATTTTTCTAGAAATTTCTCTCCTATATACAGACAGGGCGAGCATGTTCAAGATAACATCTTGTTCTTTGCTTTAAGTAAGATTCACAAAGATCTGCTCTTTTCAAGTCCCCCCTCCCCATATCCTTCTCAAACGTCCTTTATCATGGGCATATCTAAATGACCATCATCTGCTGCTTGACCAAGACACTTTCAATAATAAGAGCTCTCTGCTTCTTTCTTAAGCTCTTCACTCTTTCTGTCATTTTCTTCTCCTTGGAATTAGGAAAAGGTCCTTGTAGATTTGGGCTGTTAAATAGGAGAGGATCCATCTATCAAGTCGTTAACTGTTCTGTCGTCATGAGAATTATTTATTGAAACCCATTACCTGTGTGACTTCATGGTTCTTTTTAGATGGTTTGTCTCAAAAGAATAAAGACTCTCCCTTGAAAAGAAATAGCTTTCTTTGCCATTGAGGGAAAAAAAGTTGGGTATAATAGTTGAGAGAAGAGAGGAAGGAGAATCTTTGCAAGGACTTGGCTTAATCATGGAAATCGCCCTTGTGCAAAACCAACCTGAAGGTACAAGAATGATTTCCCTGGGAAGAGAAAACTCAGGTATTAACTTCAGCACATAAAGTCATTTCTTGAACTTTGTAGAAAACAGTAAAATATAGCTTATACACATCCATCGCTAAAAATTTTGGTCAAATCTCTGTTTCCGTCTGGGTGGTGATTTTCCTTTGTAGTTTTATAATGTGGAAAAGCTAGACAAGGCCCATAAGCTTTTGAAAACAACCTGCATGGCTGCATTTGGGGGCCCGAAAGACAGTGTTATAATTTATTTCAGATTCTTAACAAATCTGGTCTCCACCTACCATCAAAAAAAAAATTAGAAATCAGATTCCTAGTACCAAGAAGTGTCACCATTTAGCCTTCTCAAAAACCATGTGCCATTGAGGTGATGTCATTTTGATGCCTATTTTGGAAATGGCAGTCTAGGGCCCAAGGAAGTTTAAAGACTTTCCCTAGTTACATGTCTAGCAAATATGGAGGCCAAGATTGGAGCCATCTTGAATGTATATGGCGGAAACTGTGATCCTATGGGGAAATTTGAGAAAGCCTTGTAAGATCATTAAAGGGATCGTGAGCTTCTGTTCTTCTGCAGAAGGCAAAGAGAACAAATGCAGTCAGCACACAGGAGAGGGAGAGTCATTAGGGATGTTAACTGAACCTTGTCAAAGGTGTTCCGACACGGACTGAGAGTCCACCTTCACTTCCTCTCTAAGAAATGCTACAAAGTTCTGGTAGGATGGATTGGAGCAAACAAATCATCATCCTGCAATTACCAAAGGATCGAGAACTGGGGACACACTACAATCAAAACATCTTTTCCCTAGCATTGCCCGTATTGCTATTTGTGGCGCAGAAATCTCCTCTACTGGCTAAATTACAAAATCTATAAAGGGGGCCTTTCTAATTAAAAATTAATATTGTCCTCTGGGCATTGTAGTTAACTTCGAATTATGTCTTTATACATTCTCTACGTTTGTTGTGCTCTCAGAAAGTTAGTGTGATCATGAATTTCTCAAAATTAATAAAAGCTATTTTGACAAGTGAAATTAGAAAACAAAAAAAAATGCTATTTAATTATAACCCAAGATCTAATTACCAATTTAAGGAAAATTTCTTCCATGTGGTTATATCTTTTGTTATTTGTGTTCTTCTTTTTCAACACCCTCCAACACCACAGGGTGGCATGGTAGAAAGCAAATGTTGTAGCCAAACCTGAGTTTAAGACTCTTTTCTGTTCCTTCTTAACTGTATTGATTGATCTTCAATATTTTAATTTAGTTCCTGGGATTTTTTTTAACTGAAAAAAAATTGGAAATAATACTGCTCTTCAAAATATTGCAGATGAAATGAGATTAAAAACTGCAATTGTCTAGGAATAACCAAAGTATTATCAGAGGTACTTACTAAATCTTCCAAGCACCTTTTGTGCCCAACACTTAACTTAGTAGTATACACAGTGATTCCTCTGGATTTTTGTGTGACCTATTTTTTTCTCATATTGTCTTCCTTATTGGCAATGATCTATAAAGACTCTTGTGCTTGCTTATTACTCTATTATTTTTTACCAACTATTCTACTGGACTAAGAGATTACTGACTGCCCTTTATTTTAATGAGTTTTGTTTTTAACTTTGGAGAAAAGTAACATTACTCATGATGCTTTGATAAAAACGTGACTAAATATAAACAATGAAATATATTACCTTTCTGCCTCTCCGCAGTTCATCTTCTGGTAGATTTATGTCGAAATTATCTCGGGTCCTAAGTTCTCGGAAGAAAGGAATTCTAAATCTTGAATTAATGGAGACACAGAGAGGTCTTGCATAAATTAAATATAGCAGTGTAAGAAAGCAGTTTTAGACAAAAAAAAAACAGGTCCAAATGTGTGTCCTTTGTTTAATTTCCTTCTCCCCAAAACGTGGTCTTTCGGTGCCGTAGGATGACCCTGTGAATGGATGAAGTGCCATTGTTTAAGCAGCAAAAGAAAAATACTGCCCCTGACCATCATGCACTGTGTGGAAAAGAATGATTAAAATTCACTATGTGATCTTTAACCCCCAGCAAGTCCCAGGTAGTCAGTTCATCCTGGGTTGTTTTATGGGTCTTTAAAACTGTTGTTCAGAGGAGGAAGTGAGACCTAGATCAAAGCAGGTTAAACCAACAGGAGGCATTTGGGTTGGGAGCAGGGCTCCAGGCAGGGGCAATGGGGTCGCAGCAGCTGGTTGCACACTAAAATGCACAGGGCTTCAGGGCTTTATTAAACCCAAGCCTTACGACAGAAAGCAAATTATCTCCAAGAGGACTCTGTCACTGGGGTGCCTGTTCAATAGTGATGTCTCTCACTGCCACAGAGACTCCGTGGAAAGATCAATGATGGGGCTGCTTGATTGTGCCCTTGCAATGAATCTCTCCTCCTTGACCTGCATTTGTATATTTGTAATCTGAAGCATCCTTATTTCCTTAAGATGATGGGAGGGGAAAAAATCAAACTTTTAGGGCTCCCAACGGCCTTTTTATAAATTTCATATTATCACAAAATAATCTTTCTTTTTTTTTGTAAGCCAGGATACTTCATTTTCTCTCATCAGGCTGAGAATTTCCGTACTCCCTTGGGAATGAAATTGGTCAGCTCAGGCAAATGTCAGTTAAACATTAAAATACCTTTTTTGATTTTTATCAGACCAGATCGCCAAGATCATTCAACTCAGAACAAATCCTCACCACCCCCTCCCCGCCTCAGAGAAGTTTTGGTGTCATTGACTCAGGGACATCTGTGACATACCAGTGCCAGTTAATCTGCCCAGATTTTTCTAATTTCTCAGCTGCTGCAAAGCCAGAGAGTTCAGGCCTCTTCCCGACTACCCTTGATTTTAATGTGCTTTGTTTTTAACTTTCAAGAAAGGTAACACAACTTATGATGTTGTCTGTAAGATAATAGTTATAGAATATTAATTTATCGGCCAGAGCCAAAAAATAAAATAAAAAAGGACTGAATAGGAGAGCTGATTTAATCCACCAAATAAACCAGCTGAGTTCCTTAAAGAAGAAATTGAAATCTCAGGCAAGTGTCGATTCTTTCTTCCTCTTGGATTTTTATTTTTGCACATGATCCATTGCCCTACATTGGTCCACAGTGGATTGTTAATACAACCCACCTAGAGCAACTATTTGACATCTCTGCACGCGACTGTTGGAGCCCAAGGGCCAGGACCAGGACAAGCAGGATGCAGATTGATCTGTGATGGTGTGACGAGGTGCCAGGTCTGTAGAAGAAAACCACCTTCATTCTAATGCCTCCCTCTGCCCTTTCTCTGGGGACCTAGAACCAACCCTGATGAGTTCCACTCGTCACACCTGTGGTGGGTTGAATAGCGTCCCCCCGCTGAATTTCATATTCATGCAGAACCTCAAAAGGCGACCTTGTTTGGAGAAACGGTCTTTGCAGGTGTGATCGAGTTAAGAGGAGGTCATCCTGGATTCGCACGGCCCTTATCCGATGACCAGCATCCTTAAGAAAGGGATATTTGAATATAGAATCATGCACAAGAGGAGAGTAAAGAAATCAGCACACACACACACACACACACACACACACACACAGTGCCCTGGGGTAATGGAGGCAGAAGTTCGAGGACTTCCTCTCCAGGACAGGGAACAGCACAGATGGCCATCAGCCACCAGCAGCCAGGAGACAAACATGAGACTGTCTGTCCCTCAGAGCCTCCACCAGTGACCAGTCCTTCCTGTTGATTTCTGACTTGTAGCCTCCAAAACTAACAGTGAATGACTTCCTGTCGTTTGAAGCTGCGGGTTTTATCATCCTGGGTTAAGGCAGCCATAAGAAACGAAGATCAGGCCCATTCCCCTTCCGTTTCCTGACTGTGTGTGTCTCTGTGTGGTGTGGCTGGGGCAGGGAGGACAGAAGAGCAAGGGGAATCATAGCAGCTCTCTGCCTGAAGGCTGCCCCAGATCCCTGCTGCATGTACTCGGCAAATGGTGGCCATTTAAAATAGGGGGTTCCAATCTCAAGCCCCCCGAGGGCCAGGGAGGAGGTAGAAAGAGAGGATCAGATGCTTAAAGGGCTGTTCTCCTACTCCAACCCGTTCATGTCCTGAGGGTAGATGCTGCTAGTATTGCCCTGTTTCCCCTTGGGTCCAGATGACTTCTATTTACTTTTTATTTTTTTAAATTCTAATTTGTTATATATGACAGCAGAATGCATTATGATTCATAGTACACACATAGAGCACGATTTTTCATGTCTCTGGTTGTACACAAAGTAGAGTCACACCATTCCTGTCTTCATACATGTACTTAGGGTCATGATGTCCATCTCATTCCACCGTCATTTCTGCCCCCAAGCCCCCTCCCTTCCCTTTTCCCTGTCTATATAGGTGAACCCTTCAATAACTGTAACCCAGCACCTCATATTCAGAAAGAAATTCAATTTATCTCATAATTCCAGATATGTTCCTGCTCCCTACCCCACTATGAATCAGCCTCCTTATAGCAGAGGAAACATTCAGCATTTGGGTTGTTGGGATTGGCTAACTTCACTTAATATTATAGTCTCCAACTCCATCCATTTACCTGCAAATTCCATGATTTTATTCTCTTTTATTGCTGAGTAATATTCCATTGTGTATATAGGCCACATTTTCTTTATCCATTCATCTACTGAAGGGCATCTAGGTTGGTTCCACAGTTTAGTTATTGTGAATTGTGCTGCTATAAACATTGATGTGCCTGTGTCCCCGTAGTGTGCTGTTTTTAAGTCCTTTGGGTATAGATGGAGGAGTGGGTCAAATGATTGTTACATTCCTAGTTTTCTAAGGAATCTCCATACTGCTTTCCATGTTGGCTGCACCAATTTGCAGTCCCACCAGCAGTGTATGAGTGTGCCTTTTCCCCCACATCCTCGCCAACACTCCAGAATATGATATACAATTAATCCACAAATATATGAAAAAAATGTTCATCATCACTAGCAATTAGAGAAATGCAAATCAAAACTAAGATTTCATCTCACTCCAGTCAGAATGGCAGCCATTAAGAATACAGACAACAATAAATGCTGGCGAGGGGTGGGTTTTTATGTGAGCTCTCCCTGTTACTTGAATTAAGAGAATATTCAGTGCAGAATGAATAGAACACACAAGGGGCCGCTCAGCCCTGGATCTCTTGGGATGAAGGGCTGATTGACATGTTGCCCCCTTCCCTGCCGCATGATGCATAGGAGACCCTGATTGAGGGGTGTGTATCTTGACTCCCTGGTGGCCTCTGCAGCCAGCAATCCCCTTCTGCCTCTGTCCCCCGCCCTCTAGTTTGCTTGAACTAAGCAGCAGCAATACTTACATATTTGGATTTCATTATATTTTAGCTCCGCAGGACTGTTTGCCTGCCTGGTAATATGTGAATCTCTTGTTTGACTTTCAAACTTTAAACTTTTGAGCATGTTTTTTTTTTTTAACTGTCATGTAGAGAAAAATAAGAGAAAGCTTTTTAGAACCTTTTGATATTATTCCAATGGCACATGACTATCAGCGAGCTGTGTTATTGCAGATCTAATTTAAAGATGTTTCAACATTTAACAGTTTGAAACTTCATTTTTTTTTTGTTTCATAAAAGAAAGTCATTTCTGCCTACTCCCCACCCTCCATTCTGCAGAAGGGCACTGGGTTATAGTCAGAAGGGATTTAATTACAGATGAAGTGTTTCAAAGGGATTCAGAAGCAAGCAAAGATGTGCCATCTCCCTCCCAAGCAGATGGGCTTCCTTGCAGAGCTACTTACAAAAAACCACGAGGTCACCATTTGGGGGATAAGCCTTTTTCTGAAGGTGATAGAATATTGTGGACTTGGCAGATTTTTGTCATCAGTAACTAAAGTCCCCCAAAAAGGAAAGATCAGCATTTTTAAAGGTCCCTGGTCCCCAGACTGGTTTGATTTATAGGACTGACAAGGTGAGCCCTTCGATGGCTGTAACCCAGGACCTCATATTCAGAAAGAGATTCAATTTGTCTCATAATCCCAGATATGCTGCTATCCCCCCCATCCATCTCAAATCTCCATGACAGTAGGGACAGAAGGGCTTCTGTCTGTTGCAGGTAATTTACTGTGTTGTGAATGAGATGACCTCTTTTCATGTTGCTGCCTTTATTATCTTTGACTCTTCCCTGATATTATCCGTGATTTTTTTTTTGAAAAAAAAGAAAAAAAAAGTCTGCAGACAGGTCAGGGCTTACCTATTCTAAGCCAGGGATGGATTTACATTTTCAATTCTCTGTATCTGGCTCTGTCACTAGTTATGAGCATTAGGAGGAGCCCGAATTTTGAAGAGATTATACTCATCCAGTAGACCAAGGTGGAGAGACTGGGAGGAGACGGAGCATGAGGGATCCTTCGAAATCTCATCAAGAAACCAACACGAAAATAACAGCATCCTGGGTCTAGATTCAGGCACCATCGACACGAAAAATAAATCAATATAGAGATATTCGTTGAAGAGGTCATTTTTCTAATTCGGTATAGCATCCAGATAAAGGAAGCAAGTATCTGAAACACTAGCATTGAGTCACATTTCAAAAATTCCTCGAGTTCGTCCAAATAGCACTCAAAATGCAACTTTAGCACTGGGGATGTGGCTCAGTGAGTGGTACAGTACTTGCCTAGCATGCCCAAGACCCTAAGTTCAATCCCTAGCACTGAATAAAGAAAAGAAAAAAAGAAAAGAAAAAGCAAGCTTTGTAGTTAATGCCTGGCTCATAAAAATCCCATTAAAGACAATAGGTTCAGTATCCAATATAAGATTGTATACTTGGCCTTTATATGTAGAAATGAATAACCAAGCAAAACTATATGAAACAGTCACGTATCAAGAAATATAGGGACAATTATTTCATCCTTAGGACACTGAGGCTCTTCCTCGGTGTTCAATATGCAGCCTCCATCAGTCTTCTCAAAGTAGGCTCCAGAGAGAGAGTATCCCAGAATCCTCTATCACGAGTCAGGAGCTTTAGAAGATGCTCAAGTTCAATACCAAGCTCACAGCTACACGTCAGTCAATAGACGCACAGCGCTACCCTCTTCTCCCCTGTCACAACCACCACCACCTGCTCAGGTTCAGTAAATTTTTGAAGAGATTATACTCTTCCAGTTGTAAGGTCTGAAAACTCAATTTTTAATGAATTATTGGCTCATATGGCTGGGGTGTCTAAGGGATGCTATTGGCTTAAGTCGGGATGCTGTAAGGTCTCTGCCTCTCTCTTTTGGCTTATGTCTGTGTCTCGGGCCAGGTCTTTGATTTTTTTTTTCCTTCCTGAAGGCATACTTTTATTTCTTTTTATTTTTTTATTTCTGGGTGTGAGTTTCTTTTCTTTTTATTTTATTCTCCGATGTGTTCTAGTTAGTCATTCAGGACAGTAGAATGCACATTGACACATTGTACATAAATGGAGTATAACTTATCATTCTTCTGGTTGTCCGTGATGCAGAGTTCCACCCATCATGTAGTCATATATGTACAGAGAATAACAATATCTGATTCAGTCGACTGTCCGTCCTTCCTTCCCCCCATGTCCCCTCCAATCCCTTCACTCCCCTCTGTCTAATCCAAATTCTTTAAATGGTAGGCAAGATGATTGTCCATGGCTCTAGATTCCTATCTTTCAAATTTAATGATTCTAGCAGGAAGAGATGGTCTCATCCAAGAGCCCCTAGTCTTGGGGACATGCTTATCCTTAAACCAGTCACTGTTGTCAAGAGAACAGCATCTCCTGACTGTCCGGGTCTGGGTCCCTGTTTATCTTTTGATAGTGTGTGAATGGCTTTCTCATTGAAAAAAAAGTAATACCCATTCTCCTATGCACTAAAATTATTTCTAGATATATACTCATCTAAAATCTTTTTTTATTATGAGCTTCTTGACAACAGAAACTTTAGTTTTCACATCACTATGTACTAGCCAAGGCCTGATGTATAGAGGGCATTGTCTTAGCCTTACTAGGACATTTGGCTAATGAATTTAGGTGATGCACTTTACATACCAGGCATTGTGTTAAGCATTGCCCATCTTGTCAAGTCTATGAGATAGAGTTACTTTTATGATTCATTTCCTCAAATGAGAAAACTTAGGTCCAAACCTACAACTTACCCCAAATCACATAGCTCGTCCATAGGAGAGCGATTTGAGTCTTAGTTTAGTTTCAGAGTTTACGTTCTCCGTCACTAAAACATATCACTTGGATGAGAACATGGTTGAGTTTCCCAAGAGAACAGTCCCTGGAACATCACATTACTCCCACATCTGCAATACACCTAGGGGTGATGAGCAGCCATAGCAATATGACATGATTTCATAAAGGCTGCTAGAAGTTACTCTGTCTGCAAATGACATCCTTCCCTGTCCTTCTCTTCTCTGAATTCGAACATTTAAAGCCCAATCTCTTTTTCTTACCTCTTTGCAGATAATAAGGTAGGGAATAAAGCATTAAACCAATGTCAGGCACTGAAATCTTAAAAAGGAGTAGTGCAATCGTTTGTAAAACTACTTTATATTCCACAGAGCCCTTAGAAATTAGATAAGGAAGCATTGAAAGTCAGAGACACAGAGATCCTTGAACTTGGAGTGCAGAGAACCAAATCAGATCCAGAACTGGTTCAGCCACAATGTGTGAGACACCTTTTGTGCTATATAAACCAGAGTTTCTCAGGAAGGACAAACATCTGTAGAATGCTTTTCCGTTAACAGAACTCTTCATGTGTGTTATTACAATGTAGAAGATATTTGTTGTAATATTCCATGAGACTCTACAGATAAACAAATTAACATGGACCAGTATTCCTCAGTCAGGGTGCACTTTGCCTTCTCCCCAGGGGACATTCAGCAATATCTAAGGCCTTTACTGTTGACAGGACGTGGAGGGGAGGGGCTGAGCTGCCTAGTCTAGCAGATAGAGACCTGGGTGCTGCTCCATACCCTCCCAAAGGCTTATTCCAGTCCAAATGTCAGGGCCAAGGCTGAGCAACCCTGCCTCAGAGCACAAATAATTGGCCATGTCCTACACCTGACAAGTATGAGGGCCGAGGCTAGAACCCAAGTCATCTCATGAAAACTCCATCCCTGGATCCTTCATTCACACTCTTTGGCATTTTATAGCGTGATCCGAGTAGGCAATGGCTTTAGGTGTTTTTGGAACTGCAATGATAACATTTTAATTGGAAGAAATGATTAATAGGCCTTGGTGCTTGCAAGAGTCAGCTGGCCCCTCAGAGCCTTTACTGAGCCTAGGCCCATGTTAGCTGGTGGTGGCTGAGCTCATCTTTAAAACACAAATGTCACCTTACTTTTGGAGTCCTCAGATGCTGACATTTTGCAATTCCAAAGCAAATTATCTTATAAATAGGAAGATGATTAACTCCTCGAAAGCTATTTTTGTTATTATTGAGGTAATTACGATCTGATCGCAACTCTATTTCTGTTAGTGCATCTGCTCTTTAGCAAACGAGTTATCAGATGGTGTTTACTGAGCAAATGTTATGTGTATCTGTGGTGTGAATGAACAAATGGCTTCCTTGTCTGGATCCTTTTTTGTTTTCAACCAACGCTTTGATCTAGCCTGTGCAAAATCATGTTTAAAAATCGTCGCTTTGAGGCATTTTATCATAAGCATCAGAACATGTATACAGAAACTAATATGCACCTAAAATTCATCCTTCATTAACTTCGTTATTTTAGCTCAGAATCTTGAGCTCTGTTGATCTGGGCTGTTCTATAAGGACACAATTTGCTGGGTGATTGAAGAGCATGATTCTTCAATGAGCATCTCTTGTATTTCCTGTGTTGACAGTAGGACTTAAGCCTAGTCTTAATGCTACCTTCTTTTTCGTAATTTTGAGTTCAAACCCGACTTTGTCATTGGCACATGCCTGTAATCCTAGCAGGTTGGGAGGCCGAGACAGGAGGATTGTGAGTTCAAAGCCAGCCTCAGCAATGGTGAAGTGCTAAGCAACTTAGGAAGACCCTGTTTCTAAATAAAATACAAAATAGGGCTGGGGATGTGGCTCAGTGGTCTAGTGCCCCTGAGTTCAGTCCCTGGTACTTAAAAAAAAAAAAAAACTTTTGTCGAATCCAAAACTGCAGACCCCACCACAAAGTAACCCAGCCACAGGTACCATGCTCCTGTGCTGATTTGGGATAACCCATGTGCAAAAAGAAAACTGATTTCATTATTCTGTTAAAAAAGAAAGCAGGCCCGGAGGCTTCTGTCTGCTTCTCCCTGTATGTACAAATAACTAAGCAAGAAGATACAGTCTCTAAGATGACGGAGACCCTCTTAAACACCTAGAAATGAGCTCCACATCTCCCGGGCCCTCTTCTTACCCTAATCCTATCAGGTTGGTCTTGTTCCCCAGTCGCAGACGAGGAAGTGTCAACTTACGAAAATGAGCTAGTAGAACTGACGGACGTGGAATGTGAATATTCCCTCCTATGCTTCCAGAACCTTCCACAGAGTTCTTCCATGTTCCACTGGATTCTGGAAGCATAGATCTAATGATCTGTGGGCAAGCCTCCTAGAGAAAGACGAGGCCATCAGATGCCCTAACTGGTTGTCTGTCTTGAAAGAGGACAGAATGGTCAGAAATCATGTCTGAAGAGTCGTACGAGAGACAGACTTCACCCACCTTTCTTTCTTGGCTTTCATTTCAGAATCACCATCTCTGACGATGGAAACCTCCGAATAGTCAACGTGACTAAGTCCGACCCTGGGAGTTACACCTGCATCGCCACTAACCATTTTGGAACTGCTAGCAGCACGGGAAACGTGGTGGTGAAAGGTAAGGACTTGCGCCAGGCGTCTGGACTCTTGCATGTGTCCTCCCGTCTAATAAGGTGATCTACACAGGGGCCATCAGGCATATTAACATGCACAGCTCTCCCTGTGTCCCTAGATTAACTCATCACCGCAGACATGATACGATGCATACTTTTGGGGGAAGCGTTCATGATGGAAAGGCTCTATCTTCCTTCAGAATCATCCCATACAGTTTGGAGGATTCTAGCTATTACATTACTGTAACTCACATTATCTTCACCCCCTTTAATTAAATTTCTTTTGAGTCTCTGTAGATTTGCAATTCGTGTCTAGGAACACTGTGCTAACAAATTAAATACCCATGACTCAAGCACTATTTTTAGCAAACATTGTTTAAACAGTGACATTGGTGATTTTTTTAAAAGCCTGGCCCTGGTGGTGGGGAAGTTGAGCAATGTGGCTTCTCTTCCCAAAGATGGGTATTGATAACCTCTGGAACTGGGTGTAAGTTACTGCCAATCAGGTCAGTTTTAAGGAAATCCTGTTTTCCACAGACCTAAGCCTGGGTGATTTATGTTTTTTATGACATGTGCACATTCATAGGAAGCTGTCCCAACATGCGGTGGTTGGCAGGGTGCTAAGAAAGAACTGTCCCAGGTGCGGTCTTGATTCACATTTCATCTGCATCTGCATTACTTCATGTCCTTCCAGTCCTAGGATTTGGGGGTGGAAGGTACCAGGGATTGAACTCAGGGGCACTCGAACACTGAGCCACCTCCCCAGCCCTATTCTGTATTTTATTGAGAGACAGGGTCTCCTTGAGTTGCTGAGTGCCTCAGGGTTGCTGAGGCTGGCTTTGAACTCATGATCCTCCTGCCTCAGTCTCCTGAGCAACTGGGATGACAGGTGTGCACCACCATGCCCAGCAGTCAGTCATAAGATTATTGAGTTGAAATAATCTCTGTGCTGCTTGGATTGAAGATGACTTTCAGGTTTTTGGCTTGCTCCTGAGCACCAAGAGCAGAAGAGGAACTTGAACCCAGGAATCCCTATTCTGAGTTCACAGCACTTTTCTTTTTTTCCACACTTTTACTGGTACATATCGTACCTATTGTATTGGCACATATTGTATGTTTTATGATAGTTGCACATAATGGTGGGATTTTCTGCTGCATATTGCACACGCACACAATATAACCACAGAGTTTGCCCAATAGACCATTTGTTTTAGCTTTACCTAATTCTGTGTGATAGATAAAAGAGATCCTGTTATTTCTTTCTGACCCACTAATAGCTCCCGCTGAAATGCAATAGCCTAAAGCAAATTAAAATATCTAAGAATATTTACTTCAATATAATTTAAGCAAGGAGGCTAAAAAAAATCGCCTAATTGTGTATTTCAGGGTCATTGAAAGCTAGGAATTTACTGCTGTTTGGAGACATCTTTTTATTATGAACATACTTGTCTTTACAGCTAGAAAAGTAAAAAAGGCCAAGAATTAGCAGTAAATGTGTGCTTAGATGAGCTCCATCTATTTCACTTTATTTTTCGCTCAGAGCAATAGCATTTGTAAGTCATCAAATGGTCACAGGACAAAGGAAAAAGAGGTTAGATAATATTTATAAAAAAAAGTTCCAGCTTGAGTTCTTTGATCACCAGTGGCTGAAATTTACTCATCCCCCAGAGAGACCCCCACACCCTTCAGAGATGGTAGAACTGGGGTCTTTACACAGAATTTAAGAGAATAGGAGAGGAGCTATCTTCCATCCTGATTAAGGGTTAGGGGCTGGAGTCCGAGAGATCTGACTATTCTCTCATGGTCTCTGTGACCTTGGACCAGGTTATTCACCCATGTGGGGATAACAGCAGTTCCAACCTGATGGGGGGGTCTTAGTGATTGGGATCCTCTGTATTCAGCACGGTGCCTGACATCTGGGGAATATCAGTAATTGCTAAGAGTCGGAAAGTGATAAACACCTAAACAGACACTGTACCGATGCTCCTCCAGATTGTTCAAAGTGCAGAATCTTCACACGTCGGAACCAGTTTGATGCCGTATTTGATTATCATGCTTCTTACAAGCATTAGCTTACCTTGGCTCTCAAGGAAATTCAAGGAAAGACCCCGATTTCCCCTCAGTGTACATATCCCAGATACCAGCAGCCCCAGGACAAAACCATCCCCAACGAACCATGCAGTTCCTGTGCTCACCGCCTGCTGAATACACTACAAGCCTTCCCAATGTACCAGGGATGAAATATGGCATGACTTCCTCATTTATTATTATTTCTTTTTGGTGTGGCTATAAATATTGCTGAGATAATAACGCCTACCTATTTTAACCAGATAAATAATGTATTTCTTACCCACCTAGTCAAATGCAAACAGTAATTCCCCAAGAATAGTTCCAGGCAGTTCTCCATTAAACTTTAGGAATTATTTGCTTCTTGCAATGTGTGTTAGGAAAACACTAGTTTTCCCTGAACGACTGTGAAAAAAAAAATCATCTTGAGGCTCTAGTATCTAATGAAAAGGAGAAGAAGTGAGATCATCCACCAAGCAGTGTTACGTATGCATGGTCACAGGAGAATAACCATGGCCTTCACTGACGAGGCTCAGCTGGCCTCCGGGTCTCCTGCTTCTTGGATTCCTCTCCTAGGTAACTGATGGAAGAAAAGAAATGTGATCTTTATCTGGTCTAGAGGTGCACAGAAGTTAACAATCCTGCTCCTGTGAGTAAGGTCAGAAGAGATGTGGGTGCTCACTTGTTTCCCACAGGTCCCTTCTACCTTTCATTAGCTGTTAATGGGACGTACACGTGAGTTCCAAGTGGACAGCCACACCGCCCGATTTCCGAGAAGGACATTAACAGACACTGAGAAATACAATTGAGGAATCTGCTCCATCAAGCACAATAAAAGCAGAGGAAAAAAAAAACGTTCTGAACTCCGCATGAACTGTCCCCAGTTCAGGGGCTCACATCAAAAATGCCGGTGCTTGGGTACCTTTTCATGCAAATCTAACGGTTTTGCCTGAGAGATGTCGGAGTGCTGTATTTTTAATTCAATTTTGAGATCTACAAAGGGACTAATTTATCAGGGAAGGTGTCCCTCTAACCCTTAAAACATGCTTGTATGCGTTTTGATCTCCTCCTATGTCGGGGATTAAAACACTGGGAAGGTCAGACATCAGAACGCATTCTTTCTAACCTTTTTACAACCGTTCTGTCATTAACCACGCTTTTTAAAATCCAATGCTCTCCACCACCACCCCCTGGTGTTTTGGAGAGAAGCTGAAGAGGTTAGAGGTTCAAGCATCAGGTCAGCAAGTAGAGGAACAGAAGCAGGGGACACAGCCCCCATCCCAGACACAGGGCGGTTTAGCATGAATCTCTGGCAAGTCGGAATCGAATTGATGAATATTCAGATTATGCATGAGCCGACTTCCAAACCTGCTCAATTTCTAGCAGGTGCCCAGGGGGCTCTTGATAATCCCGCCATCATTTGAATTTCTAAATCTTACCGATTTCATTTTTTCAAGCTAGTTAAAATACATTTGGAATTAGGTTTGCTGTGTAATTCTAAGAAAAAAAAATGGTTCTTAAGTCAAAACCACACTCCCCAGCCCCCCCCACACAAAAAAATCTTCCCAGAAAGCCTAATATTTTTGCCTTTAAGCAAAAATATGCTTTAGCAGTTGTGGATGTCGTTAAGAACTCTGAGGGGGGCCCTAGACTTTTACAGGCAATTGGGGACCCCCTGATTCATTCTGTCACCGCTGCAGAGTTCAAGGGTGCTGTTTTGCTTAACAGCCTTGACTGTGAGGGTTTATAGGGCACATATTTTCAAGCCACCGGTCTGGAGAGGAGCAACTTGGAGAGTTTATCTTGGGTGTAGATCAACAAGATAACCATGATAAAAAAGTAACCCTAGCTTCTATTGATCCCCTCTAGGGCTCAAAATGAAATGCAGGGCTTTAAGCAATGGATCCGATCACCATGGTTATCTTGTTGAACGGCTTCCAAAGTGACCTTGCAGAACTCTGTGGCTGGTGGTTTCAGGCTATCACCATCACAACTTTGGTTTGTGGTACTGGGAATTGAACCCAGGAGTGCGTAACCACTGAGCCATATCCTCAGCACCCCACCCCACCCCCTGCTCTTTTTTTTTTTATTTTTATTTTTTGAAACAAAAGTCTCACTAAGTTCCTTAGGGCTTCATTAAGTTCCTTAGGGCCTCACTAAGTTGCTGAGGCTGGCCTCTAACTTGCAATCCTCCTGCCTCAGCCTCCCAAGTTGCTGGGATTACAGGCATTCACAGCTGCACCCAGCTCAGACTGCACTTTAATAAACACTGTCCTGTACTAAAATCCTTTGTACATATTGCCCAGCAGGTGAAAGTCAAGTACAGAGCTTAATAGGAATGTAGAGCTCATTCCTAGGGTCACCTCATCCTAATAAATTTACATATCTAGAAACCAGAATAAATTTTAAAAAACTGTATTTTAAAGAAATACCTCAGTTGATCCTCAGGGGCACCGTAATTTGAGGAAATTGCAGACTATGCCCTATGAGCTGAATCAATCTAGGTGTCGGTTTTTGTAGACTTTAAAAACTAAGAAGGGCTTAACTAGTAGAGGGAAAAAATTTAAAAAAAAAAAAAAACGACAATATTTCCAGGCATAGTGGCACACACCAAAATCCCAGCAACTTGGGAGGCTGAGGCAGGAGGATCACAAGTTTGAGGCCAGCCTCAGCAACTTACCAAGACCCTGTATCCAAATGAAAAATAAAAAAAGCTCGGGGTATAGCTTAGTAGTAAAGTGCCACTGGGTTCAACTCTAATATCAGAAAAAAAAGATGATAATAATAATAATAATATCTTTAGGAAATTCATCTTTCAGTGTCCCTAAACGAAGCTTTGTTAGAACCCAGCCAGGCCATTTGCTTACATATTGACCGTGATTGCTCTTGTTCAGTGGAGTAGTTATAACAGGCAACGTGACATATAAGTATCTGCATAATATCGTCAACTTTGCCTCTTGACCTTCGAAGACTTACATGTTTACTAGTCATCCATTTACAGAAAGGAAAAAAAAAAACACTTATCGTTTCTTTGGATAACTTTTTTCACTTCCTCAGATAGATTTTCAAAATTGGGGCCAAAGCTCCGAGTAGCCAGGCCGTCCTTAACTTCTGTTTGTGCATCATGCTGATCTTGCATGCTGAGGGTGTTTGCTGAGTCTGATGGCTCGTGGAGATTGCTTGGGAGATTTCCTTCCCAGGACCTAAGCCTCATCCCAGTAGCACAAGGGTTGACCTCAGAATGTGCATTGAAGTTGAAAATCTGTGGAGAGGCGATTGCTTCTTGACTGAAAGACAAGAGGAAGATCACTTACCAGTCATTGAAACGAATTATTCAATGCATTACTCCAGGATTTGAGAATTCCTGATGGGGCTGGAATCAGAATACTAGACCAGAGGGGTTCCAAAGCAGGAAAGGTACTGCTCCGGTGCCTCCCGGGTTAATGCAGGAATATTCAGAGGTGAAGTGACTGGACGGTGGGAGCTGTAACCTCATCCATCGGTCCTAGTTGGAATGGCAGGTGGGGCATGGCTGGAGGAGGTGGGTCCCTGGGGGTACCCTGGAAGGATGCATCCTCCCTATAGCCCCTGGCCCCTGCTCTCCCTCTCCCTAATTCCTGGCCACCATGAAGGAAGCTGACATCCTCCACCATGCCCTTCCGCCATGGATGTTTTGTCTCACTTTGGACCCAAAGCAACGGACTTGTCCCATCATTCATGAACCATAACATCCACGATGCACGTCCCCCTCTAAGTTGTCCTGGTCAGGCATTTTGGTCACATCCATTCAAAGCTGAGTAAAACTCATACCTCCTGGGGGTGCTGTGGACACCCTCCCTTCTTGAACTTTCCATCACAACCCCATTCAGTTTATCCACAGCACTGTGCCCTTACACTCTTTCCAGCCTTTCAATAACACAGTCTTCTTTTCTTTTTTGAAATTGGCCTCCGTAAAAATTTCCCCTGCATGCTAAAAGAGGGTTTCTGTTTTCCTTCATCTGTCCACTTAAATTTGTTATTCGGTGTGCAGAATTACTTTTGCCTTAAGGAAAAAAAAAAGTAATTGCACTATAAATGGCTATGATAATCCAGAAGTCCTTGGTGGGTTTTAACCAAGACCCCATACAATCTTAACACTCTTCATTTTGCCTGCCTGATCCCCAAACCTGCAAGCTACAGGTGTCCCTGTGGATTACCACGCCTTCAATTGATTCCTTCTTTGCCCAAAGTGGTGTTTGATGTCCATCTCAGCCAAAGTATATTTATGTTTTCAAGAAAAGAGTCCCTTAAAGGCACGTTGTGCCTTTAAGGAAGGGAATTTTCTTACCAGCACCCAAAGTGCGTATAGCATTGCTGTTTGTGCATAGCAACCACTTATTCTTCTGTGTTAACTAAATATAACATTGAGAAATATCAGCCTCTCCAGGCACATCTTGATGGACACCATCCTGTAGAGTGTTTACAGTTGAAAGCTTCTTTGGGAAATAAGTTTGAAGCAACCCCTATCTTCTATGTAAAATTATTCAAGGCTGTATCCATATTTGACGGGGGAATCAATCAGAAGTCAGTAACCAGCAGTGACGTTTGGCCGCTGACATTACAACGAAACCTTTTAACATTGGACCCTTAGAACAGAATGCATTTGGACCTAATTAGATGTCTTCCACTGGAACCAATTATTTCTAGGCGATAATTAACGGACTTTCTAATAGGATTAACGCCAATTCTGACCCAAGGCTTCCAGAGTAGAAAGCAAAGAGTTTTGTTATTAGAAGTGCTAAATGCTAAACATGATGGGTCCTTCCAGAGAAGGACGTTGGCCAGAATACGGTGATTCTAGATCTCACTGATGAGTTCTGCCACACTGGAATTGGCAACGGCTCAGAGAGGAGAGTCCTAAAAGCAAGGGTTGGTAATTTTGCTTCCTGTCCTGTCTGTGTTCACAGGGCTTGGCTTACCTGAAAAATCTGATCAGGATTTCCCCTGATATTCTCAGGGACACTTGGAAGAGCCACGTAGAATATTGATAAGTCTGAATCAGGCGCTCGTGCAAATTTTTTTCATCTTTGAAAACCACTGCAAGTATATTGCAATGTGCAAAACCAGTTGTATATCCCCATAAAAGAAAAGAAAAAAAGAGATCCAGGTAGATTTAGCAAATATGGTGCCTTTTGCCATATCAGTCATGGATAGAAAGAGTCTCCTTTTTCCAAATCTTCCGTAAAAGAGCATCTTCCTTTCGTAACGCTAAGATCAGAGTTTGTAAAGATGGCATTCGGTGACAGTGTACCCTGGCTCTGTCCTGCACACCCCTCCAAAATCCTCGGTGGAGAGGGAAGAATTTCCCCCCTGACTTGTATTTCTCTATGCCAAGTCTCTCCTTTTGTAGGAAAGCATCCGCATTGAAGGCAGCCTTCACGGTCTTACTTTTTGGTCCAAAAGACACTCTGTGGGCCAGTACACTTGTAAAGAAATCTCAACCTCACCCCCTCGTTATCACTAAATGAAACACCAAGGTGATCCAATGAATTTGCACACAAGATGGGCACAAGAGAAAGATCTAGCAATACCTTTTGGGAGTGAGCACGAGACAGAGATAGTCCTCACCCACTCTGAGTTGGGATGGCAGCTGGAAGAGACGCCCAGGAGAGCAAGAATGATCGAAAATGCACAACCTCCATGCCCAGCTGTTCTGTGTCTGGGCTCTCCCCCCTAGAGGAGGTCACGCATGCTCTGAGTGACGCTCCCTAGATTTGCAAAGATGTTCATTACGTTGTCATTTGTAATGGGGTGAAAAAAAAAACAAGCAAATTAAGGAACAATACGCATGGTGTTATTTCATAGGTATGCTATGATTAAATATAAAATTAGTAAGATTAAAACATAATATGATTTTTAAACACAGAAACACATGTGCAACATAAATACGCCCTCCAAGAGTGAGATTACGGGAAAGGCTTTAGCTGGGTTAGTGGTGATATATTTGCATAAAGATTTAAACATAGTCAGAAGAGGGAAAAAAAGGCACATTATAATGTGCTGAAGACAGTTAATTCCAGAAGTGGGCATCTGAGTATTGGGAGATTTTTATTGTAGTTTTAGATGCATAAACTTAAAAGAAAAGCTCAGGTCAGAATTCCGTACAGTCACCTATTACAGACAAAATCATAGTAGATAGAACTTTTTCACTTTTTCTCCCAGGAAATGCCGAATACACACAACTTTTGCCCTAAGTGGTCTTTAGCCTGTTTATTCCAAATCCCTTCTTTTTAGGAGCCAGACTCGATTGTAGAATGAAATAATGGTTATTGTTGTTTTTCCTAATGAAGACTTACCACTCAGAATAAACAAACAAACAAAAAAGGCAAAGAGAAAAATATGACTCTTTAGCTTCATTAAATGTGAAGCACATAATTAATTTTTTTTCTGGACCTTCAAGGAGACTTGAGTTGTAGTGATTTTGTTTAATTGAACTTATTACCATGGAGCAGATAATTAGTATATTGAGGATATCCATCTGGCTTGCGCTGAAACCACACCCCCCCCCCCCCCGCATGTTTGGTTCTCTGTGGCTGTCACATGCCATACTAATTGGCTCATTTTGGCTGTTTTATAATCAGTAGGATTTAGCTAAGAGTGTGATAAAACCCTACTTGAGAGGAAGTTGATATTAAAAAGCATAGATCTCTGACCTACCTCGGCTACCACTTCTGCGCCCATTCTTCATATTATTAAAGTCATACATTTTTTAATGCATCAATAAAAATCCATCTCTCTCACTTGTGTGCATCTCTTCAGGGTACATCTGTCATCCTGCCACGCAACTCTTTCCCGTCCAAAAGAAAGAAATGGTTTTATGTTGAGCTTTTTTCGCTCCTTAAATGATTAAAGCTCAGTGTAGCTCGCTTTCATAACCATGCTTGGCTTGCTTTCTTATCCTTTTCCCGAACTGAAATGGATTTTAATTGTCTAATGGTTATCATAAATTAAAAAAAAATAAAGGAGAGCCAAATTGGGCATTTTATATCTTCTCAGTATCTGAACTTCCTGTGGTTTGAGCATGATGATGCTTCATGGTGTAGACTGGTTGGATGAGCATGTGATCGCTCCCAAGCAGAGGGGCCTGTGGGTGTGTGACGGTGCCCACGTTCAGTCAACCATCTTCTTTGACCTGAGAAGTGGTCCCTTGGCTGTCGCGGGAGAGCTGGTGCTTGGCCCGGACTCTGAAGGAGAACGTTTGTTCTCTTAACAAGTCCTGAACCGGAAAGAGATGTGTCAGAATAATTCATGAGTGACTCTTACTCTCTCGTCTTGGCATTTGTACTGCATGCCGGAGGCAAGAAGAGAACCACTCTCCCAAAGGAACAGCCTCCTCTGATTTGCTTTTGCAAGATCCATTTCTAAAAGGTTAAAATGGTTGTCTCTTCTGTGCGTCCATTTGGGGAGCTGAAAGGAGGCTTTTGGTGGCAAGGGAGGAGAGGTAAGCAGAACATTTAGAGCGATGGTGACTTTTCACGTGGCCTTTTAGGGAGTCTATAATCGGTGTGCAAAAGTGCAAGGCATTTTGTTAAGTGAAGATTAGCAACATCTGCTTTGAAGGTCGCCCAAAGTGGGAAACATGCCGCCTGTCATCTTATTAACTCTTTCTATCTTTCCTACTCTTTGGAAATATAACCGCCTATAAGTCTAAGCAAAACTCAGATTCTGCCTAGAAAATTAAGGTGCATGGGATTGAATCAGAAATTCCCTTCCTGCATATATATTTTGTGAGTCTTGCCTGCATTTCTTCTGATAAGACCTGTCTCCCTTTATTGGCTTTCTGCATAGTATAAGTAAAACATCTGATTGTCGTGCCATTTGCACTTACGTGAGTGTGTGTGTATGTGTGTGCATACACATGTGTGTGTGTGTGTGTGTGTGTGAGAGAGAGAGAGAGAGAGAGAGAGAGAGAGAGAGAGAGAGAGAAACTGGAGTTTGAACTCACCAGGCACTTGACCACAGAGATGCATCTATAATCCTTTTTATTTTTTTTAAATTTTTATTTATTTATATTTGGGATGGTACCAGGGACTGAACTCTGGGGCATTCAACCACTAACCCACATCCCCAGCCCTATTTTGTATTTTATTTAGTAACAGGGTCTCACTGAGTTGCTTAGTTGTCTTGCTTTTGCTGAGGCTGGCT
Source organism: Callospermophilus lateralis (assembly GCF_048772815.1). NCBI lineage: Eukaryota > Metazoa > Chordata > Mammalia > Rodentia > Sciuridae > Callospermophilus > Callospermophilus lateralis. Next base: position 4,189,267 of record NW_027514826.1, on the reverse strand, counting down.
TTGAATTCACGATCCTCCTGCCTCAGCCTCCCGAGCTGCTGGGATTACAAGCATGGATTCCTGTGCCTGACCTTTTTATTTTTTATTTTGAGACAGGGTATCACTAAGTTGCTCAGGCTGATCTCAAACTTGTGATCCTCCTGCCTCAGCCTCCAAGTGTTTGGAATCACAGGCATATGCCAACTTGCGCTAAAATTTCTTGATATGTCAGGAAAGGGACATTAAATTACAATAAAGACCAGTATAATCTGATGCAGTCCATAATAGGCATAACCAAAAGATACAAAAGACAGCCATCTCCCTTCCTGTACCCTTTCACAGCTCTGAGACAACACACATAACAGCCGTGTAAGGGTTTTTAAATAAATGCATGTTCCTGGACCCTCCCCTGACCCGCAGAATCAGAACCTCCAGGGATGGGACCTGGGAATTTCTATTGTTAACAAGTTGCCCAGAGGATGCCTGTATCCAGTGAAGGATACACACCCAGGAGCTCACCATCTGGGAACGGACATTGACAGCCCAAGAGAGATATTAATAATGTGTATAAATGCAGAAAGAACAAGAAACAAAATGAGTAATGAGGCTATGGGTGATCACTGAACAGGGAGATGAGAGAGGAACAGAATTCTACCAAATTAGAAGAAGGTAAGGCCATATCCCAGATAGAGGAGCTTTACCCCATGGCCCCAAGGCATGAAAGCTTCCAGAATATTCTGGAAAAACACCGTGGAAAAGATACATGAGCACACACTCAGGCATGAGTCCACTGAGACCTCATGATTGTATTCCAGGAACCGTGGACACGGCTAGTGCTTTTTATTTTTTTAAAAATGGAAATGAACCAGACACCATGGCACATGCCTGTAATACCAGCAGCTTGGGAGGCTGAGGCCGCAGGATCGTGAGTTCAAAGCCAGCCTCGGCAATTGAGCGAGGCACTAAGCAACTCAGACCCTGTCTCTAAATGAAATACAAAAAATGGGCGGGGGGCTGGGGATGTGGCTCAGTGGTCAGTGCCCCAAAGTTTAATCTCCGGTACCAAAAAAATAAAAAATAAAACAGATTCTATGATCTATAGCTAAGTGGTCTTGACACCAAGTTCAGGGGAGAGTCTGCATTTTCTAAGAGAATTTGGAATGCAAAGTGGTGATCACCAGCATAAGAATTTTTAAATTATGTTTTAATTATTGGACAATTCATATTATTTGTAAAAAATATTAGGGAAAAAAAGATAACACCATTCAGAGAGATCTGTGTAAGTATTTCATGTGTTCTTCTGGAATTCTATCTAGGTAGAATTAGAAATATGTCTATAATCTATATCTATCTGTCTTCAGATCTATAAATAAATATCCCTACTGCAAAAAAATGATGCCTCATACATAGTTTTATAACATCGTTTTTTAATTAATATCTTTCTGCATAGAATTTTGAACAAGAAATAAGCACCAAACTTATTTTCTTATGTGTCTTTCTCCTAGTCTGATATACACAGAAAGACTTTTTTAATTAAAAAAAATTAATATTTCTGTGGGTCATAAGGAGGAGGCTGGAGAGATAGACATAAATAATTCTCTCAGCTCCAACCGTGGCCACCCATCTCTTTGGCTACTGCCCATTAATGTCACCTAGAGTTTCATAGCTCTTTAAATATTAGAAAACAATGACCACCCCTCCCCTTCCACCTTCCCTGAGAATGTTCTTTGGCTAAATCAGCCTCCACTTTTATAGCTGTGCCTCCTACCGCCATCCTGGTTGCTACTCCTTATGGTATCACATGTCTCACCCCATGTGTGTGTTAGAGGATGGTCTTGGTCCTTTTGTGCTACTGTAACAAAATACCAGGGGCTGGGTAGTTTATAAACATAGAAATTCATTTCTCCTGACTCTGCAGGCTGAGTCCTGATCATGGTGTTGGCAGACTTGGTTTCTGGTGAGTGGCGTTAGCCCCAAGTCCAATTTGGCACTTCAGCTAAAGAGACAGTGGGGTGCAAAGGGATGAACTTCCTCCGCAAGCCCTTTTACAAGGGCGCCTAACCCCATTCATGACTCAGGCACACCCCAAAGGCCACATTTCTTAAGATCGTTGCCTGAGTAATTTTGTATGTGGCACAAACGCTTCAATCATAGTAGGGATTGATGTCCATCGGGGAAGAACATCTGTAGCCATCCCTCCCCTCTCTTTCCTCTACCTCTTCCTGTTGGAATGTCTTACCAGCCGCACCTGACATTCTTGGTGACACACTGAGTGACTTTTCCGGTCACATGAATCACCAGGGAACAGATGACAGAATCAGCCTCTGTCAGAATCTCCTCGAAAAGATCGTCATAGGTGCCAGATGGGACAAGATTCATCTTAATAGTGAGTCACCTACAGAGATTTGCATTGGACTCCAAAAACGAGAAGGAGTGAGTCCAACTGGGGGGGTCAGGCTGTGTGTCCAAGGTCTTATTTGGATTATTCATGAATTGACACTATTCTCTGCTTTCAAGAAGGCAAACTAAATCTTGCACATAACAGAAGGTCCAGAATCATAGAGGAAAATGTCGTCCCAAGATCTGCTATAGCCCTGGTGACCGTTACCACTGGTGATGGACGGGTCTTCTATGTTTAGGTAGACATTGAAATTGGAAGTCCCCATAAGGAGGAGCAAAACTGGGATGGTGGTAGGAGGCACAGCTATAAAAATGGAGGCTGATTTAGTCAAAGAAGATTCTCAGGGAAGGTGGGAGGGGAGGGGTGGTCATCGTTTTCTAACATTTAAAGAGCTATGGAACTCTAGGTGACATCAGAGGGCAGTAGCCAAAGAGATGGGTGGCCACGGTTGGAGCTAAGGGAATTATTTATGTCCAATAAAAGGGCAAAATTCCCAACAATGAAGTCAATGGAAAAAAAGAAACTGCTGGTTTTTCTGTTATTGATGACATTCATTTCCAGACTGGGCACCTGCTCTGGGGAAGACCGGCAGAAAGAATCCATGAATCAAAAGGGGTGTGGGGGGCTCTAAGTAGCTTAGAAAGGGGGTGTCCTGTTCATCTCAGCATCCTCAGGAGCTACCCTGAATGCACGTTGACCCAAATGGCCCTCCCACCTAAAAAATGTGATCATTCTGTGACTTACAATTTTGGACACTTATTTTTGCTGTGGTGTTTGTCTAAGCAAAAGCATAGCCTTCAGTGGAATTCTATCACATTGACTCTGTGTGCTTATTGCAGAGATTTTTTCGTTTCTTAAAAATCTCCGGCATATCAACCATAAACAGTGGGTTGAAAAGGAGGTGACTCTGCTGATTTTGAACAATAAATAGGGCCCAATTAAAAGGGTCTCTTTTCTATTTAATCATGTTAGGATTTGAAGGAGTTTGATAGAAAATACTTTTGAGCCAGTTGAGAGATCAGTCCAGGTAGTCAGGCAGATGTCAATCACAGGGTACCTCCCACTGTGACCCAACTGATAGCAGAAAATGTGGCAAAGACTCAAATACTCGTGACATCAGTGGGTTTCCTAGGACAGAACCTCGAATTAGGCAGACTGATCCCATTTTATAACCTCAGGGCTTTCTCACCATGAAACATAAAATGCAGGGTCAACCCAACAGGGCTGCTTCTGCCACCCCTCCAAGACAAAGAATGGCTCTGAGACAAGAACTCTCCATGGTTTTTCCCCCCGCCCATCCATGGTGGGATGAGGAGTAAGTAAGAGAAGGAATTGAGAAAAAAATGTATTTGGAAAAAATAAGATGAGTTGAAATGACAGCTTTCGACTGGAGATGACAAACCGGTTGAACCTCATGGCCAAGTTGGTGGAAAGCCATGCACTTGCACGAGGTGCCTTTCAAAGCGTTTAAAAGTTGTGAGTTGGAATACCTTCAGACAGCAGCACGTATTCTCTAGATTCACCCCTGACTTCATTATATCTTAGTGTCGTGTGTCTCTGAATGATTTGAGGACATAATACTTCGATGTGCAGTATTCAGTGGGTCTCACTGCTTTGTGCAAAAGACTGGTCTTTGGTCATTTCCAAATTTTTCAGTAGATGCAAAATTTCCATGTTGGAGAGGGCATTGTTCCATGATGGAGAGGGAATTGTTCAGATCTTCCTATTTATAATTCTGCTCGTGACCCTGCCCTGAATCCACATCGCCCTCCTGAATCTAGACCAAGAGGTGCTCAGTGAGCAAAAAACATTGAGTTATCTAACTGGACATGGTCTTCTCAGGAGCAGTGGGGGGTTAATTGGGACCAGAAAACACAAGTCATTATCTTTGAGAAATCTGAAGCAAATTGAGGCAGGTTGTCACCTCTCACCAGGAAACAAATTAGTCCTGTCTTTAAAAACTCTACTTTCCTTCAGCTGCTGACTAGGGGATTCACGGTCATTCTGTCCTGTCTCCCCGTCACAAAAACAGGGAGAGCATAGGTTCATGATACTCAAATAGTGGTCAGGAAATACCCATGAACCCATTTTCTCAACTTCATGGATATTTCAAATTGATTTTTCTAGCATGTGTGAATGGTAAAGTTGGTCCTAAGATTCAGCTCTGCAAAAGAAGTGTGCCATATTCCCGGCAAAATCATTAGGGTACCAGTCGGTCACATCCCCAAGACTCCAGTTGTACCATCTATAAAATGAAGAGCCTTTGGTAAAGAATTATGATTTCTCCTAACATTAGATTTCTGTGATTGGATAGAGAGAGACTTAGTTGGAAGAAAGCGTGAAAGCCCTCTAATGTCTTTGTCATGCAACAACACAAAGTCTGTATCCAGAGGTATCACAACTCGGGCTTCCCAAAGAAGAGAAGATGAAACCTTTGACGTGTGGGAGATTTGCATTAGAGGGACATTCGTTGGATACAAATCTAGGTTATGATCACTGAAGGAAAGAGAGTGAAATTAATTTTAAATAAATTAAATTTAAATAATGGGGGCAGGTTGACCAATCAGTCCATCTGTGTACCAGGTTGCCATACTGAGTGGAATCTCACTGTTTGATGACGTGTTAACTTTATGCATGATGGCCACCAAACACAATTAGTCATTCTTTTTTTCTACTATTCATAACCCACCAATTGAGAGCTCCCACATCTAGCCAAATGACATATTCTACAAATGGGTTCACGACACTCACATTTAGTCTCACAAATAGAACCTTGCAGACCCACCCAGCAGGAGCCCTGCCCCAATACCCACACTAGGTAGAAGGTAGAAGGTCTCATGGCCACATTCTTACCCTTTTCCAGAAATTCTCTCTCTCTCTCTCTCTCTCTCTCTCTCTCTCTCTCTCTCTCTCTCTCTCTCTCTCTCTCCAACGTGGATAGACTGATAATTTTTCAGATCTTGAATTTCTAGTTACTGTCCTCTTACTCATTCTGCTTTGGGATTTATTCCTCTCTTCTTACATATTTCCAAATGCAGTGAAGAGGAATCAAACTACCCCTTCAGCACTTTGCTTAGAAACCTCCTCACCCAAATGTCCAATTGCATCCCTTACAAATCCTACCTTCTAAAAAACACTAGAACACCTTTCCCCTAAGCTCTTAGCCACTATAACAAGGATCACTTATTTTTCCCCCTATCTTAACTGACAGAATATATTTCTCACTTTCTAAAGACTATGAGACTATAAGTCCCAAATCAAGGCATTGACAGACCCAGTTCCAAGGAGGGTGCCCTGATTTGCAGATGGCCATCTGCTCACTGAATACTTACATAGTAGGGCAGTCGAGCCAGCTGATGAGGTCTCTAATCTCATGACCTAATTACTCTCCCAAAAGTCTCACCTCCAGATACCATCATGGTGGGATTAAAATTTCATACTATGAATTTGGGAGTGGGACCCCAAAGTGCAATCTATTGAGTACTCCATTTCTTTCATAACACTTTCATAATCTAAACTTATTTTTGTTTCCTTGTCACATTCTCTAGAACATAGACCCCAGGAAGATCAGAACTAGTGACTGGTACCTGCAAAATGCCTTGCGCATATCCTAAGTGCTTTGGAACTATTTCTTGAATGAATAACTAAAAGACCCTATAACCAAGTCTCTTTCTGCCGTATGTTGGAATCGTCCCCTCCTCGCAGTTAAATCATAGAGCATCTCAAGTGAAAGATCCCTTTGAGATACTTTAATAGATACCATTATGTCTCCTAACCCTTCTTTTTGCGAGTAAAACTAAAAATGGGAAATTTCATATACAGAGATCTAATCGTCATGCCCCTTCTGTTTCACTACACTGTCTGCCAGAGGAGCTCGGTGAGTTCTTGTGCTTCAAGAGCAAGTAACTAGGAAGCGCACTAGGGAAATAGGTCCTCAGTAGCTCACAGTGCAGGGTTGGGGACTTCCGTGTCTGGAAGACTTGGTTTCATAGACCACCTCCAGCCCTCCGTTAGCACTTCCGATGCCTGGGTCAAATCAATCTTTAGGAGTATCCATTTCCTCCTCTATAAAATGTGGAGTTTTACCTATAGCAAGAATTAGACTTCTCCACGTGAAGCACTGAATGGTGTATCACCTAAAAGTCACTGTCCTTTCACTGGTCTGAGCTTTACTGCCCGCCCACATGGCTTATGCAACCATTTACCCAGGAGTCGTATCTCAAAGTGCCTGACCTGGTGCCTTCCTGGAGTTCCCTAAAAACATTCCCAAATCCTGCGTGGTTTCCACAGCAGCCCTGCGGGTCTGAGAGATCTGTCACTCTCTTCTCAGGAAAAGCAAATCATTGCTTTATATCTACTGCTTATATTTATGTTGTGGACTATTGTGCATGCATTATGAAACCCACAAATCAATGCTCTCAGCAGGCAAAACTGTTCCAACCTGCGGCGTGCCGTGTTCTGTTCAAGGTCTTTGACAAAACAGTATCCACCTGCCCCTGCGTTCTGCTTTCCGAGGGACGGTGCTGTGGGTACCTGGGGTCTGTGATTGATCTCTGAGTGACTTGTACTTCATCAAGGAGCCGATATTATTTCTCATGTATCTGATTAACCTTCTCTGTAAGATTGCCATCATGTCTGTAATGCTGGCGGATTATTCTGTGCTTGGAAAGATGAATATCAGCTCATTTTAATCAATAGCCTACAGAAGGTGTCACCTGGCTCTGCCTGTGGTAATCTATAACGTCTGACCCAAAGGCTAATGCCATTTATCAAATGACTTCATTTCATTTAAAGCAGCTGGGAAATGAAGTTGGTTTTATTTTTCAAACAGTGTGCAGACAAGGCAGTCGGTTCATGAAATACATGTTTGTATTGTGGATCATTCCCTATTATAAAGAGAGGGTACCAGGCTGGTAAAATACCTGGCTACCCATTTTCATTCCACAAGACTGACTAGGGAGCAAGAGAGAAGTAGAATGTGTAATAGATTCTATGACTGTTCTATTCTGTTCTGTTCTATTCTATTCATAGAATTAGGGAGCAACAGCAAAGTATCACAATACTACCAAGTAATTTTTCAGCAAGCCCAGAGTACGATTGGCAGCTTAGAGCAACAGTAATAACCCAGGACTGTCCTAAGCAAGAGAGGACACATGGCCATCCTAAATTGTACTTTCTTTGGTAATTTAAGAAACTTCCCTATACTGTTGAGTAATTGGGACATTTGGGGGTGATTTTCTCTGACGTACTTCTCTTCCGGGGGTCTCTGAGAGGAATCCTTTGGAATACAAATTAGTCATTGTTTATCATTCAGCCACATGGAGAATGCATGAGTCCATACCTAACAGAGGAGGGCAGGTGTTTGATGTTGGGAAGGATAATCTTACGTCAAATCCAGACAGTTTTCAGTGAATCCTGAGCTCCATCTTTATTTTCAGTTAGGGAAAATGCTAACAACTCCCATCCAAACCCCTGTTTGAGGACCCAGAGAGTCAAGGAGAAAGATGTCGTCCCCCTAAATGAATGTTAGAAGACAGAACAAGAAAGGAGTCAGGCTGCAGTTCACCTGGTATGGATCCTCCAAAGCACACAAACAAACAAATCCAGAGGCATATTTTTAAAATTTTATTTTATAATTTTTTTCCAATTAGCTATACATGACAGACTTGGAGGGATTTGGGGGGGGGGCATGGATACCGGGGATTTAACTCAAGAGCTCTCTACCACTGAGCCACATCCCCAGCCCTATTTTGTATTTTATTTAGAGACAGGGTCTCACTGGGTTGCTTAGGGCCTCACTAAATTGCTGAGGCTGGCTTTGAACTCACAATCCTCCTGCCTCAGCCTCCCAAGCCACTGGGATTACAGGCATGAGCCACCTTGCCTGGCCGACCTTTTTTAACGAAAAAGGAGATGTTCTGCCCTCCAAAGCAGCCCATCTCTTAGAGGGAGCTAAGAGTACCATCATTGTTGAGAGTCTCTACAAACCCAGCTTAAAAATTCCTTCTCTGCTGCTCAGTAAGCCTCAATTTCCTCATCTTTGAAGTAAAGATCCCAATGTCAACCTGACAGCGTTTTGTGTTCTCCATTTTTCAGATGGGGAAAAAATAAATAATGAAATGTTTCTAAAAGGCTCAGTATGAGGACCAACCCTCCTGCCCTCCCGCTTCCCCCCCCCTCTCCTAGAGGTAGCCCCTCCCACCAACTTGGTCCTGTACAGCTTATTCGTAGGACATTGATCTTCATCGGTAAATAACAGTCGTGTGTTGCTATGGAGGCATCTTGATTCTTTATTCTCACAGATCATCTTGTGGACTTACAGCAAATGAGTTCTTAGCTCTCTCTCCTACACCCTCCTCATATAAATAAATCATCATTCTGGATAGATCATTAACCTGTGATTGCATAACCGTGATTGCCCTGCCCTTCCCAGGGAAACAGTGGAGCAGACCACAATTCCTCCTTCCTTTTTCCCTCCCACCCTACCATCATTTTCTTTTCCTCCTCTCTTTCTCTATTTTTTTAGCTGTTCCTAGCTAGTGTCTTTGTTCATTTCTTAGTGTTCTGTAGTATTCATATCACTCAGTCAAACCTCAAGCTTTGGGCCAGTTTTCAAAAACTTAATTAGACACATATTTAAAATTCACTAAATACATATATATTCTCTATATATTATATATATATATATATATATATATATATATATATATATATATATATATATATATAATAGTGAATTGGTGAATATATATACAATGTGAATATATATATATATATATATATATATATATATATATATATATATATAAGGAGAGAGATAAATATTCTTCTAGAATGTTCCTTCCCCATCATCTGTTTCCTACTTTGAATCCAAAAAATCCCACCATCTCCTGCATCTTGTGTCTTCTTCGTTCCTGATGTGTTTCTTCATTGATGGAAAGATACTCTGCAGTGATTCCCTGGAAGACAATTTGCCTCTAGGTTTCTTTCCTTGAACGAATTCCTTGGAGAAATTCCCTGTTCCACTCATCAATATTTGCAGCGTTTTCCTTCAGGTCTGATCACTGCCTGGAGATAGAGTATCCAGTCCTCTTTGCTTGGGAGCCATATTGAGGAGACGGGATCTTCTGTTCTCTGTAGGGACCTTTGCCAAACCCCTGTAACCGTTGATTCAACCTGGCGTCCGTCCTCTGGTCCAGACATGTTCCTCTGTCCTCTGTGGTTAAAAAGTTAAATCCAAACCTACTTCTGGGGTGGGAAGGGTGGGTCCCCTGGCTGGATGGATAAGGGAGAGGATTTCAGGTCTTAACTGATGCTAATCAAAATATTCAGACCATCTGAGCTCCCCGGCTGCATTGGTACCTGATATCACTGATTTCTAAATCTTGGGGTATGCTCTACATGAGAGTAAGGCTGCTCTGCTGTCTTACACCACCTCCAGCTCAAGATTCGGGGTTTCTCGCCTGCAGCTTGCTTCCCGGCATCCCTGAGTGCAATAGTAACACCTCTTAACCATGTTCTTGGGCCATGTAGGCATATGTCCTAAAAGGAAAAATTCTGTACTCCTGTTTAAAGCTTGAGAAGGTTCCCAGAACCCTTATTATCCAGGTTATTAGCAAGAGGAAATGAGATCGCATGGAAAGACACCATCATGGTGCTTGTCGCATAAGCATCATAATTATTTTTGTGGCTTTATTATTATCCTGTCCTAGTCAAAACATCCTAGTGCATAAATTATATTCAGTCATCTCTATAGAGCCAAAGAGCATGGAGAGGGAGGGTCCCGTGAAGTGGAGACCCGTGTAGGTCACCTGCTCTCTTCGGGGCTCACCATGTTACTGCTATTGTTTTTCTTGAGCTTGTAAAAGAAACAGGAGTTGGGGGTGGGGGTGGGGGTCACCCAGTCACTCACACAGTGAGGACTCTAATCTAGGTTTCACGTCACCTGCGGATGCCCCAATCCTGGAAGGCTGATCTCAATTGCTGGAACATTCTACTGACTCCTCTAGAAGACTGAGTGAGTGCCCCATCTGAAGTTCGCTCCCCACCTTCCCAGGGGGACAGTCAAACCACAAGCCCCAGCCGACCCCCGGGAAGTGAGCAGCCTCACAGTGCACCTGGGAATTTGTGCCATTTCTCCCCAAAACAACCCTCTGTCCTTGAGCCACTCCTAGCCTCTGGAGGAGTATAAAATAGAAGAGGGGAAAACAAAAGTTCTAAAAGACTCTGTGTCTTAAAGCCAAGCATGCAACTCCATGAAGCTTTGTTCAGATGCTTCATATCCCAGGCTCTGAAGGTGTGGGGAAGTTGTCCGTCTCTGAAAACGTCCACACTGAAGACAGGCGGAACAAGGCCCAGAGGGGTTGGGTGGTCACCATGATGTGATCCTCATCCTATCAAATGATCAAATCCTGTGATCATCAGCATCACCATCAAATACCACACAGTCATAGGACTCTTTTTGGCAGCAAAGAAAAACAAGCTTATATTAGATAATTGGCAGAATGTTAGATTTACCTGATGGAACGTGAATCTATCTACCAATCTCCATCAGATAAAACGTCAGAGGCAGGACTACGGACGTAACTCGGTGGTGGGACACTTATTACCTAGCCTGTGTGAGGCCCTGGGATCTCTCTCTAGCACCACAGAAACAAAATAAATAAATGTCAGGGGCAAAGAAGCGGGTTGAATGAAGCTAAAACAAATACTTTATGATGATTCCTTACGTTTTTATATTTCCTATTAACAAATACATTTTTCCCACTATGAGCTGCTGCTAACATTTATAAAAACATTTTTAGTTGTTCTCTTTAGCTATACATAACAGGATAATGTATTTTGACATATCCTACATACATGGAGTATTCTGTGGGTGTACATTGTTGGGAGTTACCCCGGCTCCAAAGACTAACTTCCCCATTCCTCAAGAAGAGCCATCCAATGTAGAGCCCTCCTAGGCTCACATGATCCTGCCATCCAATGGTAAGCCCTGCTGGCTCACATGATCCTGCCATCCAATGGGGAGCCCTGCTGGCTCACCTGATCCTTAGCCACCAATCAGACTAGCCCTGCTGGCTCACAGGATCCTTACCCACCAGACTAGCCCTGCTGGCTCACCTGATCCTTACCCTCCAATCAAAAAGCACCCCATGCCAACTGTCAAACTACCCCTGGCTCTATAAATATGCAGAACTGTTCCTCAATAAACGGGCAGTTGCTCCGACCACGAGCCTTGTTCGTTCTTTCACACATGGTGTGGAGTTTCACTGGTCGTGGGTTCATATTTGAGCTTGGGAAAGTTAAGTCCATACATTCTGTGGTCTTTCCCATTCCCATCCCTCCTCCTTCCTACTCCTTTGTTTAATCCAGTGAACTTATATTCTTCCCTCCCCCACCCCTTCTTATATGTTAGAATCAAACAGAACATTTGACCTTGGGTTTGGGGGGACTGGCTTATTTCACTTAGCACAATAGCCTCTGGTTGCATACATTTACCCGCAGACTTTTCCAACTGAAGAAACAAATCAGCTAAGTCAAGTAACTTAGCCAAATTCAGTCTTCTATGAAGGGGAAAAGCTGAACCTGGTTTCCAGATTCCTCTGATTCCAGAGCAGAGTTTCTTCACCACTGCAAGCTGTGAGAGCAGACTTGTATCTGGAATCTAGACAGCAGTCTGCAATTGACACCTGAATGGTTCAGGTGACGACCTTCACACCTGAAACCGTTCTTTTACTTAGGATCTCTGTCTTTAATGAAAAACCAACTGTGATGATGTAGGGCAGTGTCGGCCAACGTAAGGATTTGGGCATTGACTGTGAGCTAAAGATGGTGAAATCTGTTTTGGGTACGTTTTTAGTAATAGTAGATTTTATGGAGTACTTTCCATGTGGCAAGCTGTGTTCTCAAAATGTCACACAGCTTGACTCATCATGTATCAGGGAAAGGTTTTTATTAAATCTGGGGAAACTGAGGTACTGAGGATGCAAGTCACTTTCCTAGGCTCAACCTAGTAAGGGGTCAAAATAAAAGTTAAACACAGAAATTGTGGAACCACCGTCCACTATTTCCATTTTGAATGCCTAAATTATACCATCTCGGACTCTATGTTTCTAATACACGATGCTTTGAAATGACATTTTTTAAAAATTTTGGAGTGTTTTAGTGTTCGCCTCCTCTGGACTCCATATATAACCCGACCTGACCACGTTCCTGACGTCTGAGGACGTGTCTGGGGTCCTGGGTTTCTTCTGCCTATTCTTCTCTTGGATCCTCTGTCACCTTGTCACTTCGGGCTCAGGTTTGCATTTCTTCCTCCTCCTTCTGATATCTTGACTCCTGAAAGGTATCCCGGGTTCCAACACATCATGTCACACTTTATCAGCATAAAAAGAGAATAAGGTGGAGCTCATTTGTACCCAAACATTGGCAGCCACCCAAGGCCTCTCGCAGTGAATTACAGCAAGCGGTGAGCTGCAGTCATGTTGGAATGGAACTGAGTCATTTATGGTGTGGGGGGGAACTGTCCCTTCAGCCAGGCCTGGGGTTCAAATATCTGTGTTCTCTTTCTAATTAGGCATGCTGCTTTGGGGAATATATTTAACCTCTCTCAGGGAGCCTCAGGGACATTTTTGTTTTTGGAACTGGGGATTGAACCTAGGGACACTTCATCACTGAGCCACCTCCCCAGTCCTTTTTATATTTTATTTAGAGTCAGCATCTCACTAAGTTGCTGAGGGCCTTGCAAATTTGCTGAGGCTGGCCTCGAACTTGCAATCCTCCTGTCTCAGCCGTCTGAGTCACTGGGATGACAGGCATGTGCCACCACACCCGTTGTCTTTTAAATGGTGGTAACAGTGAGATTTGTATCATGGAGTTGTAAGGTTTTAGTGCTCATTCCTTGTGCACATATTCACCAGAACATCCGTTATGTGTCAGTAGCAATGCTCTGTATCAGTGAGCTATGGCGAGCATGTTCTCTGTCCTCACAATGCTCATATTTTACTGAGTTCATAAATGCAGTTATGTGAAATTGACTCCAGGGCATGGTAAACACATACTGCACATGAGCCATGGTGATGTAATGATTCTGGTGTTCAGTGATGGTGACAAGTAGCCGTCATGGTACCATGACTATCTGACCAAGAACAGGAATCTATGAAACTGGGCTTCCATAGGAAATACCCTTTTTCTCTCCCCCACCCCTCATATAAATGATTGTAGCAGACAACCACAAAATAAAAAGGGAAATGTTTCCTAGACACATTCCCTGAACACTTGAAATTTGTACTACAGCCTTAATTTGTGGTGAGGATAAGAAAGGTAAAGGTTTTAACAGTTTCTTTTGAACACGCAATAAGTCTTCTTTTGAAAGACCAAGGATGGACAGATTTCCAAAATCCATAAGTGAAGCCACTCTCCAGCACCTTCGTGAGTGGTCTCTGTCATCATTAGCAAACATCAGTGTCTTCTTTTGTAACCTGCAGTTCTGCAGCTGATGCATGCATTTTTCTGTATTCCTGTTTTAACCTCTTTTTTTTTTTCCAAACCTCAGATTGAGTGGTTCTCCCCAGCTTCACGATTATTCCTTCTGGGTAATTTTCCAATGACATCTCTAGCTTTTGGAATGTGCATTTATACAGTCCTCCTGACTTGGGATGCCAGAATATTGTTGGTGCATGAAGTGTCTTTGGATTTAGCGGGCAGCTTGAAGCATCTGGCAATCAAACATAAACTCCTATACTTGAGCATTCATGCTTGAACCAGAAATTACTTTGTCATCTTGGCTGGCTTTTATTAAGCAGCCCCACAGCTGCCTTGGAACAATGACTTACTAGAGTCAGCTCTTTCCCTTCGAATGTCACCCTCTTCTCACTGTCCAACATAAGTGTGTCCTTTACCTTTCTTCCTGAGCACGTCCTGGGCATCGATAGGAAGAGGAATAATAGTATCTCACGCCACGGAGCACTTTTAGGGTTTATGAAGCATGTTGAAACCCATTAAACCATTTTGAATTTCATAGTCATCCTGGGAGGCCGAACACTATCACCTTCAAATTACAGATGAGGAAATGACTTCTTGGTGGCTCCTGATACAGCGTTGCTGTGTGGTTCTTATGGTGTAGGTAGGAGGTGTCCCCCAATAGCTCACCTGTGAGACAATGCAAGAATGTTCCCAGGTGAAACATGGTTAGAACACTAGAGCTTTATCCTAATTGGTGAATTAATCCACTTGAATGGATTAATTGGGTGATAACTGTAGCCACATAGGGTGTGGCTGAGGAAGTAGGTCCCTGGGGATGTGACTTTGGGTTTTATATTTTGCCCTCAGCTTGTCTCTCCTCCCCATTGTCGAATCTGCCGAGCCCTTCCACCATGATGTTCCGCCTCACAGTGGGCCCAGAGCTGTGGAGGGGGCCAACCGTGGACTGAAACCTCCCCAACTCTGAGCCAAAATAAACTTCGCCTCCTCTATTCTGTTCTTATCAGGTATATTGGCCACAGTGATATAAAAACTGACTAACGCATTGACCAAAGTGGGAAAATAGGTTTTTAGACACTAATCAGTGGGTTTTATATGTCAGAGACTGATGGTTTTAGCAAAACATGTCAGCATTAGAACATCCCTATGAGGTCTGATTCTCTAGAATTAGCTGCAGCTTCCATTTCTGAGACAAGCTCTAAGCCTGGACATGTTTCCAGTGAAGTGTGTGGCCAGCCTGTTTCTGATGCTCCTACATTGTTTGGGAGCTTCCCACATGACAGGGTATGCTGTTGGTGGCCATGTCACTCACTGAAGGGTGCATTGTATCCTGTGTGACTGTCCCCCCTCTGGGATGGTGGAAAGTAACAGGTCACCTGGCATGGTGGCCAAATACCCTCCTTGTGGAAAGCAAATGGGTAATGAGTGAAAAAATCATGGAATGATCTACAAATGTAGAGTTCCACATCCTTTGCACATCTTCTTGAATGACTGCATGGGTATATGGATGGATGCATTTTTCTTACCTATCTCTCTGTGAGCACTGTGAGCATCAAATAGATGCTATAGCAATTTGTAAAGCCCTATTTATTCTATTCCCCTGCAGCTCAGGGACTTGACGTGAGTCATAGAAATAATGTGTACATATTTGTTATAGCCTCAGCTGGGGTTCTTGTCTAACTATCTTTCCCTACCAATAGGGAGCTGTTAGATTCTAATGGATAATCTAGCAAGTTTATAAGCATTTATTGAGGAGCAGACATTTAAATGCATGCACACGACTCTTGTTTGTTTTAATTCAAGTAACTGACATGTTTCTGGAGTGAGGAATTCTTAGGGTTTTTTTTTTTTTTTTCAATTGACCTAGCCAGCTAGCTACGTCTCTTTCTAGAATATGCTACCAAGGTTCGACACTGACGATTACTGAGTATTTTCAGATAGTAGTACTACTGTAACACTCGTTACCACACCAAAGCCCAGTGGTCATTGTGGAGGATAGTGACTGTAGATTTCAAAATCAGGAGACATCAGGTCAGATCAGAATGCCGACTTAAGTTCCAGACGGGACTTTGGAGAGCACAGCAGCACCGTATATAGCTTGTCTGTGAATTACTGTATTTACAAAGGTGCTGTATGCCAAGCCAAGGTTTTCTATTTTAGAATCCTAAAAACCAAAGGATGGGATGTTGATCCACAAGAGATCGTCTTTTCACTTAAAAAAAAAAAAAAAAAAAAAAATATATATATATATATTTGTGGCTACCTGCTTTCCTCGGAATGAGTGTCCTTGATCCAGAGTGTGTGGTCTTTGGTGTTGATGATGCTACTATCTGCCTATCTGTCCTGCTGTGTACCCCCATCTTTTTTTCTGTCCCCGATGTTCCTCATCCTGGCTCACTGTCTCCTTTACACAGATGAAATCTCTTTTAAATGACTTGATGTATCTTTGGATTTTTTTTCAATGTCCCCTGTACCTAATTTTAAAAACACAAAACGTGGTGAACACGTCTCCCAAATAAACTAAATTAAGTTGCTTTGTACTTCTCTGACCCTCGATTGATTTTTCTTCTTCTTTTTTTTTTTAAATTCTTTTTTTTTCTGGGTCAGTGGATCTCAATGGAAGAAAAGCTTCTCTGTCCGTGGTGGGGAAGATTGGCCCCCATGTCCAGTGACCCACTCAGACCTACCCCCAGAGAATGAGTCCTTCCCGACCAGAGTGGGTTTCAAGGATTGGCATCTTTCTCCTCCAAATGAAGAGCAGTGGTGAAATCTCAATTCGGGTCTCCACCGATTATTATTCTCTTTCCTTTAAATTTCCTTGGAAGTGTTATAGAGACTCAACTTGCCCATTCAACCAACACACCAGGAAGAAGAGTCTCTTTTAGTTAGTGAAACACAGCATGCACACAAAGCAGGTATTTTAGCAATTGCACGGGGTCCAGGAGCTATTCCTAGTTGCCCCATCTTGAAGACTTTCTTGGGAAGTTCACTTAGAATTGCAGACAAATCCCCAGCAAGCTAGTCAGTAGCAAATCAGACTGCTGGGAGAACCGGGGTGGGGTGCAGGGGGTAAATTTTATTTGCAGAAAGCTTTACAAATCAAATCAAATCAAGCAAGGGTAGCTACCCATGTCCACCAAGCTATTAATATGTTCCTTTTAAAGCTTCACAAGTTCCCCTTCTCAAACTCATAAGCAAACAAAGAAGAACAATTAGAATAGGACAATTATTGTCTCCTCCCCAAATGCAGAGTTCTTAAGCGGAGGCATCTGGAAACAGGTAGAGAACCTCTAACAGGAACACGGTTAGCAGGGAAACAGGGGTGATGGCTTCTTCTCCTGAGCATTTAGCACCATCTAGTGTCCAGAATATGAATTGTCCCCACAGGACAGACCTTGCACCAAAGGGCACCGGTGGTTCCTGTGCATATAATGACCAAGGAAGGCAGCATCTGTGGAAATCCTCGTCCTTGCCTCGAGGTATACATATCATTTCTTCTACTCACACTGCATCAGCAGACACGGCAAATGTCCCTCAGACCCAGTAATCTAGTTATTTCAGCAGGAAAGGCTTTATTAGGCCATTTTTGTGCAATGTTTCCAATGGGATCCACTTTATTTCACTGACATTTAATGGGATTTATTTGAGACCCTTTTACCCGGTCACTCATTAGGGACAGTTAACTCATGTGTAGCAGCTGGAACACACAGCCTTGCCGTTTCTCCTTCCCAAACAGAAAGAACTCAGCCTGTGCCTGAAACCTGAACCTGGATCTAGACTCCCTAGAGAAAGAACAGGGGGATTATTTGGTGAACATGTTTCTCCCCAGGTAAAATAGGTAGCTGAGGGTCCCATTTCCCTTTCTTTTGGATCTTTTCTCACAGAAAAAGGAATGTCATGGCGAGATTTTAATTATACTCTGACTTGAAGATGCAACTTATTTGTCATTGACTCTAATTTTTTTCAATAATTCTTTTAGATTGTCATTTCTTTTATATCATAAATGAAGCATCCTCCCCCCCAAAAAAAATTGTGAGAGGATAAACTTAGGCTATCTTCATCCCTTTGTTACTGGCTGGCTACTTTGCTTTTAGAGTATCCTTATTCATCATAAAAGTTTAGGCACCACAGAAAAGTCTTGGCCTTTAGAAAGACATCCCAGCTGAGAAACCCTGCTACAAAAACATGGCTCAAACCCCAAACCAAGAGTTTACTTTCCTCCTGGTGGCTGAACAATGGAATGACCCCAAATGATTTTTAGACAGATGATAACTTGCTGATTAAAAAACATACAAATTCCTTATTAACCATTGAAACAAGTTACAGGCTTGGGGCGGGGGGCATCAGAAGAATCCAGGTGTCCTTAGAACAATCTTCCTAATTAAATAGGTGTTTAATGCTACACATTTTGACCAGGCAAATCTAATAACATGGATAATCATTGGACGCCTGTTTGCCAAGTACCCACACTTGGCCACCCTTGATTGGTACTTAGATAAACCAAGACAGCTGTGTCTTCACCAGACCTGTCATCATCTTGGGGAACCTCTGTTGTCTATGCTGTCTGTCCACCACCAAAACATCCTTCGGTGGCATTTGACAGTGTATACATGCCTGGTCTTAGCTGGACCATGGTACACTGAATTTTTGTTTCATCAGGATGAACTTCCAAATTAGAATTTAAAAGACCACGAGAAAAATCCACCACCATGCAAGACAGCAAGCACACTCCCACAGTTTGCACCTGTGGAAGTCACGTAGGTCGGCTCCTCTGTGAAAAGTCACTCAAGGGCACAGCGGAAGCATAGTGTGTTGTGTGTTTGTTTCTCTAGCTCTTTTAAAAGGTAGAACCTAACGTCTAAGCAGGCTACAATAATTAGAAAATTAACCATTTTTTTCCGATACAACAATGCATTTGTCTCCAAAAGATAAATATAATTTTATGCAATGCCTCACTCCTGACAATAGGGATTTTACTAATGTATTAGCTCAGATTTCCCCCCTGCCCTGGTGTGCAGTGCAGGAATTCATTGCTTGAATTTTAGTCAGGTGATACATTTGCTTTATTTATTCTTCTTAGAAGCGGCATGAAACTTTAATTTTTAAGTGGCATCTGCTCTAGAATTAGAGTTAGCTATCTTTTTAATTTCATTGTTCCATGGTGTGTTTTAAATATTTACACTTTAAATGTTAAGGAAATCTAAGCAGGCTTCCATTCCTTAACTTCCTCTTCCCCTTCCCATCCCTCCAAGTGCAGGGCTATGATGCAGGGTGTCAAGGTGGGTCGAGGACTCTGGGGAAGGGTGACTCCAGGACACAGGGTGGTGGCAGGTAGCTGCCGAGGGAGGGGGCACAGGAGACTTGTTTTATACTGAACAAAATGGTAAAATGATAAAATTGAGACAACTTGAATAAATAAATGCTGTCAGAAAAAATAGAAATAGAGATGGATATGGTCTCTGTCTATATGCATCCATATATATGTGTATGTACATATATGACCTACATACATATACCTGTGGACATATATGACATATATATACATATATACATACAGATACATATATTTATGTTTGTACATATACATATATCTATGTGTGTGAATATATATACATATAAAAATATATATTCATATATATACATACATATATATTAATGAATATATATATGAATATATATGTGTGTGTGTATATATATATATATATATATATATATATATATATATATATATATATATATATTCACACACACACACCCAACTCTGTTGGCTGAGAAGGCCTGGAATCAATGACCTCATCAACAATGAGTACATTCAGTGTCTACACCTTGGTTTCTCAAAACCATCTCCCACTACAAAGAACCAGGGTGCCCTGGAGAAAAGACTGACTCAATAGCTGTAGTAGGGAAAAGCATGAGATGAACCTAGAACATCTTACTGAAGCAGAAAGCAAGGACATACACTCTGAATGACGACAAAAAATGTCAAGACGACACAGGGGCACACCTAAAAGGACTCCTGGAGGCCAAAATGGGGACCATTTGAGCATTAAAATAAATCACCATAGAAAAGTATGATAATGTGTCAGATAAAATGAGTGTATGCCAATATATGTCAGCCAATAAATAAATAAGGGCAAGAGGAAAGCCCTCTCTTGGCGTCAGATGTCAGGTGGTCCACGCAGGTGGACTGGTGGCCATGGGGGGGTTACCATTTGGCCACCATCATGGAGGTCATCCATGCAGGCGGGGTTTGCAGCACATTCTAAGGTGGATGGGTACCCTCGGGACGTGAGCGTAGCCTCAGAATAGCTGCCCTCAAAATGCAGTCAGTTTCAAGGTGGGGGACTGTTTAAGTGAAAAGTGGAAAAGTCACAGCGAGGCAAACACTGTGTGTGAGTGTAGGCAGGTGTGTGTGTGTGTGTGTGTGTGTGTGTGTGTAGAGAGAGAGAGCAAGAAGGTAGTAAGAAGATATAATAAAATATTAAATTTGGTGGCACCTTTTTGGTCACGTTGAAATCTCTTCAAAGTAAA
The DNA here is from genome assembly GCF_048772815.1 of Callospermophilus lateralis. Lineage (NCBI taxonomy): Eukaryota > Metazoa > Chordata > Mammalia > Rodentia > Sciuridae > Callospermophilus > Callospermophilus lateralis. The sequence continues at coordinate 4,168,875 of NW_027514826.1, read as the reverse complement.
TGATTTTTTTTTCAAAAGCAGGTAAAAATATAAAAGGAGGCTCAGAGGTAAGAGTCAATGACCGACAGCCGCAGGGTGGGAGCTGTTGACATGGTGACTGGTGAGGGAACCCTCGGGTGGCTCCTTGATCACATTCTGGGTCCCACGTAAGTCTGGATAAGTCCTTCACCATATAGCCTCCTTGGGTGATGAGTCCTGCTCCTCGACATGTTCAAGTATGAACATTAGAGAAGCACAGGGGGCACGCAGATAAAGAAGGGTTTATTTAAAAAGGGGAACATAGACTTCTACCAGGAGGGAGGAGGGGGCCACAGCTGGTGTCCTGGTGTCCCCAGAAGCCAGGATGCTTTGCCTTTTGATATGTCCTGGGCTTCCTCTGTTCTCCTGCCCTCTTCCCATGATCTCTCTCCTTCCTGCATCTGTGACTAGGCCCAGGGATGCTCAGGTGGGATGGCCAAAAGGTGGGAAGCAGGTGGCCGGGGGAAGGGCCATATGGAGCATCCCAGGACACACTAATTAACAACTTTAAAACTCCCTGTAGGGAGGGACAATATAATTTATCCTGGGACAGGGGACCTTAACAGGTTATCTTGATAGGGTGCAGGAAGGGCTCTGAAGGCATTTCAGTCCAGCAGGGGACAGTCTCCAACTTCCCAGATTCACTCAGATTGGCCTCCTGGATCCAATCTGATGGATTCACCTCTCTATGCTGACTGCCTGTCTAATTCTGGCTGCACCTTTCTCGTGCTAAACACGTTCAGTGATTCCAGCTGTTGGAGGATTCTTAGGTCCTCCACGGGTCTAGACCCACGAAGCTGTCCGTGAATCCACAGGGTGTTTCCCAAAGGGCTGTGTTCTGACTCACCCAAAGTACAACTGGACTGTTACCTCTTGAAATTGGAATGCCCCATGCTAGGAATGCAGGATATGAGGGTGCTGGCCTTCTTTGGTAGCTTCTTGGGCACGGTGCACATGGAAATGTGGGCAGCTCTTGTCCATGTGAGCTACCTGTCCTCCACACGGTGTGTATGCAGCAGATTTGTTTAAGTGTAGCTTTTTTGCCTCAATCCCCATGAACTTTCATCCTGGATAAAAAGGTTGGCCCATGGGCTGGGGTTGTGGCTCAGTGGTAGAGCACTTGCCTGGCAGAAGGTTGGCCCAGCTTAGAATCACTATGAATCTCAGTTCTCATCTCTAATATTCATGTATTCATGATCTTTCATTCAATATGTGTTTTATGCAGAATTGGTCAATATAATGTATGCAGCACTGAGTTTTGTTTAAGTGGGTTCAACCGTACAAAGCTGAACTTCATCTGCAGAGATGTTTCCTGAAGGGTTTTTGCTATCACTCATCAACAATCGTTGTTGCAGCATTTAAATGTTGTTAAAAATAGTTCTCTGTCCCTCTGCCCTGTGGCTTTAGAGGTAAACTGACTCTCAGCTCTTTGATGAGCTTCAGGCCTTTGAAGAAATCCATTTTTTAAATTTTTCCTTATAAATAAAAAGTATGTAAAAAAATCCTACTAAGAACATTGTAAAAACCATTACACTTAAGAAATTTGCTTACCAAAGAGAATGCATTAAGACGACTAAACACATTAAATTAAATTGACTACAACACATTAAATTGTTTCCTAAAAGGCATCGAGGATGCCTGAGCATATAGATCAGTGGAAAAGCACTTGCCTAGCATGTGTGAGGCCCTGGGTTCCATCTTAGCACTGGGAGAAAAAAAAGCTAAACTAAAAGACACCAAGGGATAATCTTGGCACTACAAATGAAATGTTAAAAAAGTTATCAATGGAAATGGGATGGTTGGTATCGTATAGGCAAAACCTCATCGAAATGGAATTCTTGTCCCATGAACCCCAAATACTTGTTTACAGAGAATAGCTCTAATTCAGGAAATCTTTTCATCAACAGCCAAAGTCAGAATGTTCTATGGCTTGGATGCCTGTTGTACGTTTGGAATTGGTGCAAGGAGTTGTTGATCTCATTGTTAACGGAGTGCTTAATAAGTAACCTGTCTTCATGGCTGTTACAGCCTCTTCCACAAAGCAGTTTACCAACTGTCATCTATATGTTACAGAAAACACTGTAGAAAGTAAGAATGTTTGTAAGCACGAGGGCGGGTGAGCACTTGGCACAGAAATTTCTAAGCAAGAGTCCCAATGATGTCATTCTCTCCCGTAGGAACCGACCACAAGAATGAACATTGATTGAGGGGTGTCATTGATCCGACTTATTTTTGCTAATTACATCCAAATCCAGCCACAAATTTGCATCTCGAGTTCTAATTGCCTCTGAGACTTCTCTGCACAGAATGGTAGCTACTAGAGTGACTCTCTTCAGAACAGAAGTCAGAAATACAGGTTCCTGCTGATCTTGATGAATTAGAACCAAAGGAAGGGAGACAGTTTGTTTTTTCAAGAAGCCATCTGTTTGTTTGTGTACAGCACTTGTATTGAAATTGAAGGAAATTAATCCGGTAAAAAAAAAAAAGTATCAGAACTCATAACGCAGTAAACAAGAGCACTTAGGAAACATACACTCTGAGAAAACCAAGAAGCTAATGAGGTTTCTAAACCTCTTTAATTTAATCTTCTCTAGTCCCGAGGAGACCTCTCTTGGTGTGTGTACAGCGTATGAGTTATTTTGCATTGATTCTTGCTGCTTTGGAGCTCACAACGCAAATCGGCGACAAGTGCTCGATTAATGAATTAGTGGCTGTCAGCTTAGCAACTGTACCAACATGATCCTTTATTTTAGGGACTTCTCTGGTTAATAGGCAGCTGAATTTGCCAATTTAATAAAAAAATAATAATAACACCTGTCCCAGACCCCTACATGTGCTTAGAGTGCTGAACAGTTACTTCAGGAGACTGCTGCCAATCAAAAGTGGGAGACAGATGGTCAGGAGTGTGGCTCAGTGGTATAGGTGTGCTGATTGTACACTCCAAGTTCCATGTGTAAGCTTAGAGCTACAGCTAGCATTTTAGACCTGAAATCACCCCTGCGTGCTACCTGTCGAAGGCAGGAAGTTCATTTCTCTTGTAGCCTCTGAAACCAGTTGTAACCCATGGCAGGGATTCTTTGAATTTCCTTCTGCATTAAAATATCTTCAGTTGATGACACACACTAAAGAGTGCAGATTGATAGGTTATGCCCTTAGACTTTCTCTCTGGATGATTTGTGAATGAATATCAGGCCTTCAGCTAAATGAAGCAAAGTGTGGTGGTGGTACATACCTGCAATCCCAGCAACTCAGGAGACTGAGGCAGGAGGATCACAAGTGTGAGGCCAGCCTCAGCAATTTCATGAGACCCTGTCTCAAAATAAAAAATAAAGAGGGTAAGCGGGGGTGGTGCTGGGATTGTGGCTCAGGGAGAGAGCACTCTCCTCAATCCTCACCACCACATAAAAATAAAATAAAGATATTGTGTCCACCTCTAACTAAAAAATAAATATTTTCCAAAAAAATATTAAAAAAAAAAAACGGGCGGTAGACATGGCTCAGTGATTTAGCATCCCTAGGTTCAATCCCCAGTACCAAAAAAATAAAAATAGAAAAATAAATGAAGAGAGGCAGAATAACAGTTCTTAACACTCCTGGACATGAGTTTCATCTGTTAAAAATAGAGTTGGTGGGGCTGGGGTTATAGCTAGTGGCAGAGCCTTGAGAACTAATTGATAGCTGGGCACGCTGGTACATGCCTGGAATCCCGGGGGCTCTGGAGGCTGAAGCAGGAGGATCGCGAGTTCAAAGCCAGCCTCAGCAAAGGTGAGGCACTCAGCAACTCAGGGAGACCCTGTCTCTAAATAAAATGCAAAAATAGAGCTGGGGATGTGGCTCAGTGGTCGAGTGTAGCTTTACTGAAAAGGCAAAGTTACTAGAGCCTTCTTTCTGTTTTCCCTGAGCATCTGCAGAGATCTAACCTCAGGGCTCCCCCGCTGGGTTCTGTCACTTGGGGAAGGTTCACATAATGAGCAGTTTCATCTTTTTGTCTTCAAAACGACTTCCTGGCTCACATCTGGGATTCCCAGATGACCAAAGCCAAGCCACTCCTGCCTGCTCCCGGGTGCGGGGTTGGAGGCCCACCACGCTGTCTGTCTCTGGTCTTGTTTCCACTCTCAGATCCCACCAGGGTGATGGTCCCCGCTTCCAGCATGGACGTCACAGTGGGAGAGAGCATTGTCCTGCCATGCCAGGTGACCCATGATCACTCCCTGGACATCGTCTTCACGTGGTCCTTTAAAGGACACCTGATAGACTTCGACCGAGATGGGGACCACTTTGAAAGAGTCGGAGGGGTAAGCATTAATGTCACCCTGTCCACAAGTCTGCTGTCAACTCTGCACAGCAATCCCACAGGCAGGTTATGTGTTCCTGTGTGTGAAGGAGGAGACTGACGCTCCTAGGAGTCACATTCTTCCAGTTCCTAGATTGCCACACTCAGTTTTAAACTTCAAAGTCCCAAGCTCTGTGCCCCAATCCATGTGCTTGACCCTAGACCTGATTAGAGAAAGAACTTCAGAATAGTCACCTCATATCTCTTTAGGCTACTAATTGTCCTTCCCCTTAGCTCTTGTAGAAGACTCATGGTTGCAAATTTAGGATTTGCTTTCTTGATTCTAAAAGTCTGGTGAGGCTATGTATTATTTGCAGGTAATTTTAATTCAAGTACTTGATTTTTGAAAGGCCTTACTTTTCACGGTGCACTTTATCAATAAATACATAACAAGGTTAAATCTATAAACAATTGACAGTTTGTGTCTATCAGAATCATTATGAAACTGGACAACATGGTTTGTGCATGTAATCCCAGCCACTCAGGAGGCTGAGGCAGGAGGATTGCCAGTTTGAGATCAGCCTCATCCATTTAATGAGACCTTGTCTCAAAATTCAAAATAAAAAGGCATGGGGATGTGGCTCAGTGGTAAAGTGCCCCTGGGTTCAATCCTTAGAACCAAACCAACAAACAAAAATATCATTCTCAAAAAAAATTTTTTTCTTTGCCCTAACCCAGCTCTGCATTCCTATTGGTAATGAAGATTCTTTCTGGCTGCCATTATTTTGGAGGCACCTAATCAAAATATAGCAGAATTCAAAAATGGAGCTATAATTTGAAAAGCCCTCCCCACCCCCTACATTTCCAACATAATCTGATTTGCACATTATCTTACCTGCTTTAGGTTGAGTATAAATGGCTTAAAGCTCACCATCCAGGACATGAAGGGGCATCTCTTCTACTGAACGTCTGATGACATGCAGGGCGACTTTCTCAATTGAGTTCCAGCTACAGAATTCCATGGAATAATTTGAATGACTATTTTTTTCTCTTCTTCTCAGCATCGAATCCAACTGGCACCATTTCAGATAAATAGGAGAGAAGTTCATGCATTGCATCAAAAAAAGTCACAGTTCATTAGGGACTGTCTCTTGGAACCCTGGTTGAGAGAGGCTGAATGACACGGCCCATCTGAACCACTCTGGACCTCTTCCATGGGGTTCCGCTGAATCACTGTGGCTAAGTGACAAGATCATTACCTATTTCATGAGGGCATTGAAGCTATTAAATACCTCTTGATCTAAAAAAAAATGCAAATCCCAGTGCCTACCTCAAAAGAAATACTGCATAAACTTTAGTGCTTCTATTACACGGAGGAAGGATAACACTAGCTGTGATTACAGGAAATGCAAGTCGAGAAAATCCTGTCTATATTAAGCAGAAGAGTTGTTTGAACATTGAAACCAATTTCTTGGGCAAGAGAAGTAGTTATAAAAAAATGTCTTCTCCAATCAGAATAGAGGCGGGACAATCAAATTGGATGTCCTCGTAATCACTCACATGTGGCCTCTATGCTGTACCAGAACTGACCGCCTTTCCTCTGACACTTTCAAGGGCTCTGTCGGGAACAGAACAGACCATGGGGTGGGGGTTAAGGGGATAAGATGGCCCTGTCGTCCTGGGTAAGAGCATCGGTGCAGATCTCCCTAAACAGTTTGGTCTGGTTGGTTCCAAGGGAAAGTCTCTTTCTAGGAAATTCTTACTTCGATCCTATTTTTATATATATATATATTTGTTTCATTTCAAAGATACAAATCTGGTCAAAATTGGCGAATCACTAGAGCATGTACTAAATCCCAAAATCAGAGAGCATATGGTAGGTTGCTGTGCTCCGAAACAGGCCACAGGAAGTCTCTTTGACATTCAAGTCCCAGTGAATAAAGTGAATTAAGGAGATGGTATAGGCATGTCCTTACTGCCAACGTGGCTTCTGTCTTAAAATCAATGCACCTTTCATATTCCCTATGGGAGGCTGGTTTTTAATCCAAACCTCTGTTCAAGTGTTATATGTCACTTGAATATTTATATCTCCAGTATTATGTTTCCCCAGTCAAAATATCTTAGGTAAAAAAAAAATCATTAATAATAATACTGATAGCCAGGCGTGGTGGTGCACACCTGTAATCCCAGCAACTTGGGAAGCTGAGGCAGGAGGATCGTGAGTTCAAAGCCAGCCTCAGCAATTTAGCAAGGTGCTAAGCAACTCTGTGAGACTCTGTCTCTAAATAAAATACAAAATAGGGCTGGGGATGTGACCCAGTGTTTAAGCACCCCTGGGTTCAATCCCTGGTGCCAAAGCAATAATAATAATAATAATAATAATAATAATAATATTGATGATGGTGGTGGTAATGATAATTCCTTCTATTTGCCTAATCATTTATAAAGCACCTTCTTATATATTAGCTCCCTAATCCCCACAGAATCCGTAGGAAATAAGTTGAGCATCTATTATCTCCTGTTACTGAGACATGGTCAGTGCACAGTAAAAACTGGATGAAAATCCTAAGTGTTATAAGTAAGAGACTTTCAGATTTAAAAAAAAAAAATTTTTTTTCATAGCTCTTCTTGAGTTAGCTTTAAGGTCTTTGACATGATTGTTTCAGAAAGAAAATTGATCATGACCATCAATAATACCAGTTTAAATTTATGGTGTGCTTCACAGTCTGTAAAAAGGATTTTGAGTAGCCGCACAATCTGATTTGTTTCTCAATCCCACAGCACAGTGGAGCAAGACATCCATCTTTCAAAGGTCAATAAACTAAGGTCCAGAGAGATTAAGAGACTTAGATGAAATCACACAGCAGGGGTCAGCCCAAGACAACTAAGTATCAAAACTTGAGTGTTCCTTTTGCTGTGTGCTTTGGCCTCTGTGCTAATCCCCTGACAGCCATTGGTAGCTTCTTCCATTGTCTTTGGTAAATATAAATGTGATGTTCTACTGACACACAGGATAGGAACTCAGGACTTGCTGACTCCCAGTGAGAATAAGGTCTTTCTAGAGAGTCCTATAGCAAAATATTATTAAGAATGGGGACTATGTGGCTGACTGTAGGGGTTCAAATCTGGCCCCGATTTTTAGTAGCTAAGTGACCGTTGGCAAGTCACCTCACCTGTTTGTAGCAGAGTTTCCTCTTCTGTGAAATCAAAAGAGCGCCTGCCTCTCAGAACGTGTGTTTAGTGAGTTAACAGAAATAAAGCACTTGAAAGGTAGCCGCCATATGCAAAATACCATTGAGTCTCACCAGGATGGTGGCCATTTGCAGAAGGAGTACTTCAGGATCTGGGTCCGCTTTCCATTCTGGAGTTTGGAAGGGGAAAACTCGGGTGGGCGGGTAGACCATAAATTATTCTGCTATTCTTTGGGAGTTTGGAAAGAGGCAGAGCATCTCAACACCTGGCCTGTGGGATGGACCTATGCTTGAACAGATGTTCACCAGGTTCTTGATGAACAGGGATAAGAAACCAGAGTCCTTCATTCAAATGCCACCTTTGTGCGAGCCTGAGGAGGGAACCTCTCCTGTTTATTAAAAGTCCCACGCTGTTGAATGCTGTAGAAATATTTATGGGGCACAGAGACATCTCTAGACCCAGGGATGTAATTAGTCCTATTCATCTGCTAATCAAACATGCATTTGGCATTTGGAAAACAAATTAGCACCCGTTCCACACTAGGTGATGGGATATTTCCCTCGAGAGTCTGGTCTTCATAATCCTTTAATTCAAACCTGGGAGCAATCAAAATTGCTGGCTGTAGAACAAGGCTGTGCAGGAAATTGCCAAACGCCTCCAAATGAGGAGGGAGCGGTTTGCTTCCTCTTTCCAAATGTGGAGTTGCAAAGTGTGGGAATGCCAACGTGGAGGGCAGGGAGAGGACATTTTGGAGAAACCCCCAGGACCAGATCAGGAGCCACCTTATGGTGGCAGAACTGCTTCAGGGAGCCTGAGAGGCCACACACCTGAAGTCTCTGGAAGGTGCCATCAGAAGGCATGCGACGTGACAATCAGGAGCATCCACAGGCCACGGCCTGCGTTGCTGATATTGTCATCAGCCAGCGTAAAAATAAATCCATTTGTCACCGTGTCTTTCATGTGCGGAGGATGTTTAGAGCTCATTAAAAAGTAATTGTAGCCCACTTTCCCCTACTTTATCAGCAGGATTCAGCTGGAGATTTGATGATCCGAAACATCCAACTGAAGCATGCTGGGAAATACGTCTGCATGGTCCAAACCAGTGTGGACAAGTTATCGGCTACAGCAGACCTGATTGTAAGAGGTATTGGATTTTTTTTCAACCCCCCCCCCCTGCTCTTTTGTCTTTAAAACATTTTTTGTGATATCTACTCTGGCACCGAGTTCTAAGACCTCAGTGGTTTCCAAGTATGGAGGGAAAAAAAAAAAAGACGTGAGCTACATATCACCAGTCCCCAGAAGTCTTCAGAAGTTCCTCCTGGGTCAATGTCAGAAGCTATAACAAGCAAGCCCAGTTTCTTTATACTGAAAGTGACGCCTGCAAGCACCCCCAAATTAGGGCAGCTGGGGTCCCTGTGATTTCCTAGAATGACTTAAGGTTAACCAAAGCCAATAGTCTCCAAAGGGGTTTCACCTGGGCCTTTCTGGGTCTCCTCTGGGCTAACCCATAGTGTTCTGGGCAGCCAGCTATTTGAACAGTAGTTTAAGAAGTTTATATCAGACTGCTACCAGATTCATTTTTTTCTTGTAAAACTAATTGAGTTTGGTTTTTTTAAAATATCACTTTAGGGGTGACAGGAAACACCCCTTTGGTTGCCTAGGATGTAGCGAATAAGCTGAGGTGAATAGCAAAAACTAGCATTTGTGCGAATCTCTTGAGTGTCGCCAACTTGATGTAACCTGGACCTAAGCTAAGCTATGCCCACGGGGCCCGATCCAAGTTCCGCTTAGTGGATTTTCAAGAAATACCTTTAAATAAAAATTAAAGTACTGGTGAACCAGTGTGCATACCAGAATCAGGCTGGTGCATGCTGGGGATTTTCTAAAGTATTAAAAATAAAAACTGGGTCAGGAGGGTAGGTCAGGGATAAGCAGGCTCACCTAGCATGCATAAGACCCTGGGTGGGATCACCAGCACCATAAACAAAATTGAATAAAGAAAATAAAAATCAAGATAAAGCCAACCCAGAACATGAAAATAATATCTTGGCTTGCAGCACCTTGGTCAGAATTCCTAACTATAGGTGTCGAACCCTCTTTAGCCAGCTGGCTGAGCTCAGGTGGAGCTTCGAGAGCAAGAAAATAAAGACCCAGGAGATCAGCATTGGAGGCAGGGTGAACCAGGGAACAAGGCATGGTGGGAAATACCTCCAATTCTGTGCTGTATCCTCTAGGTAGAAGGTGACAGGGAGATAGATGTGTAGGAATTATCACCTTAAAAGTGCTAAGGTTAAAGATAGGTTAAAGAAAAATAGCATTTATTTCATGTATGCTTTGGTTACCTTTAAATTGCCTTTAAAAAAAAATCATTCGGTCATGGTGCAGATAAGAGGGAAAAAAATATCTTATAACTTAGGTTGATCTGCCCCCAGAATATCTTAACAGAAACGTGTTTAATGCTACTTAAAAAGAAAAAAAAAATATACCAGAGTCGATCTGCTCTCTCCTTAGGGACAAAAGGATTCTATTGCTGGAGATTTATCCTCTATTTAATTAGGATAATGTTCAGATCAGCCGTTTAAATGTCAATAAATTAGACTGACAAATATTTAAATCAGTAATACTTGAAGTTCTTAAATGATATTGTATACTTCATTTCACAGAGAATAACATCGAAGTTGCAAATGCAGCCTAAAAGAAAATCTAGTTCTAATCAGCTAATAAGGCCAATAAATTAATATGCCATTTTAAACCATGATCTCTTATCGTATCTCCTCCTGCTTTGTCTGGCAGACTTTCTGCACATTACAGTAGAGAGACCCTTACAGGAGCCTGTGAGAGATTTTGATGTTTGAATCGAGTATGGCTTTGAGGACTGGGTCTCCCCCTCTCCTCAATCCATAGCAGCACCTTCAAAGGCCACCCCTGAGCAAGCAGCAGACACTAGCCTCAACCCAACCGTCCCTCTGCTCTTGTTTGTCACAAAAAAAACACAACAACTTGTATGCACCCCTGACCATGTTATCATTTTGCTCAAAGGACGGACAGTTGCACATGTTATCATTTTGAAAGAGACCCAACTTCCCTAAAAACAAAAGTTAGCAAACATTCCTTCAGGTCATAACTACACAGGTTGGTGGGGGTGGGGTCAGGAAGATAAAGAAAAATAAACAAAGTCCTGAAAATACCATTTTTTTCTCCAAAGGTCAAATTCTTACTACCCTCTACATTTCCTTCTTACACATGGGGGCCATGGTGGTGTCAGATACTTCCCGTCCGTGGTGATATTTGAGGAGTGTGGAGGGAACACGTTTCCATTTTGTGATCTTTGGGTTCTGAAGGCCATTGAAGCAGTACCCATAAAGAAACAAAGGATGGAAGGGCTAGGTTGAGGAATCCAGAAAGGAAGAGAGGGGAAGGAAGGAAGTGTTTCAGTCAGCTTTTTATTGCTATGATAAAGAGACCGGAGGAGGACAATTTAGAGGAAGAAAAGTTTATTTTAGTGCCTGGATTCAGAGGTCTTACTCCAAAGATGGCCAGATCCACAGCTGTAGGCCTGAGGTGGGGCAGAACATCATGGCAGACGGGCTTGAGGGAGGAAAACAGCTCAAGACATGGTGACCAGGAAGGAGAGAGAGAGAGAGAGAGAGAGAGAGAGAGAGAGAGAGAGAGAGAGAGAGAGAAAGAGTGCTCTGCTCACCAGGGACAATAGGTAAACCCAAAGGCACACCCCAGTGACCTACCTCCTCCATCCACACTCTATCTGCCTACAGTTACCACCCATTTAATTCACATAAGTGGATTAGCCCAACTGATCAGGTCACACCTCTCACAATCTAATCATCCCCCCTCTGATTGTCTTTTGGGGGACAGATCACGTCTAAACCATAACAGAAAGGAAGGAAGGAAGAGAAGAGGTGAAGGAGAGAGAGGAAGAAGAGGATATTGTTGTCTAGATTCACCTGGTTAATAAGAATCCCCAAGACCCAAGGTTGCCTCAGCCCCAGCTGGGTGACATTAGGTGGACAGGCTGAAATGTCACCATGGAAAATTGATCAGTTTCCGTGAGCAGATTTCCAGATTCCTTAGCCAAGAATTAGAAGGAGAAGATAAATCTGGTGTCATCCGTGCATCTATAAAGATGGTGTATTTCAAAAGGAAAGAGGACGTTAGGGCACCCCCTACAGGGAGAAGCGGTGAATCCCCGGGCAAAGTCTGGGGGAAATTGAATCCGACTTTGCACCCTCTGGGTGGGGTCTCTTATTTTTCCCTGTCCCTGGGACATGGCCCAGTGGTACTTGGGGAGGGCAATCAGTTGATCTCTCCTGGAGATCAGCAAACCCCTCCTAGGAGTATCTCCTTCCACTTGTCAGATGGGTACGAGATGTGTCATCCTGTCCCCTGACGACCCCCGTCTCTCCTGAGACGCTCAGTTGAGTCTTGTTTCTGCCTGGGCGGAAATTTCCCCGTTGGAAAATAGGATGCATCTGGTTGAGTCTTTGCCCTGTGCCTGTTGCTCTTTAGTCTTCCTGCCAGTTGCTCTCCACTCCTCTGATTCTTTATCATTCCCACGCTTTCATGTAAGTCCGATTTCCCCTCCTTAAGGGCTTAAGGGCTTGGTCAGAAACAACGAGTGTTGGGAGGGGTGAGAAGAAAAACACAGCGGTGACCTGCCAAGAGGACCAAGGAGGACCTTCAGACGCTCACCCAGTTCTGACATTGCTTTGAAGAAAGAGGAGTCTGTGACTCAGGAGCGCTGCCCCTATTCACAGCTGTCCCCTTGCACACCAGCGTGTGGCCCTCCAGGACATGGGAGGAGCTAGGGTGTTAGTCATCCCCAGGTAGCAGAATTTTACAGAGCAAGGCAGTGACCCTCAAAGTTCTAAAGCTAGTTCTGCTCCAATCCACATCCTTGGTGACCGAAAGGACCCTTTTCAGCAGAGAATAATCACGAAACCAGGAAGAGCTGTCTATCTTTGGTCACCACCGTGTCCCCAGAGAGTGGTGCCCATGACCCCCAGGAGGAACCCACACATGTATATAATGAATGGAGGAATGAACTTGAACCCTAAGGTGGCCCGATATTCTCTCCTCGCATCAGGACAAATACTCTCCTGTAAGGCTCTGGTTGTGTGGTGGCTTTCCTTATTATTACCCCTGGAAGCCAGGGGCATGCCTCCTTGATCTGTGTAGCTCCAGAGCCCAGCACAGGTCCCAACCCCTAGCAGGTGGTCATAAGGGATCTGTTAAGTGAGGAGTCGGGGAGGGGATCAGCCGTCTGGTGCGTCATTTACCAGGTCATCTGCCATACTGATCCGACTCCTGGAGTCTCACTCTTTGCCAGGTCCTCCGGGTCCCCCAGAGGCCGTGACCGTAGACAAGATCACAGACACCACTGCCCAGCTGTCCTGGAGACCCGGGCCTGACAACCACAGCCCCGTCACCATGTATGTCATCCAAGCCAGGACTCCATTCTCCGTGGGATGGCAGGCAGTCAGTACAGGTACCACGCTGGGTGCTGGGTGCTGGGTGCTGGGTACTGGTGTCTCTCGGGGACTTCCACAGCACAGCGAGATGGACAGACAGCCAACTGGGGCAGGAGCCAGGGTCAACTGCAAATGATGCAGTGTGGCCAGGTCTCCCAGACCTCGGCCCGCTGTGGCCGTCAGTGACTTACTAGTTTTCTCTATAACAACTCATGTTTTGTTGGGGTTTGGGGTTTTGTTTTGTTTTGTTGTTTTTTGCTTCCCTTAAGCAATAGTATCTGTGAAGTGATAGGTCTGTTACTGTTTTTTTTTTCTTTGCTCCTTAACGAATTTAAAACTGGTTATTAAAAAAAATTGCATGCATCTGTGTATTCCTTAAAAATCACCGTTGTACCACTGTGGTAGGTTGGGAAGCCATGGGTTGTGCCAACCTTATTTCTATTTATTTATTTATTTTTGGTACTGGGAATTCAACCCCAGGGCACTTAACCATTAAGCCACATCCCTCACCTTTTTCTATATATTTATTTATTTATTTACTCATTCATTCATCCATTCATTCATTCATTTGTGTGTGTGTGTGTGTGTGTGTGTGTGTGTGTGTGTGTGTGTGGTGCTGGGAATTGAACCCCAGGGCGCTGAACCATTAAGCCACAACACTGGCCTTTTTTGATGGGGAGGGAGTTTTACTGGGGATTGAAATCAGCAGTGCTCAACCACCGAGGCCCCTCCCCAGCCCTATTTTGTATTTTACTTAGAGTCAGGGTCCCACAGAGTTGCTTAGTGCCTCACTATTGCGGAGGCTGGCTTTGAACTCAGGATCCTCCTGCCTCAGCCTCCCAAGCCGCTGGTGTTACAGGTGTGCACCACTCTGCCCAACACCTGGCCCTATTTTCTTTCCATTTTATTTTGAGACAGGGTCTCACTGAGTTGCTTAGGGCCTCAGTAATATGCCAGGCTTTAATCCAGTCTTAGTAAAGCTTCTGCATAACTTTCCAGAAAGCAGTCTCTAGGAGCCTTTTGAACTGTTGCCTCTCAGTTTAGATGGATAGATTTGGGGATGAAGAGGTGTGAAATATTTAAAATCATCTTACAAATTTTAGCATAAATTTTTTTTCCGGATTATCCTTAGTGGCAGTAATATTTTCACCTTCTTTCCTTTTTTAAATAATTTTTTATAATTTTCTATAATTATGATATACTACTCCCTATATTTCTTAAAGTTTCATAATCATTTTGCTTTGGGGTCCTAATTCTTACACCTTTGTCAGTATCTCATTTTTAAATTTAGGTTCATCTGAGCAGAAGGTTGGATGAACGAGTAATTCCTGCAAGAAAGTTTCACATTTCTATAGTCCCCGAGGGCTGCCTGTTTGGTCTCCATGTTTTAATGTAGTGGGACCCAATTTTATGCAATTTATATAAACTGTTGGTTTGAACAACCCCTACTTTCTTATTTTTTTTCATTTTAGCTTAATCGAATCTCAGAAACAGGTTTCCGTGGTAACACTGAGTTTCTGTTGAGTCCCGGGAGTGTTTTAGAAGCATCTGGAAGGTAGGCAGTGACTTCTAGCCTTGACTGCTATCTCTCTACAGCTTCTGCTAAACGGGCGCAGTAAGAATTCTGTAAGAACAGACACAACAGTTTTACCTGACCCATTGGATAGCTGTCAGAAGGAAAGCTTGCCTATATAGTCCATGCAGGAAAACCTGTTAGGTGATCCTAAGAATAGCCCCGGTCAGGTAGCTTCAAGCTTGGAGGGCTTTGCATTTTTATGAGGTCATCTGCTGGCATCTGATTTGAGTGTGTTAGTTGAACAGAGCTCGGGGGTTACTCTCTTTAATAGCAATTTATACAGCCACCATCAAACCACCTTCCAGGCCCTGAATGAGGTGATGGATGCATGACAGACGGATGGATAGATGGACATTCCTATCCTCCCAACATGGGATCTGCATTGGTTTATTTGTTTTCTGGGAATCCTGCGAAACCACCTCATCTTGTGATATCTTGCAGTCCCAAAACTCATTGATGGGAAGACATTCACTGCGACAGTGGTGGGCTTGAACCCTTAGGTCGAATACGAATTCCGTACCGTCGCAGCCAACGTGATTGGCATTGGGGAGCCCAGCCGGCCCTCGGAGAAGCGGAGGACAGAAGAGGCCCGTGAGTAGCCCCCTGGGATTGACCTCAACTGTTCCAGCAGCAGCTGCTCCTTGGAGGGGCTTTCAATTCTTCACTACTCTTCCCACCAGAGGAGTCTGTGTATTAGCACGTTCTTCCCCTGAAACGATTTTAAAAGATCAGAAATCAGGCCAGCAGGAGGTGAGCTGGGCAGGCAGTGAATTGTGATCACCAGTTGGGTCCTCCACGTTGGGTTCGCTGGTAGAGCAAGAAGCACTTTCAAAATCCAACTCTTGCAGGGTGCAATGGCGCCCGCCTGTCATCCCAGCAGTCTGGAAGGCTGAGGCAGGAGGATCGCAAGTTCAAGGCCAGCCTCAGCAAAAGCAAGGTGCTAAGCAACTCAGTGAGGCCCTGTCTCTAAATAAAATACAAAATAGGGCTGGGGATGTGGCTCAGTGGCTGAATGCCCCTGAGTTCAATCCCTCATCCCCACCCCCCAAAAAAAGTCATTCTTCACGGGTTCAGAGGTCACCAAGATCCTAATGGGATTATTAAAAATAAATCCCCAAACCCACATTTGAAATGACATCCTCTCACAGAGATCACTGACGGCAAAGGAAAAAAAAATGTCTCCAGAAAGTTCCTCTAGAATTTTCCTGGGGTCTAAACCATCCCAGGAGCTAAGACTTAGAACATCTGGAGACAGTTTGAGCAGAGGGAGAGAACACCTCTTCATCTGGGACGGACTTCTCTCCTGTGAAGTGGTGCACCCACGTGGGTTGTCTTTGTAGAGATAAGCTGAATGGTTTCTGAAGGACTAGCACTAGCAATGTTCCTAAGCAAATAAGAAATCTGACCCTACTCTCAGGGAAGAGAAACAAACAAACAAACAAAATCCATCTAAATCTAGGTCCTTGACTTTAACCAGGACACACCCCCCACTGTCCAGTTATATACCCCAGCCTGACCTTGTGAACAGTTCTGCCTGAAGTCTTGCAGTCACGTCATGATAGCCCAGCTAACCCGAGGCTTCCTTTGTTCCCTGCAAAATTATACTTGAATTAATTCCACTCAGCAATCCTGTGGAGGAAACCAGCCCAATTTCCCCCTCTTTTACAGAGAAAAGTGGGGATCAAAGAGGTTAAGACAGTGAGCCAGGGGTCACCCTCTGCTCACCGCTTCCTCCAGCACCCAGCTCAAAGCTCACCTTCTTCTGAGAAGCCATTAGCCCACCCCGTCCAGCAACCTGCTGCTGCAGAACACCTCAGCTCCTCTTCATTCTGTCTCTGCTGAACTGTGCCATGGATTGGCTCTATAAACGATCCCCCCACGCCCTTGCCCTCCACCTGGATTGTAAGCTCTGCCTGAGCAGAGAGGGTCCCCTGTTCCCTTTGTGTTATCACCACGTGGCTAATAAACACCTCACCAAGCTTGGAAATGCACGCACCTCTGTTCTTTACTCCTCCCTGGAACCCCTGGATCTCTGGGGATCCAGCTGAGCCACGGGTCAGACATGCCCCCTTGCTGAATGGGAAACAGGTAACTGAGAGCTACGAGAGCCACGTACACTTCACCTCCTTGAAGGTGTGTGTATCCGAGTATTGGCTGGCAGTGAGCCACCAGGAAGCCACCAGGCTTCCCCAGCAGTCATCTGCCATCACTTGTGTGACATGACTTGTTCTGTGTCTCCTATGCAGTTCCTGAAGTCACCCTGGCCAACGTCAGTGGTGGTGGAGGAAGCAAATCTGAACTGGTTATAACTTGGGAGATAAATGACACCACAGGGCATTGGTCTGGGCCATTGTATTCTTTCAGACGTAGCTGGGAAGCCCTCCCCCCTGTCTTGAGCCGCTAAAATCCATTCAAGTACCAGCGCTTCCTTTCCCCTAGCTAATGGGTAGCAGGAAATGAAGGTGCTAGCCCATCCATGGTGCAGGCAAGTTTTTTTTCATTTGATTCATCTCAGGAAAAAAGAATCAGGAAAGAGAAGCCAACACAAGTTATTTAAAAAAGAGAAAGAGAGAGAGAGAGAGAGAGAGAGAGAGAGAGAGAGAAATTAAAGAAAAAGGTTCAGAGAAAACCAGGGTTTTTTTTTCTTCCTGAATTGCTACATGGTCAATTGATTTAAAGCATCTGCCGGCCAGAGATTTAGCTCAGCCCGGCAATTGGTTTTGCTGCTGGATTAGGAGGCATTTAAAAAAAAAAAAACCTGGAGGAAGGTTAGTCACCAATTTATTAAAAAATTGATTTTGAGAGAGAAGGCGAGGCACTTTCAGAAAAGGGTCCTTTAATGTTTTTGAAAGATTCTAGTCTGTGGCTGTAAAAATGAAATCATTTCCTCTCCTCCGAGCCCCAGCAGTGGAAGCAATCCCTCACCCCCCCCCACCCTGGAGCTGAGCTCTTCTCCTCTGAGCAGGAAGGTCCTGCCTGAGAGGCCAAGATGGTCTAGGTCCCTTGGCCCAGTGAAGACACTTTGGCACTAGAGGGAGATGCTGGGGGGGGACGTGGCATTTCCCCCAACTATCTCCTTTCAAGGTCAGAGTTGGGAGTGACCCTCGGAGCCCAAGGGTCCCCTGCAGATTTTCACTGAGTGCTTTAAGCCGGCTGTCAATCTCCAACCTCCTGAATATGTTAGGTAGATTACTGGCCCACCCTAAATTTAAAAAAAAAAAAAAACTTGATATAATCGTAAGAAGCAGAGAAGGGAAGAAGGTAGACAATCGGGTTTGGGTGTTGGCTTTGGAATCAAACTGCTGGGATTTCTGAAGGCCACCACCTCCTCTCATTCCCAGAGGGTGCCCGAGGAGTTGCAGAACGGCAGAGGCTTTGGCTCCGTGGTAGCCTTCCGGCCCCATGGGAAGATGATCTGGATGCTCACGGTGCTGGCCTCGGCTGACGCCTCCAGATACGTGTTCACGAACGAGAGCGTGCGCCCCTTCTCTCCCTTCGAGGTTAAAGTGGGTGTCTTCAACAACAAGGGAGAAGGACCCTTCAGCCCCACCACCCTGGTGTATTCTGCAGAAGAAGGTACACTGTGTGTTTCCTGGACAAAGCTGATGTTTCTTCAACGCTCAAGTTTCTAGGGAGGCCGGACTGTCAGTTTAGGACATACGGAACACGTGGATCAAAGGCGCATCTGGATTTGAGAAAAGTATCGTGTGAAAAAAAATGTGGTTCGTGCCAGGCACAGTGGCTCATGCCTATCATCCCAGCGGCTCGGGAGGCTGAGGCAGGAGGATCTCGAGTTTAAAGCCAGCCTCAGCAACTCACAAAGACCCTACGCCACTCAGGGAGACCCTGTCTCTAAATAAAATACAAAATGGGGCTGGGGATGGGGCTCAGTGATCAAGCACCCCTGTGTTCAATCCCTGGTATCATTTTTTTTAAATGTGGCTCATTATCAAAAGATGTATATAAAAATACTGCATATAAAACCATGTCCATGGCTGTCCGTTATTGTCGCAGAGGGCCCAGATTCCAACGGTCACTTAAGATCTCATCTCTCTTTGAATCTACCTACCTATCTACGTCATTGCTTTTTTAAATTATATTTTTATCTCCTTAAGCAAATAGCAAAGTAGAAACATGCATTTCCTGACACCACTTCTGTTTTTATAATCTGTGCTGGGTACTTCTCTTTTTTTTTTTTTCTTTTTGGTACCAGAGATTGAACCCAGGGGTGCTTAACTGCTGAGCCACACCTCCAGCCCTGTTTTGTATTTTATGTAGAGACAGAGTCTCACTGAGTTGCTAAGGGCCTCACTAAGTTGCTGAACCTGGCTTTGGACTCGCCATCCTCCTGCCTCAGCCTCCCAAGCTGCTGGGATGACAGGCGTGCACCACCACCTCCAGCTTCTCTTTGCTGTTTTGCTGTTCAGAATGGGACCATATTGAAACGTGTGGAAGTTGAGCTATTTACTTTGGACTTAGTGAAGATGCGGTCAAGTCTTTCCCCCCAGAGAGAAACCATTCCTTAAGTTCTGAAGCCCTCTGTCACCTCTCCTTGGCCTCTGTCACCTCTCCTTGGCCTCTGTCACCTGTCCTTGGCTTCCGCCTGCCTCAGCCCTCCCAGGCTTCCGTGCATTCTCTGTGCCCCGACCACATCCTTTGAATTTACCCAGATGCCGCAACACGTCCCCTGTCCTGCCCACCTCGTGAATTCATATTGGCCCTTTAAGCCTCCACTTGAACAACCAAGGCCTCTCTCTGATTCCCCAGGCCAGGCCAGGGCAGGAATAACTCCATTTTCTCCCAGTTCATTTCTAGTGGTCATATTTATAGTATTCGAACGTTCCTCTATTCTAATTCACACCCCACTCTATTGCAGATTTTGAATATTTTGGTGGCAGGTACTCACCTGTGTTTCCTGGGGATGGGTCCTTTGTTTTTCCCCTGTGTGTCGGACATTTAGTAAATGCTGAACTCATGAATGCATCAATAGAATCTTCGATTATCCCAGGCAGATGGAGGTCTCCTTGTTCAACATGGCCTCGAGGGTGGAGTGCATTCTGGTGGGGGTACACAAGATGACTGTAAATGACATCGCACGAACTTTTCAAAGACTCAAAGAGGCACGTTGATTTCAGCTGCATTAGAAAAAATATAGAGCCATCCCGTCAAATGCAAGACGTCGTGAGTGTTATTGCTGCCAACAAGGCTAAGCTTGATTTTTCTTTCAAATAGACCATCAAAAGGAAAGATTAATATACAAACAATACGCAGGCTGAAACTCTGCCAAATAAAATGAAATAAAATAACTGAAATTTGGGAAACAGTTGGTCCAGCCTGTCCTTTTAGCTGAGAGCGCAAATGACTTGGGTAAACCGTGGCTAAATCTTGTCCAAGAGCATGGAGATCCACAGCATGAAGCTAAACTAGTGTCCGTTCAGCTCTCTGGAATCTTAGTGAAGGCAGGTGACTGTCTTTTTTTTTTTCCTTTTCTCTTATGTTCTCATAATCCAGTGACTAGAATTACTACTGATGACAAGTGTTCATTAAGCAAGTTCCAACCAAGCATGGTGGTGCCCTCCTGTCATCCCAGTGGCTCAGGAGGCCGAGGCAGGAGGATCACAAGTTTATAGACAGCCTCAGCCATTTAGCAAGGCCCTAAGCAACTTAGTGAGTCCCTGTCTCAAAATTTAAAAAAATAAAATAAAATGGGCTGGGGATGTGGCTCAGTGGATAAGCGTTCCTGGGTTCAATCCCTGGTACCAAAAAAGAAAAATAAAAGAAAAAAAAGTCCCACCTTGAAGGAATTGCTGGCTTTGAAAAACCTTGAACTAAACCAGTTCTGGGTTCCTTCCATACCACTCACCTCCAAACTGAAAACCCAAAGGCTTTGGAGTGGTCTCCTCCTGACCACCACCCGCTACACGTCAGTCATTGCCTCTCTACAGAATGAGGCTTTGCCTGGCATCCTTAAGGACCTTTCTAGAACCACGGATTTTTTGCACCTTATAATGAACATCGTCTGTAGAAGTTTGTGCTCATGCAGCCGATTGATTCATAAGAACTTGAATTCCTTTCTCGGCAGAACCCACCAAACCACGGGCCAGTATCTTTGCCAGGAGTCTTTCTGTGACTGATATTGAAGTTTTCTGGGCCTCCCCCCTGGAGAAGAATAGAGGACGGATCGAAGGTTATGAGGTAGGCAAGCACGTGTGCCCAGGGTCTGTACCCCTCATTGGGGTCTCAAGGACACACTGGGACGGGAACTGCCCTCCATTCCCATTCATAGCTGCCTGTTTTAGGAACCCGGCGTCTGACTCAGAATTAATGAAAGCACTAAATGTTCAGACCATCCTTGGTCCCTGGCATACTCTAGGGGGGTGTTTCAGGATATATGCAATTTTAAGCATTTATGAGCTCAGGTCTGATTTACCCAGCATCACCTGAGCTCAAAGCAAAGACGGAGAACAACCAACAGTGCTTCTCAGTAAGAAGTCAAAAACAGGGGCTGGGGCTGTAGCCCCGTGATGGAGCGCTTGCCTAGCACGGGTGAGGCCCTGGGTTCGATCCTCAGTACCACATAAAGATGAAACAAATAAAATAAAGACACTGTGTCCCTCTACTACTACGCAAAAAACAAAATATACATATATTTTTAAAAAGCCAAAGACCAAAAAAAGAAGGCTTTCTTAATTTTATGGGTAACTTCTCAGAACATGCAAATCTCTTTGTTCTGAAATCTTTGCTCATTAAATTGGTCATAGAAAATTAACTCCGTCATTAAAAAAAAAAAAAAAAAAGATTACCTGATAACATTGGAAATGTCCCCTGTGGGTCGGATTTCCAGCATCTTTCTATCTTCTCAGGTGAAATACTGGAGACACGACGACAAAGAGGAAAACGCTAGAAAAATTCGCACAGTGGGCAATCAGACATCGACCAAAATCACCAATTTAAAAGACAGCGCCCTGTATCACTTGGCTGTTAAGGCGTATAATTCGGCTGGGACGGGTCCCTCCAGCGCCACGGTCAACGTCACCACCAGAAAGCCATGTAATAACAAACTCGCTCAGAAATACTGGTGGGATTCATCAGACATATGCGCCAGGTTCCTTCCCTGTCCCCACTTCATGGTGATCATTTGCATACTAATTGGTATCAGGATGTGGTTTCAGACTCACCTTAGCATCTCACTGAACCCTTGAGAGCATCATGCCAAACTCATTGCTCCCGAGGACAGAAAGATAAATGTTTTTTCTCCTCCCTGGAAAGGGCTGCTGCTGCTTTTAGCTCTAAATGTTAGGCAGCCAGCTGAATCTTTTTTCCATTTGCAACGCGGTATCTCAGTCAGATTTCCGTGACCTTGAAGACACAGATTAGTGCAATCGTCCTTTAAATGGCCTGCACTCTTGAGTTCCAGGAAGGAGAGATTCCTCCGAATCCATGGAGATTTAATAACCTGTGACTTCGTGTATCTTCTTTTTTTTTTTTTTCAGCACCCAGCCAATCTCCCGGAAACATCATATGGAATTCATCGGACTCCAAAATTATCCTGAATTGGGATCAGGTGAAGGCCCTGGATAATGAGTCGGAAGTCAAAGGATACAAAGTGGGTAATTTCTTTTTTTGCAAAGGCACCTAATCTTAATGTGAAGTGGGGACAGTGTCCTTCCCTGCATCAGATGATGCACATTCTCCCTTTACCTGAGGATGCTTTCCGAGCCCCTTAGGAATCCCTGCCCAGAGTGGTGTGGGCCAATTTGTATAAATGTCCCCGAATGATTTTTCAGAATTTAGATAATCACCCCTGTTAGTCAGTTTTCCATTACTATAACAAACACCTGAGACAATCCGCCGATGAAGAGAAAAAGGTTGATTTGGGCTCCAAGTTCCAGAGGTTTTTATTCTATAGATAGTTAACCCTGTTGCTTTGGGGCCTGAACCGAGGCAGACATCATGGTCCAGCAATCTGCTCATATCACGGCCACTGAGAAGCAGAGAGAGAGAGGAGGAGACGAGGGTCCCTCGGTCCCCTTAAGGGAACATCCCCAGTGACATAAAACCTTCCTGTAAGTCCTACCTCTTAAAATTTGCACCACCACCCTCTAGTTCCACAGGCCGGGGACCACACCTTTGGGAGATACTTACCCAAGCCACAGTGTCACCTAACCTTTAGGCTCAGGCAGCATCAATCAGACATGGTTAAGGACTCGGTGGGGTTTGGTTCCCCTCTCAGCTGGACTGGTCAATCAGACACAGTAACATCCCAGCATAACTAATGGCCAATCGCTTCGGCTCTGCCTGTAGTTAGGAAGCTTCATATATTTAGGAAAACAAGTGGGAGGTTTTTTTTTTTTTTTTTTAGAAAAGTCATTTAGAGAAAAAAGAAGAAAATGGATGTAGTCTTATTTCCACAATCGAAAGAAGTCTTCACCAGGCGTCCATCAAAAGCTTCCTATGGTCTCCAGATAAGCCTCCCCTAAACCAGTGGCTAAAACACCTACTGTGTGTAGTTTCCATGATTCTGTAATCTGGTCTGGGTTCCCATGGGCACCCCCAGCCCCCCAGGCCTGGATGGACTAAGGTGCCTCTTGACACATTTCCACCTGCTTTGATGGAGTGGAAGAGGCGGAATCTGGCCAGGGATCGCTGTCCTGTGAGGCCTCTCCCTGTGGACGGCTTGGGTTTCCACAGAGTATGGCGATCTCAGGTTTCCAGCTTCAAGGAGAAAGAAAGCAAAGCTTCCAGGCCTTTTAAAATCTAAGAATGAAAATAGCCACTGAATGGAGATTCTTCAGAAAACTTGGAATGGAACCACCATTGGACCCAGCTATCCCACTCCTCAGTTTATACCCAAAGGACTTTAAATCAGCATACTACAGGGACACAGCCACATCAGTGTTTACAGCAGCTCAATTCACAATAGCCAAGCTATGGAACCAACCTAGATGCCCTTCAACAGATGCATGGATAAAGAAAATGTGGTATAGATTCACAATGGAATATTACTCAGCCTTAAAGAAGAATGAAATCATGGTATTGGCCAACAAGTGGATGGAGCTGGAGACTATCATGCTAAGCGAAATAAGCCAGTCCCCAAAATACCAAAGGCCAAATGCTTTCTCTGATATACAGATGCTAATTCACAATAAGGGGTCTGGGGGTGGTCCTAGGAAAGTACAGAGTTACTTTGGATTGGAGAGAAGGGGAGGATAGTAGAATGAATCAGATCCTCTGTGCATACATGACTACACATCTGGTGTGACTCTATATCATGAACAACCAGAAGAATGAGAAGTTATCCTCCATTTAATGATGTGGCCAAGTGTATCCTCCTGTCTGTCATGTACAACTAATTAGAACAAATAAAAAAAATGGCCATCCTCAGACTCAGAGGCAGGGGAGCTAGACTCTAGCTTTTGATGTAAGGCCTAGAATGTCCCATGCAGAAGGGAAGAGGTTGGTAGCAACCCTATTGATAGACCAGAGAATGCACCAGGAAGACCGTGTCCAGCAGTCAGGTTCGGAACATCCCTAAGGAATGAAGGAAGGAATTGAGCATATTTAATCTGGGTTAAAAAAAAAATCAAAATGCTCTGGAAGTATGATGCCCACTTCCTGTATGGGAAGGGCTATTGCCAGGAATGACAAACATATTTGTCCTGCAAAGTTCCAAGGAACTTTAAAACGACAGCCAATGAATGAGAATTCCATGAAGATAAAGGGTGGCTCCATTCTCCTTGCTGATGGACAGAGCTCTTACGAAGGGGACTTAGTTCCAAGAGAGGTGGAGCATTTTTCTCTGTCACTGGAAATGAACCTCAGCTGGATTATGGCACAGTGAGATGTTAGGGAAGGAAATAAGTAGGGTATATAGATTCCATCGCATATTCCACTTCCTTTCTAGCCCAGGAAAGTCATGACTAAGTGACGTGCAAAAGAGCTTTCGGGAAACCCTCATCATCCGGGCTCCACGTGGGCAATGCTTTTGACCTCTCGTGGCTTCACATGAATCCCGCCAGAGAAAAAGTGGTTCTTTTAGCAATTCTGCATGTCAACTTTCAATGAACCATTCCATGGTTTTCATTATAAAAGGAAGATTATAAAACCAAAGCCTATGTTTATTTTTTTCCCCCAAGGAGGCACGCTTGGAAGTCAGAAATTTTCTGGGGTCCTGCAAAATAGCCTGTCATCTATGACTCAGTAAATGAAATAATTGCCAAGACCTTCCCCCCGCACCAATTAAAAGGCAGAAGCAGGCTGGGTGGGAAGCCACAGCCAACCTAGAGAGGGTGTCTTGCTATCAGAACGTGCCAGCTGCAGACCACTTCCTGCCTGTGTTGACTTCAGAAAAAAGGAAACACAGCTCCCCAGAGACTGCAGGCTTTAGGAAGGTGGTAGGGGGAAAAATATAAAATGGATCATTCTATATTACAGTTTTAAAATGTGGATTCCTCCTCTAACTTTGTCCTGTAGTTTGGCTCTCTCTTGGCTGTGTGACTTTAGGTTGATCGTTTGAGCTCTCTGGGGCTACATGGACCTTTGGTGTTAAAAGGAGAAGTTTCTAGTATCTTTGTTGTCCTCTTACCCTGTCTCTCCCTGTGACTGTTCCCCCAGACATCCTTAAGCAGGGGCTCATTTTTCAGCTCTGAGCTTGGAAGCCTTACCTGCTGGCCAGAGCTAGGGGTTTTGTGGGAGATGGGGGTTTTTGTTGTTTGGAGAGGTACTGGGGATTGAACCCAGGGGCACTTTACCACTGAGCCACCTCCCTAGTCCATTTTATTTTATTTTTTAATTTTGAGACAGGATCTCACTAAATCGTGGAGAGCCTAGCTAAGATACTGGGGCTGTCTTTGCACTTGAGATCCTCCTCTCTCAGCCTCCCAGGTTGCTGGGAATCACAGGCACGTGCCGGGGCTTCAGCCAGAGCTCTCTGTACCAGACTTTTGGAAGTCCTTACCATCCTCTTGTAATTAGCTGGTGGCTTGTGAATCCCCTGCTGTGGGCTTCTGGAGGACAATGTCTGAATTCTTATCTGTGTTTTTCCCACCAAGGAGTACATTCACAGGGATCATGAGACCGCTCTCGTTTCCTAACTCTGGTTTCTGTGATGACCAGAGAGACAGTGGGGTTGGGTTAGGCTGGAGGATGAATGAGGAAAAGCGTAGCTTTATATAAAAAAAAAGAAAGAAAGACACAAATGTGCAACTCTGGAGCCCTGACCAGGCTAGCTGGGAATATGTCCTTGATCATCACAGAAAAGGAAAGGACGCACAGTTTATTTAACCCAACCAAGAGGGGAGAATGAAAAATAATAACAGAAGTAAATTCTCCCTCCTGGCCTCAGTGATACCCATTAGAACCGGTGGGAAAAGGAGTGTCAAAGGCAGACAGCCACCAGGGTCCCCAGGAATTGCACAAGTCCCGTGTCCCAGGCTCATTTTCCAGCAGGTGCTTGAAATGAAAGAAGAATTCCAGGCAACTAGGCAAAAACGTTCGCTCGACCGACGAGTGATCAGCAAGCCCTCATGTGGCAGATGTGAAAACTCAAGCCCACTGAGCTAAGTGACTTGGAGTGCCCTCGGGTTTGGCCAGGGCAAGGATCACTATGCACGCCACCGAGTCCGCTTCAGTGAACTGGCCATGAGAGATGATAGGACGGCTTTAGAGAGAAAAATTGAATCACGGTCACGATTTAGTTGGCACCACTTGGTACACCTGCTCCCTCTCAGAGACTCTCCCCTGAGCTCTGTAACACCTCTTTGAGAAGGCCCTTCTTGAATTGATGACCCCAGCCGACCCTTGAATGCACACCTAGGAGATTCGTTTGGGCAGCATCACTTTGTGTAGGGTGTGGGGGCGGGTGGGGGGGTAAAACAGGCCAAGACAGACCAAGGGGCGTTTGACCTCCCAAAAATGATCTGTTGGGCTTGGTGTAGGATGGAGAGAAATTATTTTCATGTTTATAGAAACAGAATGAGGCAAACCAGAGAGCTTGGGACGGTTTCCTATCTCAATCACCAACCACATCCTATAAACTAGCTACGGGGCTTAGACATTCTGCTTTTCTTCCAAATATGGTTTTGTATTCGTTCATGGTATTTTCTGGGTTCCAGAAAACATAAAGGTTGGGAAGTTGGTGTTGAAGGAAGTGTGGCGGACGCATGGAGGTCTAGTGGGAAATGCTACGGAAACCTCAGACAGAGGGCAGAGGAAAGACGGAGGTCACAAGGACAGGTCAGAGGGACAGAGAGACACATCCTGAGCCCTTGATCTCCCAGTACCACCCCTCTCTTCTTTTTAAGCTGGGAAAAGAGAAACCAGAGTGTTTGACCTCCCTCAGATGCATCCCAAGGAATCTCACTGTCACTGAGTCTCACGATCACTGTACTGACTGGTCCACATACGTGTGAGAGCGTGTGTGGGGGTGAGATGATATCTCAGGAAACCCACCCTGAGATAATTTTTAGAGATGGATTTATAGGTTGAATAAATCATGGGTCAGATTGCAGCAGGAAGAGTTGATCTTTGATAGAGAATTTGACTCATTAAAAATGGCTATTGTAGGGCTGGGGTTGTGGCTCAGTTAGCAAAGCACGGGACTGGCACCTGCGAGGCCCTGGGTTTGATCCTTGGCACCACATAACAATAAAATAAAGGCATTGTGTCCATCAAATAGAAAAAAATATTTAAAAAAATAAAATGCCTATGGTAGGGCCAGGGGGTGTGACTCAGGGGTACAGTACTTGCCTGCCAAGTGCAAGGGCCTGGGCTCCATCCACAGCACGTCCCCAAAAGGCTTTCCTATTAAACTCAGTCCTTTCTTGGTCCACATTTCCTCCTAAACACTGAAGGTGTCCGCGTAGCGGAGATCTCTGCGTGGGCAGGAGTCTTCATATGAGAAGTTGACTCTAGAATGTGTGAGTCCCAGAACGTTCTGTGCACACGAGTCTTCCAGGTAACTTTAGGACACCAGAGTTAAGAAGGAGAACCTCTGCTCTGGCTCGCAGAGTCAGGCAAGTGACCTAAACAAGTTGCCTCTCTGTTCAACAAATATCCTACCTATTGGCACTAAGCACTTTTCTGAGCCCTTCTTAACTTCATAACGGCCCACTGAGGGAGAAATTCCATTTCTAGAATGTAGTGCATGCATTAGCTCTAATTTTATGGATGAAGAAGTATGTCACACAGCAAAGACGTCAGAGACCTGGGATCAGAACATAGCATTATGGTTAATAGGGATCGTAGCCACTTTTCATTCTGTCTATCAGCAATAAACAAATAGAGCAAGTGGTAATACAGTTCTGCAAAGGAAAACAAACCGGGGTGCAGCACTGGACAGAGGCATGGCACAAAAAAAAAACAGACTTCACATTTTATATAAAGATCAAGAAAGGCTTCTCTGGAAGTGACATTCCATATGGGCCTGGAAAGAAAGGAGGAGTGAACCGTTAGCTCTCTGGAAAAGCATTCCAAGTACAACTGACAGGAGGTACAAAGGTCCTGAGGTCACGCATGCCAACATAACAAAGGAGTTCTGCCATCTCCAACAGCCTGCAGAGTTGGTGATTGTCCAGAGCAGGCAGTGACTTCTCGGCTCCCATGGGGGCCAGACAGGAACGGAGACAAGTGTGTTTGTGCTACTATAATCCAACACCCACAGGGAGATAAGTTATAATAAATGTAAGTTCATTTTTCACAGTTCTGGAGGCCAGGAAGTCCAAGGTCAAGGTGCCAACCTATGGCCATGGCCTTTTTTTGTGTGTGTTATCACATGGCAGAAGCAAGAAGGGGATGAGAGAACAGAAGGGGATCCTTCTTTAACAGCACCAGTGCCACCCACAAGGGTGAAGCCCTCATGCTATGTCACCTATTAAAAAAAAAACACCTTTTAATGTCATTGCAGTAGGAAATGAATTTCACTGAATTTCAGAGACGTTAGACATTCAGACCATAAACTATCAGAGGGGCCGTATCTCCCAGTTCATCAATAGAACTGAAGGGGTTTTTTTTCATGCATAATCCCTTAGTTTATAAATCATGGCGTGGAACTCAGAAAAACAAACTTAATGAGAGATCAACAAATAATACAGGCAGGCTGGGTATGATCCCTGTATCTTCAGGTTTCTACCACCTCCTTGCCTATAGGAAGGCAGAGACAGCCACCCAGATGGTGGCCAAGCTGGAACCCTGGTCATCTTTGGAATCAGAGCTACCGTGGTCATCCACCTGTATTATGTAGAACACACTGGACAATCCCTAGTGGAAACAGTCATTGGCGGCTATTATCATCCTCATTCCTGGGAACCCACACCTCCTCCCTGACTTCCGTCCTGGATTCTATTGAATGCAAGAACAGCCCTCAAAGCCATCAGCCGAACTAAGAGTTTGGTGTCAATAAAGGGTTTTTCGGGTCCTTTTTAAGATTTTGCCACAGTCCCTAATATTACAAGACCCGTAAGCCGTGCAGATAAAAAGTCTGGATTTTTTTTTCTTCTGGATTTATATTTGAAACTCGTTGAATTCTCTGAGCTCTTGCAAGAACCAGAGGTAAATCAAAGAAGCAATTTATTCCTCAAAGCCAGATGTGACCTTGAATGTTCTCAGCAAGCCCGCTCTCCTGAGGGGTTGTGACGTGAGGCTTCGACACTCCTGAGTGCAGCGGCGGATTTATTGGAGCCTGATCATTAGCAAGGGGACGATCTGGGGGTGCAGGGGTGGGGGGTGGCTGATGAATCTTTCCACCTTGTATGAGGGAGACATCCTTTAAGGTAATGAGATGGCCAGGGAAGAAATGGGAACTGAACACTCTTAAGGGAATTCTGATAGATTTCACTGACGTTTGGATTGGTCTTTGTGAAAGAAAAGTGACCTTCTGTCTCCAATCAGCATTGGTCGGGGGTCTTGGGGGAAAAAAAAGAGCCTGTCTGTGGGTCTCAGAGCGGGACCCCAGGCCCAGCAGTGTTGGCATTAGCTGAGGGCTTTGGAACTGCAGTGTTTCGGGTCCCAGCCACTTCTGCACTGGGAACCCGGGGAAGGGGACCCTGCAGTCTGTGTCTTACTGAATTCCCCAGATAATTCTGATGTGTGCTCCAATTTGAGAGCCACTGATGTAGCTCATGGGGTTCTTCCCGTATTGATGTCATCTGAGGATCTTTAAAAAAAAAAATTCTCAGCATCTCGGGAGGCTGAAGCAGGAGGTATCTCAAGTTCAAGTCCGGCCTCAGCTGCTTAGTGAAACCCTGTCTCAAAATCAAAAATTAAAAAAGTTCTGGGAATGAAATTCAGCAGTAGGAGCATCCCCAGGTTCAATCTCCACTACCCAAAAATAAAATTTAAAAAATCAAAAACAATATATATATATATATATATATATATATATATATATTTTTTTTTTTTTTTTTAACTTCTGTGGGGTCTCACTCAGGCAGCCTGGCATAGACCTGGAGTGGGGTTTCTCACCTTTTTCCTTTTCAAACTTTGACCTGGCTCATTCTCTGTTGTGGGGCTCTCTGCTGCATCCCTTGTCCCTACCCACTGCACCTGGAGCACCTGTTGTGACCACCAGACCTGTCTTCAGGAAGTGCCCAATGCCTCCTGTCAGGTGATCCGTCCCCCCCACCTCCACACACACACATGTCTGGATCATCAGATCTGTGGCCACAGTGGCTCCAACATGCCACTCTAAGAGCACCACCCATCTGAAGTGCCCCTAGCTTTTTAATTATCACAGGAAACTGCAGAGGGTGGGCGATAGCAGCTTAAGGCAGTGGGTTTAGCTAGGTGCACACCTGTCATCCCAGCAGCTTGGGAGGCTGAGGCAGGAGGATCATGAGTTCAAAGCCAGCCTCGGCAACTTATGGAGGCCCTAAGCCACTCGGTGAGACCCTGTCTCTAAATAAAATACAAAATAGGGCTGGGGATGGGGCTCAGAGGTGGAGTACCCCTGAGTTCAATCTCAGGTACAAAAAAAAGCAAAAAAAGAGGTGTGGGTTTAGAAGTCCTCATTCTTGCTCGGGGGTGGGGGGGCTTACTGCTGGTCAGGGCAGGCAGCCACAGGCAGGTGAAGGGGTGCTCGCTAGCCCCTCATCAAATGAAGCACAGCCTGTTCTAGGTAGCTTTCTCATCCACGTGACCCGATCACTTTGGGGCACCCAGAAAGAAAACAAAAGCACAAGCCGGGAACTAGCCAGTCTGGGGTCCCAGTTTGGGGAAAGATTATTGCCTTGCCCATTTCAAAATCTCCGTTTGCTTAGGTGTCCTCTCTTTCTGGGATTCATGGTGACACTGACGTGCCAGGTGAGTCCTGGGCTTGTAGCCTCTGCCACAAATGTCTCTCATTCCCATTAAGACTCCCTTGAGCCAGGCCCTCCCTGTGCAATCTTGGAGACACCCAGAGAGATGGGTGCTATTGTGCCCATCTTTTCTTTTGTTTGTTTTGGGGTGCCAAGGATTGAACTCAGGGGCACTCCACCACGGAGTCCCATCCCCAACCCTATTTTGTATTTTTTTTAGAGACAGGGTCTCACTGAGTTGCTTAGGGCCTCCCTTTTGCTGAGGCTGGCTTTGAACTCTCAATCCTCCTGCCTCAGCCTCCTGAGTGACTGGGATTACAGGCATGTGCAAGTGCACCCGGCTATTATCAGCATCTGATAAACTAGGGAAGTGAGTGAGTCTCAAGAGGTGACAGTGAGGCGCCCAGACACACAGTGGCCGAATCTACTCTGCCCCCACAGCCCCTAATGTGCATCTGCCTCTCCATCCTCTGCCAGATGTGTTAAGGGGACCCCTCCAAGAGGCCAGCCACACAGTATCTTGGTGCAATGCAGCTGCCCCAGCCCCTCGACATTATGCTCTTCCCTTATAATGAAGTGGGAGCTGCAGGCACAACCCTTTCCACGAACAGGCCTTCTAAATCCATGGGCAGCCAGAGAATCTCAGCATCTCTGTGTGTCACGGATGTCACAGGCGAAAAACAAATGAATACCCCCATCTTCGGGGTCTTCTCGAGGACAGCAGGTGACCTGTTCCTGTATCCGCATGTCTTGTACAGATGGAACCGACAGAGCAGCACATCTGTCATCGAGACAAATAAGACCTTGGTGGAGCTCTCGCTACCTTTCAATGAGGATTACATCATAGAGTTAAACCGTTCAGCGACGAAGGCAATGGCAGCAGCAGTGAGCAGATTCAAATCACAAAGATATCAAGTAAGAATCCTCTCCCAGAGACGGTAGCGATCATGCCGTTCAGTGTCTTCCTCCGGAAATGTGATAAGCTTAACACTGCTCGTTTTGAATGGGTGTGTGTGCAACAGGTGCATAAATACACACTCAGGATTCTCCTCCTTTTCAAACATGTGGAACAACGTGCCAGACTTGATGATTTTAGGCGTTTCTGTTTGTGTTTTATATTTTTTTTAAATTTTTTATGTGTTTCTGTTTTTATGTATTTTGAGCGAATCCATTCAATTCTATAGAATTGTAGAGACAGAAAGCAGGTTCTCAGTTGGCTGTGGCTGGCCAGGTAGGGGTGGAACTTGAGTGAATATTGGGCTTTCATTTGGGGGAGGATGAAAAATTTCTAGACATACATAGCAATGCTGGCCAAGGAGTGTCTAAATGGATGACAAGGCTTTGTACCCTTCAAACTAGTTAAAAATGGTCACTTTTCTATCTTGTGTATTTTGCCACAATACAAAAGAAAGATTGCTGTTAGACGTTTGAGGGGAGATGGGCACTGGCCTTTGGATTTAGCAGTCTGGAGATTTGGGGATCATTGCAGGCTGTAAAATTTTAAGCCGTCAGTGGAAAGGTGATATTTTAAATCATAATGAAAATCCTCACCACTGAGTCCTGAATTTTAGCCCTGAGTATCCTTCTGCTAAGTGCCCATAGGTTTCTCAGATGAATGAAGGACTTGTTATGTTTTATGGGTACCAAATAGCAGTCATGTCTCCATGAAGCCATTTTATTGCACTTGCAAAATCTGGGTACCTGAAACGCTCTCAGGCCATTTTGCTCTCTCCCTGGGCTGTGTCTTGTTTGGGTTGGATTTCGTATTTAGTATTAGTTTGTTAATATTAAAGTACTTTGATGTCAAGCGGAGGCTCCCCAAGAGCTGTCCCCTAACGAGGCAATCTTGGAAGTAGTATCTTACCTCTTTGGGCCCCGGGGCTCCTCATCCATTCAATGGAGTCACAACAATACCAAAAAGAAAGAAGAAAAAAGAAGGGGGGGAGGGGGAGGGGGGAGGGGGAGGGGGAGGGGGAAGGGAAGGGGGAGGGGGAGGGGAGGGGAGGGGGAGAAATTTCTTCCCACATTCCACATCCTTAGCCTCATTTTACAAAAGGCCAAACACAGTGGCAGGGATTTCCTGTCACCTGCTCCCAGGGTCCTAGCCAGGTAGCTCCAGAGTCACTGGGAGATCATATCTTTTGGGGGGGAACCCAGCCACTGTGTGAAGCCCTGTGTCTCCTCCTCTCTCTTGACTTATAGTAGGAACAGATGAGATTAGACTCCAAAGACAGCAGGAAGCAGATTGACTTGGTTGCAGCCAGGTGCAGAGGGAAAAAGTTTTCTCTGTAATGGTTGCAGGTCTCGATCCACCACCTTGAACCCTTTTGTAGAGTTTCTTTTGCTGATGGTCCTAAGACCAGGTAGGGTGTGCATTTCTGGAAAAGCTTAATGAAGATTTTTCTGGAGCAGGGGCGGGGTGTGCTGCTACCTACTGGGTGGATTCCTGCTGAGTGGACTCCTTCTGTCTTTGCAGATTTCTATGCCAGAGGCTCGGGGGCTTCCACTTCGAACTCGTGCACCTTATGGGCCATCAGTACCCTCATGATCTCCCTCACAGCCAGGTCTAGTTTATGACGAACGGTCTCTAAAGGACTTGATGTTTATACTCTAAGCAACATTTAGCTAGTTGTTTTGAAGACACCCAGTACTAAGTAATATTGTTGTTCGAGTACAACTTATTACTGGAAAAAAAATGTTTTTTGCTTCTTTAGGAATGGTATTCTACAGTACTTCCTCAAAGCAAATCTAGCTTTGTCCTGAGGTTTCTTTGGAAACTCTTCAATGCACTGAAGACATCTGTAATATGATGTTACCAAAGCAGTTTACATATGTCCTTATATGCATATTTTTTATTATATATTTAGTGTTTTATAGAATTTTTTAAAGTTAACATATAATGTAGATATTAATTTTTTTTCCTCTGCTATAAAAAAAGTGTTACGGGCAACACAAACATATACAATTATGATTTGAAAATACTTCCTTGTAAGAGTTGGAAGCCCATCTTGGTAAATACATTGCAAATGATTTGTAGAGTTTGACAAGGCTCTGATGGCAGAAAACCATGGGTCTCTAACTCAAGGCTGCTGTATATAAATTACTCTCTGAATGGTTAATGCATTGAATCCAATCCTTTTGACATGTATAATATGGTTTCCTGCCTTCAGGGTGAATTTTGTTGTTCAACACAACTTGATATGGTTTTAGCAACAGTTGCAGGTCTCAAAAGCTACACTTTCTGTCCAAGAGGTACCTTGTACAATATCCTCATACTCTCATAATATGAATTCGTCATTGGATGGTAAGACTTTCTGTTCCCTCGACTAAGTTAGCATCGTCTTCGTAGTAGCATTACCTTAGATGTTAAATTTGAAGTTACCTACCCTGTAGTAACATAGATCCAAAGTTACTATAGTCACCCAAGTCTTTTCAAAGGATTTAAAAAACAAAAATGATAATTTTACTCTCTTTCCATGTATCTGTTTGGAATGTGAATTTTAAAAGAAGTCATTTTCCGTCAATGGATTCATCCTCTCTTGGCACAGTTTCTTATAGAGGATACGTGTCTCTCTGTAATACTAGCGCCCTTCTTTTGAATTATAGTCATTCATGCAGTTTGGAAGATTTCTCCTGTCCCAGCAAAACAATTGCTGTCGAGAATTTTTTTTTCCTATGACTCTATAAAAGATCTTTAGTACAATTGTCTGGTATCTTGATGAATCTCCTGCTTTGCAATCTCTAGCCTTGTTGCTTTATGAGCTTTTACCTTGTACATTCTCCAGAATCACACGTTGGAAAAATGACAATATCCACAAAGTCATATTCTTATGAAAAGAGCTATTTATTACGGGAGAGGTTTTTGTAAACAGGCATTCGTGGAACCCTAATATAAAAGGCAATGCAATTTTCTATAAAAACTTTGACTTGTAAACATCTGTCACCTTTTCTTCTTTCTCAGAGATCTCAAAATTTGCCTGTCATGGGTCCGGTTTTGCTTACCAATAATACAAGTTAAACTTTTTTCAACCTTCTAGTTACATTCTCCAATAAAATCAGAATTCCACCCATGTCAAAATCAGGTAACCGGGGGGAAAAATATATATATATATATATATATATATATATATATATATATATATATATATATATATATATTGTCAGTATTTCAAGCTATGTTCCTTTCTTAGTTGGATATGGTTACTTCTATGTTCCAATAAAATAAAATTTAAAATCACACGCAAAAAAAAATCAGCAAAATAATAAAAAGAGTAAAAAAAAATGACAGCCCAGGTAGTTCCCATCCACCCTCCCCCAGTATAAATGATATTTACCAGTGACCTAGCATATGTAATCTTTTTTTAAAAGGTATTGTTAATAAATATTCTCTCATTTGTAAAGATACTTGTCTTCTGGGAGCATTTTTCCTATCAGGGAATGTGTTAGCTCACCTTTGGGATCATAGAAGGACTCAAAAGTCTCTGGCCATGACCCAAAGCTGGACAACCCAGAGCTGTCCCTTAGGAATTAACAACCCCAGAGACACCGTTTCACATCCTCTTTGGAACCAGAGAAGGTCAAAATCCACAAAGAGCTGGGTACGGTGGCTCACGCCTGTCATCCCAGCAGCTCGGGAGGCTGAGGCAGGAGGATCACAGGTTCAAAGCCAGCCTCAGCCAAAGTGGGGCTCTAAGCAACTTGGCGAGACCCTGTCTCTAAATAAAATACAAAATAGGGCTGGGGAGGTGGCTCAGTGGTCGAGTGGCCCTGAGGTCAATCCCTGGTACCAAAAAAAAAAAAAAAATCCACAAAGAAATGTCCTGCTGCCCCCCAACCCCTTGGCCAAAAGGTTAAAGTCTAAACTTGAGCCCAGAACTCTCTTCCTCATCTAAACCAATTCAGCTCCAGATCCATTCACTCTGAGCCCTCCCTATTCTTCCTTTTGGTCTCACCTCTGTGCCATTGGGTCCCACGGCTGCCCCTTCCCGAAATACCCTTCCCATCCTCTCTCCCACCCAAAGCTCCACCATCCAGGGGGTAGGTCCCGCCCGGCTCCTCTGTGAAAGTCTCCCAGACGCCTGTTCTTCGTGATGTCCTTCCTTTGAATTTGCTGTAGCCCTCCCCTCCATCAGAAATCTACTTTGGGAAAACTCTTGTACTATTATCTTGGATGGCAACGCCAACGCCTGTATTGTCCCTGACTTTTCCTGGTCTGTGCGCCTCGTCTTCCCGACTAGAATGTAAGCTCGCTGAGGGCAGGGAGGTCGGTCTTCTCCTCCGTGTACTCTCCACTCATGCCTAGCACCGTGCCTTGCGGTAAAGTACTCATGGATGAACGGATCCAAGGGGGTCTTTGAAGTAGCATTTCGCATCGCTTGCCTGCCCATGGGCCACAGCAGACCGGCCACGGAAGAGAGTGTCGTGGTGACCCTGGTGATGTGCGCGTGGTTTTGGAAGGCCTGGCTTCTCACTATCTCGGCTTTGATGAGCTCCCTCCACCTCCAGCTTCAGCCGCTGGATCAGGTGGGTCTGATGGGGCTGAAAGAAAGCTCCCCACAGGTACTTGCCCCCCGACTCGTCTGATCTGTTGGCTGCTGCTGCGGTTGCTACAGGTCGGGTCGGCTGGTTGCAAGCAACAGAATCAACTTTGCCAACTTTAGCAGGAGGACAGGAGCTAATGATCATGACAGGTCAGATCCCAGGAGGCTAGGAAACACTCAAGGATAGAGCCTTGGCGAGAACAAGAACCAGGCCCCTCTGAGCAGCCAGACTGTGGGACCAGCTTTGTTTCTGGTTTGCACATCCCCCTCTGCACAATACCCAAGTTCTCCAGGAAGTGTCTGATCCAGTTGGTGCTCACGTAGCCCGAGCGCCTTAATCACACTGAGCCTGCACATACCGAGAAAAGTAGTTTGATCAAGGAAAATTGGAAATGATGTTTGCAGAAGTTGGGGAAATAGATGGTTCTGAACAACTGACATTCAAGGGGATGTCTCAGGCATGGCCCCGAGTATTACTCTCAGATAGAATGTGTTACCCGCTGATGTTTATTGTTGGTTTTTCTTTTCCCTGAATGAAGAACACTGGGGAAATTCTGCTTTGCTTATTTAACGTTTTGAGACTCTCACCCTTAACCTCTCCTCTGTGTGTAATCCACCTGTGACTCAACTCTGTAGAAGGACATTCTGTTCTGACAGATGGCTGGATTCTCTCAATGCATCTAGCTCTTACAGAGCCCGCACGCCCTGGGTGCAGACCAGAAGATGGGGAGGACCCCCCTTGGTTCCTCAGGTAAGCCCTGAATTCTTGCAGCATGGGAAGGGGCCGTTGCCATAAACATTTATCAAGACAGAATGATTGAGTTATCCTTACTGTGCAAATGTGGGTTGGCAGGAAATGAGTTAAATCCCTACAAACCTTTCCCCAGTTATTCCAGCTCTTCCTTGCTGAAATGTGCTCAAAGCATGCTGGCTTAGTCAAACCATGGACATGTCACACGATAATACAAATTACAGAGAAGAAATTACACCTGTAATTTCAGCTACTCAGGAAGCTCCAACAGGAGGCTCCTTAAGTTGGAGGCCAGCTCAGCAACTGAGAAAGACCCTGTCTCCAAAGAAAAGTTACAAAAGGGTCTGGAGTGTAGCTCAGAGCATGCAGGAGGCCCTGGGTTCAACTACTAGTACCACATGAAAAGAAAGGAAGGCAGGAAGGTAGGTGATTTGGGCTAGACTGAGCATCCAGGTCTTGCAGAGAGGGCCCATGGAGCTCAGGTGCAAGTGGACTTTCTACTCTGAAGTGGACTAGTGGGGCTGCTGCTCTGTCCTTGACTGCAAATTGTGCTTTCTGCTTGGTGTACTTAGAGTGCACTTAGAGTGTACCCAGGGACTTAGAGCTGATTTTTCAAACTCTGGATACTCTGCAAGTTTGGGATTGACAGAATGAATAAAGGAAGCCCGGTTAAACTCGATTTCAGATTTTTTAAGATGTCAACTTTTTTTGATATAATGATGTCACATGCAATATTTACCGGAAATTCAAATGAAACGTGATCTGGTCCTCCTTGCTATGTTTTTGCTAAACCTGCCATCTTATGGGGGGGAGGAAGATGCACCCTGGCTGATTAATTTCTAATCCAATATCCAGGGGACTTGCTGAGCTCTGAAGCTGCAAAGGGGTAGGCACGAGATTTGCTGTCTTTTCTATTTCACTTACTGGACCCTCCTTCCGCCTTTTCTTGGATGAGGGGAATGTGTGAGAGATTCTGAGAACCGGGGCTCTGAGGTTCCTCTTAGAACAGAGAGAATTAAGACAAAAAAAATAGATGTTTCCAGAGCAAAGCAAACGTGCAGATTTTTACATGACCAGGAGGTTTCAAAAGGGAGCTGAGGGCAGGGCATGGTTGTCCACACCTGTAATCCCACCAGCTCCTGGCGGGTCAGAGGACAGGTGTGCATGGGTGACCAGCAGATGTGTCCTGAACAGAAAGAAAAGACTGAAGTAGGTCAGTTCAGGTCAGAGGCTACTGCACCACTCCCAGCCCAGAGGTCAGACAATAATGTGCACAGACAAGGAGAAAAAGAAAAAAAAAACCAGAAAAGTGTCTCTCTTCAGTGTTTGGACAATTCACTGCCATTCGTGCTAAACATTTCTCATCTAAATCACATTCACATTCACATCTATTACCTAAAGCCAAGGGTGACTGAAAGAAAATAAGATGGTAGTTCAATACGAAATTCTAGAGAAGTCTGCAGCATCCTGGAACTTGGTTCACAGGCAGTAGAAGCGCACAGGGCTACAGAGTCACAGGTCACAGAGATCCTTAGGCCATCATTAGATCCTGTTCTCATGAAGCTTTTTACCTGGGCCCCCATCAAAGAGTGTTTTCAGTGCCCTGTTCTCGCTTCCAGAAATCGACTTTTTCTTGAACAAATGAACACCGGGGGTTTATGAATTCCACTAACAGATGGTCCTGCCACAGACAAGTCTCATCAGAAAAATGTTTGGATTTTTAATCAGGATGTTCTTTGCCCGAGTGCATTCTTCCCTGGGCTGCGTAAATAGCTTGAGGCCCCCCCTGGCATTTCAGGGGGGCTCAGGGGCTTCAAGTGTTAGCAATTGGGAATTTCAGCACCCCCACCCCCTGCAACCCTACATGCACACTCCTGCTGTGATGTGCATCCAATTTCAAGTTCAAGGAAAGGGGCTGGGCTGGAGTCTTGCAAAGGATGTTTTGGAGAGAGACCTGGGTTGGTTCTGATCCCGTGGCTGTAAAGCGGGGGTGGGGGTGGGGGTCCCAGGGCACCCTGAATGTATTTAAGATATTTACTTCTTACATCCTCTGGCAGATAAGCCCTTCCTGTGGCCGGTGTGTCCAAGGACAATTAACTAGGGTAGGAAAAGAGAGCCCTGTCTCTCTAATCTTGTTGGGGAGAGGGAGAAGAACAAGAAAAATCTGCCCATTTTAAATAAACAGTAAGTGCTATATTCAAAAGGTAAACTGGGAACAGAGTAGGCCCCCCCAAAGTTAGCCACTTCTGAAGTCTGACTCCTGTTATACATATAGCAATTTGGAGGGGTATTGGGGATAGAACTCAGAGGCACTTCACCACTGAGCCAAACCCCCAACCCCTTTGGAAAAATATTTCACTGAGGGACAGGGTCTTTGCTAAGTTCCTCAGGGTTTCGCCAAGTGGCTGAGGCTGACTTTGAATTTGCGATCCTCCTGCCTCAGCCTCCTGAGCCACTGGGCTTACAAGAATGTGCCCCTGTGCCCGGCCCTGTTCTGGGAACCGAGGATTAAAAAAAAAAGATGCATTTCTCCTGTGCACTGGGTGCTGAGAGCTCACAGTCTAGTGGGGAGCAGTCTCCTCCCATGGGTACCCACTCTGAGGCTGGCATGGAGGCCCAGAAGGAGAATCCAGAGATAGTGTCCACCAGCTATGCTTCTGAAGGCTTCCCAGGGAGGTGGTTATGGGGCCGGGGGGCTGCCAGGGTGGGGGGAAGCGGGGGGCAGATCCTTGTGACTTCACCAGGAAGAATTTGAGCGAAACGCACGATAGTAAACAAAACGTTTAATAGAGAGAGTGAAAGGAGAGGGTTATGTCCAGCACCAACTGCCTCAAATTGAGGACGGTGGGGTGCTCGCAGGTCTGAGTCCTGTGTTCTTCCTGCCTTGATTTGCCTGTCTCCCCTAAACCATACCCTTTGGCGAGGCCCCAGCCACTTCCTCTGTGAGGGCCTGGACCCAGGGTGGTTAGGACATCATTGGTCGCAAGAGATAACGACGTCACTTATCTGAAAACCACAGCATCCCCTGAGGAGCTGCAGCTGGGCTCTGGATGTAGGAGACCCCACGTGTCTGACACTCACCTCTTTTAGTGAGGGTCCCGGGACTTTATCAATCCCCTCGAGGGGTCCCAGTTCTCTGCAGCCTGGGGAAGGCTGGGCACTGAGGCTCTCATGTCCCAGCGCCTGCCTGTTCAGAGAAGGTTCTCCACAGCTTCAATTGTCCGGCTCCTCGGTGCTTCTGGGTGCACAGGCCTGAAGTCCACATTCAACGTGGGTGAGGCACAGAGTCACCCAGGGCAGCGAATCTCCCAAATGTGATCCCAAGACTCACAGCACGAGGGACACCGGGGAGCTGGTGGGCAGTGCAAATTGTCAGAGCCTGTCCCAGACCTCTTCCTTCAGACCTGAGGATGGGACCTGGTCATCAGGATTTTAATGTCCCTCCAGGTGACTCTGATGCTTTATTTATTTACATATTGTGGTACTAGCCATTGAACCCAGGGGCGCTCTACCATGGAGCCACATCCCCGGCCCTTTTTATTTTCAGACGAGGTCTCCCTGATTGCCGAGGCTGGTCTTGAACTCGCGATCCTCCTGCCTCAGCCTCCCGAGTTCATGGGATGACAGGTGTACACCACGGTGCCCAGCTGATGCTTGCTTACAACTCCTGATTTAAGGTGTTTATTAAAAATAGTTTTCTGGACACCTTCCAGGGATCCTGGGTCAGACGGCGGGGAGCAAACCCTTGGTAAATGACTACAGCATAACCCTAGGCTCGACCTTCCTGCTCCCTACAGCAGGTCTCATCTCCCCCCATCCCATGGGCTCCTCGTGGGGTCACCTGAACCTGGCATTCACCTCCTCACTATGCCATTTTTCTGCCTAAGGGCCTCTCTGAACCTCGGTGAGTGCCTCTGTTGAATGGGGCATTGATAAGGTGACTAGAGGCCAAGCAGGCTTGCCAAGGTGACAGAGATACTTCCTTGATATTTCCAGAATATTAATGCTACCTTCAAGAGCAGGGTGATGTTTTCACATCAGTTTGCCTCAAAGGATGCTCCCTGGATCAGGCCGCTGGGGCTTGAGACAGTCTGTTTGGTTCTCTCTCTCACCACACATGCCGGCTCCTTGAGCAAAAGGGATTCTAGAACTCCAAGAAAAAAGCCCTCAAGAATGGGCAGCTCCCGGCTGCTATGGGAAAGACAGTTCTCTGAATCCGGATTCATGATTTTCTGTAGGCCGGTGTACTCTGCTTTCTTCCTGAGATTTTTCAGCTGAGTGTTGTTATTTCCTTTTGAGGCAAGGTCTTGCTAAGTTGCTTCGGGCCTCGCTTAGTTTCGGAGGCTGGCCTCAAGCTTGGATCCTCCTGCCTCAGCCTCCCAAGCTGCTGGGATTAGAGGCGTGCACCCCTTTCGCCCTGCTGAGGGCTCCTTAAATGCTGACCATGTCTTCACGGAAGAAGCAGCCGTCCCTGTTCTCATGGCCCAGAACATGGTGCAAGTTCTTCCAAGAAGGCTCCAAGGCATCAGAACATGGAATTTTCCAAGACCTCACATCCAAGCCCTTCCACGAAACTTACGACTTCCATCTCTGTGGCACTGGAACCCGCTTTCTGCAAAAGGAGCAGAAACGCCTCATCTTTCCAAACTCTTTATGATTCAAGTGATTTTAAAAAATAAAAATAGAGTGACTGTTGAAGAAACAAAGTAGGAAGAAGAGTAAAATAAAACCTACCCGTCACCCACCTCTGTCTCTCCTAAAGTGTTTGATATGCATCAAGCATTCTGTACATTTTTTGTGACTAAGTCATAGGGCTGCCCAGTTTTCCTTATTTTTGGTGCTGGGGATCGAACCCCAGGTCTCATCCTCGCTAAGCATGCAGTGTATACCCCAGCCATCCAGCGGCTTTGCAAATTTCTTTCTTCCTCTGTAACATAATGTGCTATTTTAAATATGGATATTTGTTCTTTGGTTTTGTGATCGCTCATTTTCTTCCACTGTCTGTTACAATATTCCCCTCAATTTGGACATTTGATATGCACAGTTTGGGCTCCAACATTATGCAGATAATTGGAAAGTCTGGAACCTTCTAAGAGTGGATGGCCCTCTCCTCCTCCTCTTACCCCACACACAGCCTCCCCTAATTTAAAGGTTTACAGTTGAGCTCGCTCGGGGAGCAACTCCCTGGTTAGATAGAAAGCAGACTACAATAAATTAAAAGCTCACCATAAGTTTGTCTGTCTGTCTGTCTGTTTTCTTAAATAAGTGCCCCCTGATTTTGTCACCTTGTAAGGGCACCTGATCTCCTTGCTTCACTGTCTCTTGAATGTTCCTATTTCTAACTGAGGTCTTAGCAAGCCCTTGCTTAACCAGGGCTGTGAGGTGGCAGAGATCCCCCAAGTCCCCAGTCGTTGGGCACCCAGAACCGAGCTCTGTGCCAGCTACCGTCGTCGGTCCTCTAGAATCCCTGAATCCTGCATCTGCAGGTCCAACCAACTTCAGAACAAAAATATTTGAGAAAAATTTTTAAAAAACAACCTGCATCTGTCCTGAACCTGTATGAACTTGGCTTTCTTTGTCGTTTCTCCCTGAAGAGTGCAGTGAGACCGTTTTCTACCCAGCAGTTGCACAAGATCAGGCATTAGGCTTGAAAGGATGCGCACAGGTTCTGTGCAAATACCGCCCCCTTTTATATAAAGGATTTGAACATCTGCGGCGTCTGCAATCCACAGTGAGCCTTGGAGCAAATCCCCCGTGGACACTGAGGGACAGCAGCAGAATTGAAAGTAGAGGGTTCCCTTCTCACTAGCCAGTCACTTCTTGGTGGTCACTGCCAGTAACGCTGGTGGGTCCCCTTGTTCTTGTAGCAGAGGCCCTAAGAGTAGGACAGAGGGCTTTTGCCTTTGGAGATAGAGGTTGGGTCCCTGCCAGGTGTCATTCAGCTGTGGCCAGCCCCATGAGCACTGTGGTTGGGAATGTAGGCCACAGGGCTGATCGAACCAGACCACACCATTCTCTCTCTTTCTCTCTCTTCCTCTTG
Source organism: Callospermophilus lateralis (assembly GCF_048772815.1). Taxonomy (NCBI): domain Eukaryota; kingdom Metazoa; phylum Chordata; class Mammalia; order Rodentia; family Sciuridae; genus Callospermophilus; species Callospermophilus lateralis. The sequence goes on along the minus strand of NW_027514826.1, from coordinate 4,125,707 downwards.
AAAACAGACAGGGAGATCAACGGAGTCAAAGACAAAGTGCAACCGTGTAATAGAAAAGTGATTCACCACAAAGATGTCGAGATAACTTCACCTGGGGAAAGGAGGTGTCCATCTGAAGATTATGGGCTGAGATTGTGGCTCAGCGGTACAGAGCTTGCCTGGGCAGGCCAGGGCCCTCATCATGGGGTGGGACCTTAGTGATACAGCAGTAAACATGTCCAACCCAAATCAGCCAAACAAGACCATTCCAGTGACCGTCCCCTGGCCTCCTGGGGGAAACCCCTGCCTTATCATATAGAAAGCCAAGAGCTCAGCGGTGGTTCCCCAGGGGCTGCCCCCCGGGCGCTCACGATGCCTCTCGAGACCTTCAGCCTTACTTCACAGTGAGCGGTCACCAGGAGATCTTTGATGTGACTTTTCGGGGCTGGAACAGGTGGAAACAACCTGGCCCACAAGTGACATCTGAAAACAGAATAAAGGAAGGAGCTGGTGAGCACGGGTGTCTCTCTTGTCCCTCCATATCTACTCTGAGAGTTGACCTCATCAGTCCCAGGACTGGATGATGGATCAACTCAAAATCCAGGGTGGGCTGACCCAGGACGGGCACGGTGGTGAACACCTGTGATCCCAGAAGCTCGGAAGGCTGAGGCAGGAGAATCGAGAGTTCCAAGCCAGCCTCCACCAAAGTGAGGCCCTCAGCACCTCAGTGAGACCCTGTCTCTAAATAAAATATCCAAAGGGCTGGGGAGGGGGCTCATGGGTTAAGTGTCCCTGGGTTCAATCCCTAGTATGAAAAAAATACCAAAAATCTGTCGATCGAGACTTCCAGAGGAGAGGGGACATGGGTGCATGTTGCTAGGCTGGGTCCTGACACTGTGTCCTTCATATCTAGCATGTTCCCTGCGATGCTCATGCCTGGACATGGCTTGCTTGCTTTTCCCTTCCTGTGACTGCCATTCACCTGCCCCCCAGCCCAGAGACGCCATGTGGATAGAACATTTAGGACAGTAAAGCTGTTTCACATGAAGTTCATTTTCCGAGTTATGAAAGGGCTGATACAGAACATGCCGTCGAGCCTCGGAAAGGTACTTTATCCTACAGAGTGCTCCAGGGATGGAGAGGGGTCTGGGGCCATTTGCAAGTTGCAGGGACTGCATGGCATTTCCAGGATCTGTGTGGGACCTAAGAGCCACCAGCCCCTCGGGGCCAGGTGGTGGAAGGAAGCACTTCATCGTTGAGGCTTATGCCATAGAAATGGTAGGTATTTGGGGCTCCATTCCTTGGAGAAAAGTAATAGGTGATTGGTGAGAGCATTTGAATACATATATATGAGTATGGTTAGCACTCTGTTTCATTGCACCTGTGTTGATTTCATTGCAGAATTGAAAATTTGGGACTTGGTGGGTTATCAAAGACCCATAGCAAAAAAATAAAAATAAATAAATAAAATAGAAGCCCAGTTAGCACTGAATGGGAAGGCTAGAACACCCAGGTCAAAAGCTTCACAGAAATGAGGAGGTCATTGAGGAATCTGAGAGCGTGGGCAGTGGCCAAGGGCCACGAGGTGTTCTGTCCAGCGTCTGAGCCAGGCCTGTCGATGCGTCTCACTATCTATTTGGTCTCCGCTGACCTCAGAAAGGCCACCCAGAAACAAAAAGAAATGCTATCAATTCGACCTGATAGCTAACACCCTGTGTCTGATGGATGCAGAGACAGAAGACCTACATCCTGCAGAGCAGTGGGCAAATCAACACGGCGAAGCAGGCGGTCACCGTGAGCAGGATGAGGAGCCATTCCATCAGGGGCTTCCGCGTCTCGCTTCCTGCTGGAGGGGAAAAAGAGAGAAAGATCCGAGTTAGGGATCAGAGGTATATAGGAGGAAGGTTGAGGCTTGGGGCATCAGGAGGCTGGGGTGTGAGTGGTAAAGTGGTGGGTAACGCTGGGCAGGTGGCTTCACCTTCCTGAGACTGAGATGATCGTGTCATGCCCCTGAAGTGGCCAAGAGGGTGAAATGAAATGAAATAGCAGTGAGGCCACTTTTTTTTTTTCAAAATAGTTTCTTTTTTAATATTTATTTTTTAGTTTTTGGCGGACACAACATCTTTATTTTATTTTTATGTGGTGCTGAGGATCGAACCCAGTGCCCCGCGCATGCCAGGCGAGTGCGCTACCGCTTGAGCCACATCCCCAGCCCGTGAGGCCACTTTTAATCACAATGCATTATTGATTCATTTGGCAAGGACTTGCGGGGTCCCATCCACCTGCACCTGGAGCCCATCCACTCGAGGCGTCAGATTTTTTTGATGGAAAAGCCCACAATTAGTTCACAATTAGAAACTCATTGTAAAAGCATTTTTTACAAAGTCGAAAACTGAACTTGTGGAGGGAGTAAGAGAGCATATTTGTAGTTGACACAGTGGTCTCAGACTCGGCTGTAAGTGCTTTGTGATCTAGATTCCCCTGAAAGCCTCCTTTACCCATATTCCCACTTCACAGATAGGAGAGCAGACGGAAATGACCATTGGTTCGTGCAGTAAGCATTTGGCATGCATCTTAGTCTCCATCTAAATGTGTTCCTAAACCACATTCCAGGGACAGACACTTGGGGGTTTCAATGATAGCTTTGGGGTGTGTGTATCTTTTTTTTTTTTTTTGGTAAGGTACTGGGAATGTGTTCAAGAAAACCGAAGGCCATTCTCTAAGTGGTATTTAAAGAAGCGATGTCCTTAGTCGATGTGGTGGGTGGTGCACACCTGTGTCTAAGGGACTGAGGAAGGAGGATTGTGAGTTTGAGGCCAGTCTCAGTGACTTAGCAAGATTCTGTCTTAGGGGAAAAAAAAAGACTGGGCATATGCACAGCTCAGCCATGGAGCAGCCCTGGGTTCAATTTCCAGTACAAACAACAAAGGCAACAGAGGGGTGTGTATGGTTGCTAAAATGCCTCTATGGACCCTGAGTTAGGTCCCTGAACACAGCAGGTTCCTTTCTGTGGCAACGACCTCTCCTTCATCATCCATCCATTTAACAAGGATTTAGGAGCCTCCTTAGATGTCTTGGGCACTGTCCAAGGTCCTGGGACACAGTGGTGAAGAGAACAGGTGGGAAAAACTGCAGGAGGTCAATAACAACACAGGATATTGGGACACCTGAGCCCAGGTGTGGTGGGGTTCCAAGTGCCCGGGGAGAAGAAGCCTCCAATCCTCAGTTTGCCCTTGACTTGGTCTATAAAATGTGAAATGCATATACAGGCGGAGAGTTCCAGGCTGTGTAAATAGACTAAGACTTCCCAAAACCCCAGATGAATTAAAACCAGAAAGAAAAACAAAAAGAAAAAAAATCAAGAACCAAGAGGGAAAAGTGTCTTTAGATTGGGCGACCGTGACTCCTCGCCACCTCATCTCTTGCTTTGAGGGTTTCTGGGGACTCCAATTGAGGTTCCTCTTGTACTTCCCCAAAGCTCCAATCTCTTACCTTCTGCTTTCGGATATTCACAGAGGTCCTGTCTTGAAGAAGCCGTGGTTTGGCTTGGCCACCTCCTCAAACCTATCATGCCTCTTCCTTCCTCTTCCAGCCCGATTTCCTAGACTAAAGGATTTGGGCTGCCTCATTTGCCCAAACCAATCCCTGGTGATGTCTTCAAAGCCAAAGCCAAAGGATTCTTGGATTTTTTTCTCCCAAGTCAAGTCTTCGTAACCTCCTTTCTGGATTTCAGTCTGTCAAAGGTCGAGTCCTCCTTGAAACACAATTGTGGGTTCTGCTACCCAAATGTTCCTTCTCCCTCTTTGTAATTTCGGCTGGCCCTCTCTGCTCATCCCGTGACCCCTGGATATTTGCAACTATTACCTTATCTTTTATCTTATCTTTTAATTTAAGTCTTCTCCCAGGTCTTTCCTCCTGACCCTGCAGGATGCACAGTTCCATGTCTAGATCAAAAAGTGCCTATAAACCAGGTTTGGTGGCACATGCCTGTCATCCCAGCGGCTCAGGAGGCTGAGGCAGGAGGATCATGAGTTCAAAGCCAGCCTCAGCAAAAATGAGGTGCTAAACAACACTCAGTGAGACCCTGTCTCTAAATAAAATATGACATAGGGCTGGGGATGTGGCTCGATAGTCGAGTGCCCCCGAGTTCAATCCCTGATACCTCCCAAAAAAAATAAAATAAAATAAAACCTCCCATAGATGAAATGCACTTGAGTGTTTTTGCAAAGCTGAGAACAGCCCAACCCAAGTTTGCACAAAAAAAAAAAAATAGGGTAAGAAAGAGAAAAGGAAGATTGGATTGTGTAGAGGAGAGTCAGGGGAGGGGTCGGGCGGTGGGGGTAGGAAGGATGGTGGGATGAGACAGACATCATTACCCTACATACACATGATCACAGACTGGTATAACTCTGCACCATGTACAGCCAGAGGAATGAGAAGTTATGCTCCATTTGTATACAATGTGTCAAAATGCATTCTACTGTCAAGTGTAACTACTTAGAACAAATAAAAAAAGATAGCCATCCTGTTGGGGAAAAAAAAAAGCTTTCATTTTGAAATGTTCTGTGTGCATTAGCCTTGGTTTATAAAATTAGGGAGAACACCCTCGGAGAGGCTTGACCTTTTATTTTTCCAAATCTCACCCATGCTCATCAGTGGTAGGATTCAGTTCTGCAGATGAAGCGCCCCAGTGACCCCAAGCTTGACCACACTTGCTCATAGCTAAAGAGCAACTGGGGTGAATTCACAGCGTCACCTCCAATACTGTCTCACTCCTTGTCCCACTCTTCTTTTCTGAAAAAAGGAATTCGGATTCCACCTTGTTCCCTCAAAATAAACCATCCCCCTCTCTTGCTCATTAGGCAAGAACCCTAATGAGTCTATCCAGAGATGCTGGACTTGTCAGCGTGGATGCGAGTTCTGTACCGAGTCTGTCAATCCAGAAGAAAGGTAGCCTGTTTACAACAAGGTTCAGCGGACAGAGAAAGTTGGGGGTCCCGTAGAAAGAAGAAGCAGTGTTGTAAATATTATCAGACTCACACACACACACACACACGGCCACATATGTGGCTCACATTGTGTAACACCCACTAGCCAAGTCCTGATAATAGCACTGTTGTTTTGTGAGCATGATTACAAAGATCTTTTCAGTTAAACCACTCTCTGGTTATTGAGTTCAGCTATCCCTTTGATAAGCAAAGATTCTCCCCTTATTAGCAAAGAGATCGAGGCCCCTGATTTCATTTCATTCCATCAGAAAAGAACAATGTTATCCATGCACGTTAAGGTACCATGCGTGAGTGCTTGGGGGGAGTTTGGCAAGGGGGTTATGGCCGCTGGCCTGATTCCAGCAGGGTCTACTCACATGCAGCCGGGAAAGGACACAACCAAGAACACAACCAGGTCAGCTTCCTTGCAAAGACCAAATATGTTGGCAGGTACAGTTAGTACAGGAAGAGCACTCACCATCTGACTTGTCAATCACCTGCTATTTCCAGTTATTTCCTAATGCACAAAGAATTGAGAGCCAGGGGCTATAAATAAGTGAGTTAACTATAACTAAATGAACTGGGCATGTCTTATGGTGTTGCTGAGGGAGAATAAGGAGAGCAGGCCCCACCAAAGGTATAGCTATGCTGGTCATGAGGATGAAGGATTTCAGCAGCCTAAGAGTTGGGAGAGCCCTTCGAACATGTCACGAGAGAATAGATGTCTGCAGAGAAGGTTCCAGGAAGTTCCCAGAGGAGATAGGAGCTCAACTCAATACCAGCAGGGTTCTCAACATAAGTGACAGGAGAGAATTTCTGTGTAAGCCACACAAAGGCACAGACAGGTTCATTTAGGAAGGTTGATGCACATGGAGGGGAGAATATGCACTGTCTCAAGAACGAGAGGCCCTGGTTTGGGCTGGGCACTACATATTTATCAAAGGTCTCTATCAGGGCAGGACACGAGGTGGGTTCAGGACGGAGCTGCACAATTTCATACCCATTTTCCCTGCATTTGCCTATTTACCTCCATTTACAAGGGCCCAGGCCCAGATTGACAGGCAGCTAAGTTTTCTTCATCTCAGTGGCTTGTGAGTGTTTCCTTGAGGATCCAGTGTTTCTCTTTATCCTACATCTCACATCCTTACTTGGAATTTTGGAGTCTTTGGCCTTGTAGATTTTTTTTCTTTAAAGAACTATTTCATGCACACGTTCCTGGGTTCAGTCCCAGAACTGTTCACAATTTCCAGGTAACTTGAATCTTTTCTCTAAAGAATCTTTACTCTGCCCACCACTGAAATCGCAGCCACAGATGCTTCTTTTTAAAAAGTCGCTGGGCAGTGCCTTGTGTTGATGTCAAGATGAGTTCCAGAAAGAGGGAGTTGCACAGCCTGTCCTGAGGGGCAGCAGCCCTCGGGATTGACCACTTTGTTCCTGGACACTCTGCACACGTGGCCAACGTAGAGCATTTGGGAACCCCAACTTGGAGCATTTGGGGAACCCAGCTGTCTGGTTTCTGGGGACCTCGATCTCCTGTATTTTTGACATCTCAACTTTGCAGATGATCCAAAGGGTGGAAATTCTATTGTTCTGTGGCCTGGGGGTGGATGTGGGGTGGGATGGCATCCAGGGGCCAGGAAGTCCCCAGGGTTGGACTAGTGAGTGCCAGCTCTGCTCCTGGCTGGTGCAGGACCTGGTGAAGCCACTTGTGACTGGACGCTGCAGCCCCTCTTGCCCAGCAAGTCCCTCTTGCTCACTTGGTTCTAGAGACGTTCAGTAGGCCCCAAGAGGGCTGAGTCATGGACAGAATTCAATGTGCTCATCCGGGATGCCGGGTTCAACCAGCTTTCCCTGGTGGAAGGGCGAAGCTGTGGTGGCTCTCAGGAGATCCCGGGTTCCCAGTGCAAGTCAAAGGCACAAGCTGACCCCCAGGTGCCTGGGCTCTCCAGTGCAGCATGAGCCCCAGCTGGAGCCCCCCAAAAAGACAGCAGGAGTGAGCAGAGGGTGGAGGTCACCACCCCCAAAAGGCACACAGTCCTGTTCACCTGGAGAAATGGCTCAGGTGAAGTGAAATCTGGAGAGGTGATGGCGACTGGAGCCTGGGGCCTTTACAAAGGACTGGAGAGCACCTGTCTGAGTTACCCCCCAGGAAGGCTAGGCTTGGGGCCATTTCTTTCTCTGCAGGCAAAGGCCTCCTGGCAGCGAGGGCAGCACACCTTCTGCAGGTCCCGAACCTGCAGCTCCCTTCCCTGTGGGATCAGCTGCTGTATCGCCTCTGCCAACCCCCAAAGGCAGCTGCAGGGGTGCGGTCATCAAACCAAAGTGACAGCAAGGGTGCAAGGGTTCCATCCAGGTTTCACCTTTTGCTTTGGAGGTGGCCAAGCAGGGTATCAGTCTATCTCCCACTGTGCAAAATGGAGATGGGGGGGTGGATGTGTGTAAAGGGCTTGGCACGGAACCTACATAGTAGGTGCTCAATGCCCAGGCAGCACTCAGGCCTCAAGGTAACGTCTGCAAATCCTCGGAGCATGACCTAAATCGGAGTGTTGTCAGAATCCTCAACAAAAATGCACAGTGGACGGGAGGCAAGGATGGCCTTATCCTGCAGGGATCTGCATTCAAATGAATGTGGAGGAGAACTGGAGAGGAACAGGTGGGTCAGAGGAGCCGGAAGAGGTCCAGGAACTTGTCCCTGCTGCTTGGCAGGACGGAGGCTGAGCAGATCAAGAGCTGGGAGGATCCCGAGTTCAGAGCCAGCCTCAGCAACTTAGTGAGACCCCAAGAAACTCAGCAAGATCCCTGTCTCTAAATAAAATATAATAAAGGGCTGGGGAGAAGGCTCTGTGGTTAAGCACCCCTGGGTTCCGTCCTTAGTACCAAAAAATAAAAAATAAAAAAAATCACAGGCAGCCCCCCCACACACTGTAGTGAACAAATGGTGGGGCTGCCAGGCAGGGGTCTACCCAGCCTGGAAACCACAGGAGCCTGGGGAAAGGAAGTGGCCTCACCAGACCCAGCCCAGCCAACATCCCCCACTTGCAGAACCCAGAGTCCCCCGTGAGGCCATGAAATACATCTCCTCGGCTTTACTGTGCCTGGCACCCAGGCCCTGGAGCTGCCATCCTCGTCCCCCCACCTGCTGATCTGCACCAGCCCTCGCCTCTGCAGTCGTTACACTGTGGTGCCAACAGGAGAGGGGAAGCCAAAGGGACCCGGAGCAGGAGGGCCCCTCTTGGCCTCCTCCTGGCCTTTCCCCCCAAATTCTGCAAACTCAACATCTTCCGTAAGACCTGGGGACCTCTGAATCGACACAGTGACAAGACACTGCTGGAAAAGTGAAAGCAGGTGACCCCAGGACAACGTGAAAATGCCCCTGGGGCTGAGACGGTCTCATCTCGTCTTCATGAAAGGGTGGCTGTCGGTGAAATGGGTGAGATGCCACCCATACAAGAGGGACACCTGGGGGTGGGGTGCAAGGGGCAGGGACTCGTAATGAGCTGAGATCTGCACTAGCCAGCCGTTGCCTAGGACCAGGACGTAATGGCAAGACGGCCCTAAAGTGGCCAGTGAGGGACAAATTCAAAGCCAGCTTAAAATGAACCCTCCGTCCGGATCCCCTTCGCCGCTCAGCAGATTCAAGGAGGGGTGATGTGGGGGCGGAGAAACAGGATTGGTGACAGGGGGAAGGGACTCTGAGTCACAGCTGAGGACACAGGCCAAGAGGGGTTAGGTTGGACGGGCTGAGTCCCCACTCGGTCCTCTCTAATGATCTCCATGCCCTTGGATCAACATTCATCCTCAGAATCCTCCTGAACACTGTACCTAGGCAGCCTCTGAGTACCTGCTTCACCGTATTATCTTTGGTCCCTTCTAACTTGGGTGGGAGATCTGGACATGATCAGAGCCCTGGCTAACACCTAGATGGCCCACGCTCTGGTCAACTGGGATGACAGCTTCACATCGCACCCCTTCCCAAATCCTAAGTGGTTTCTTAGCCACCACCTTGCTCTTGGTCTCTAGCATGATGCTTTGAAATTCCTTGGGCAGCATTCAAAACAAAATCTAAGAGGGCTGGGGAAGGAGCTCACATCTGTCTGTCTGTCTGCAACAGCCTACGTGGTGGTGTTAGGAAGGTGCTTAGAGATATCAACGGGGCCACCGAGCTTGGTGCCCTTGGGAAGTCGCAGAAAACACTTTAAAAATGGAAACCTTGTGAATTCGAGGAATAAAAATGAAGCCACCACCCCAGGCATCTGACAAAAAGAATCATCTTGTTCAAAAGCCTTGCTGAGGCGTGGTTCTTCTGTGTGTTTCTCTTTCTGGGCCCACAGTGAGTTTTTTATCTGGAGACACGAAGCAGGGTGGAGGGAAGTCCCTTGTGCACTGGGGTCAGCGTAGGTAGGTCAACCTGGGGGCACGGAGAGCGGGGGCGCTGAGGCTCAGCAGAACCCTGCAGCAGGTGATGTGGTGTGTTCTCAGTTCCTCTTACCCCACTGTCAGTTCCCTCTCCTCTGGAAGGCTCCTGCTTGCTCTCCGAGCCCTCTAGTGATGTCAGGGCCACCATGTAAGGCCAAGTGTGTTGCACACTGCACAATTTTTATGGGATCCAGGCTCCTCTGACTCTAAACAGTGTTCCCCTTCCCTGGTCTTCCGTGGAAGTCTACCTGAGAGGCCTCAGGTCTGACTCCCATTCTCAGGGTCTTATGGGTCACTGCCTCAAGAGCCACTCTGTAGTGAAGTGAATGGAATACAGAGCAGATTGTGGGGGGGCAACCAGGAATTGAACTCCGAGGTGCTTAACCACTGAGTCACATCCCCAGCCACAACACCCGCCATTTTTTTTTTTTAATTTGAGACAATGTCTCACTAAGTTGCTTAGGGCTGCTAAATTGCTGAAGCTGGCCTTGAACTCGTGATCCTCCTGCCTCAGCCTCTTGAACCAGAGGGATGACAGACATGTACCACCATCTGTAAAAATCTACATAGTAATTTTTTTTTTTTGCCATCCCCGAAAGAAATCTTAAATCCACTCTTCCAACAGCCATGCCACACCATGACCAGCCAGACCATGGAGTTAGCCACCAAGATCTCTTACACGGGTCTTTCATTTCCACGGCACCTGGCGCCTTGCAGGATATTGACACCCCACACCAGGGGGCTAAGAGATGGGGTGCTTGCACCAGCCTAGGGATGAGCCCCATTTCTTCCTGCCACTTGCACGTGACCTAAACTTTCTTGCTAAACAGGTTGGTGCAGGGAATTAATTGAGATAATGCAAGAGAGTCATTTAGCACCGTGTCTGGCAAATAACCTCCCATACCTGTGGCCTGCTCTGGTCGCTGTATTTCACAAAACCCCAAGAGCAGACAGGTTGGAGTTGCTTCCTGTTGTCCCGCAGAGAGACCAGTGTGTTCAAGGATACGTGTGTGCGGAGGTTGGGTGTTCAACCCCGGCATTCAGTGGGGGACTCCTGGGTCATTCCCACCCTCCCTGCTCCCGTAGACCCTCGACCAGGTTCATCACATAGATAGGTGGAGTCCACTCACTCCAGAACCCGGCTGTCCTGTGAGACATTACAGCTGCTTCTTAACTGGGAGGGCCTGGGAATGTGCCCTTCATGCACAGCCACCATCTAATGCCCGTGACCTTTCAAAGACCCCACTAACAGAAAAGATGGTCATTTTACTTGCCACAAAAACTAGCCAATTTGACCATAAAACCAAAACCATGGCAGAGCAACACAGGTGCTCAAGAAATACCCAGAAATTCAGATCTTCTGTCCATGAGAGAGAAGGCTCAGGGAGGGATCTAAATTTTTCTGAAGATCACTCAATTTCAGAGTCATTTTTGAAGAAAAAGAACTGCATTATAAATTCAGAATTAGGTATGGGAACATCACAGAGCTGGAGAACAGATGAGTGGTTGCTGGGAAAGGTGGAGGGAGACAGAGAGATTGGGTGTAGTTATAAAATTGGCAAGAGGAGCCTCTCCCAGAGGCATGCACCTTAATCACAGTGAGTCTGGAGGCTGAGGCAGGAGGATGGAAAGTTGGAGGCCAGCCTCAGCAACTTAATGATGCACTTAGCAACTTGGTGAAACTCTGCACCCAGATAAAATATAAAAAAGTGCTGGGGATGTGGCTCAGTGATTAAGCACCCCTGAGTTTTATCCTCAGTACCAAAGAAAAATGGAGATGGGGGAACAGCATCAGGAATCCTATAAATGTGCTGTCCTGTATCCTGACTAATGATACACTTTGGATCTCTGTAAAGATACATATTGACACTTGCAGTTCAACATGTGGTGAAATTGCATAGAACTGAACACATGAATGCATATAAAGCCAAGGGAATCCGAATAAGATAGGTGCAATGTCATCCCTGATAGTCTGACCATCATATGGTACTAAGATATTTTGCAGGACACTGAACTTGGGGTAAGCTTCGTAAAAGGCAGTTGAGCTCTTTTTTCTTTGAGCAGCTTGTAGATCTACACTTAGCTGAAAAAGTTCAAGCCTTTGGAGAGAAGGAGGAACAGAGGCTTCCAAGCAAGACAACAGGTAGGACTCACGAGAAGCGCTTGCTCTGGGGACCGGGTGGACACCCAGGCTTGGCTGGCTTCCTGGAAAAGCCACCTCTGATGGAACTAGCGGTGGAGTCATAGGAGATGTGACCCAGCAGAGACACAAAACCGTTCCAAGACACCCCACCCCAAGTTCTCAGAGACTCACCCACATAGATAGGTGGAGTCCACTCACTCCAGAGCCCGGCTGTCCTGCAGGCGGGACTCACGGCTGCCCTCACTTGAATGGAGTACTTGGAGAGATGGTCAATGACGGAGACAAATGCGTTGGTTGTGATCCTTTCCATCTTAATGGGGGAAAAATGTCTTGTAAGAATCTCAAAACCCATAAGGTATGTCGATGACCAGCTTGAGGGGTCCTGTAGAAATAAAGTGACCCGGTGTTCAGGAAGTCACTCAAAGACATCTGGCCATCCATGCTAAGTCCAGGAGTTCCCGTAGGGGCCCAATTGATGTTTCAGAAGCAAAGACCAGAGGAGCCTCTACCAGTGTGAATAGGCTCCCTGGCCTTCTCCCTCTGCATCCTGAATCCTAAACAACGTCACAAGGGCTGCCCATCCTGGTGTCTGCAAACTCATCTGCCACCTGATTTTTAATGACCTACAAACTATGACCTGCTACGTTTTGGAGGTTTTTATGGAGAGGGGGTTTAGTACAGTGGATGAATCCCAGAGGTGATAGACAACCCAGCCATATCCCAGCATTTTTCAAAATTTTTAATGTTGAGACAGGATCTCCCTAAGTTGCTTTAGGGTCTTGCTAATTTGCAGAGACTGGACTTGAACTTTCCATTCTCTAGCTTCGGGCTCCCAAACCTCTGGGCTTACAGGTGTGCACCACCTCACTCAGTGGCTTAGGTATTTTTCAGTGGCTGGAAAATCTCCAAAGAAGAGTCTTGTTTCATGATACATGAAAACCACGTGAAATGGAAATTTTCTTGTCCACAGATAAAGCCGTATGGGAAGCAGTCTTACCCATTTTTTGACACTGTGGCCGCTTTAATTCTGAGTAATTTTGATAGAAAAATGAATGGTCTGCAAAGCCTCTCACCATTTACCAAAAAAAAAAATTTGCAGGCAGGACAGGCTCAGCAAAAGCGAGGTGCTAAGCAACTCAGTGAGACCCTGTCTCTAAATAAAATGCAAAATAGGGCTGGGGAGGTGGCTCAGTGGTCGAGTGCGGAGGTTCAATCCCTGGTACCCCACAAAAAATATATTGATGAAATCTCCTTGCTCTGCATTTACTTTTTCTGTTATCAGTGAGACATGTGTTGGAAGCCTGCCACCCCTGTGTTTTGCTCTAGCTCGGTGACTGTGAGCAAGACTGTCTTTTTCCAGGTCTTGCCACTCCAAAGAGAATGGTAATTACCCAAGAGTTATTGTGAGGATAAAATAAAATTATAAAGCTTGACACGTAATCTATCCTCAAGAAATGTTGGCAGTTTAATGAGGTGGGAGGTTTTCATTTTTATTTTATTATTTTTCTGAGATGGGATCGACTTACATTGCCTAGGCTGGCCTCAAAGTTGCGATCCTCCTGCCTCAGCCTCCCAAGTAGCCAGAATGACCGGCACATGCCACTGTACCCCGTATGTGTTTTTTAAAACTGCGGTAATATATATTCATTATAAAATTGACCATCTGCTGCATTTTTAAGTGTACAGATCAGCAGTTTTAAATACAGTCCATCTTCCCGTGCTTCTCATCTTGCAAAACTGGCCCTCTGGGCTGGGATGTAGCTTCGTGAACAAGCTCAGGTTGAATCACGAGCAATAGCTCTGGTTTGTTCTGAGAACTTGAGTGCTCAGGAGGCTGAGGCTGGAGGATCCCAAGTTCAAGGCCAGCCTCAGCAACTTAGCAAGACCCTAAGCAACTCAGTGAGACTTTGTCTCTAAATAAAATATTAAAAAGGGCTGGGGATATGGCTCAGTGGTTAAGCACCCTGGGTTCAATCCCCAGTGCCCCCCCAAAAAAATAAAAATTAACAAGTAAATAAACCCAGGCTGAGTGACACCTTCCACTGTATGCACACACCACATCTTGAGTGTGTTGTCATTCATCGATGGCTCCTGGGCTGCCTGTAGCTTTGGGCTGAGATGGGATCTAACACAGCCAAAACCATGGCTCTAGGTCTTGGAACACTGACGTTTCTGCTTTCAACCGAGCCATGACATTTTACATTTTCCCTACACCAGTACCCACGAGGTTTCATCTGACCCCGGGGATTATTTTCATCCATAAGAACAAAAGGCTTGTAAGGTTTGGTTGATTTCCATAACACCTGGGTAGATGTATTTGACCTTGTTCATATCCAGCTATAACCATAGCAGCCAATGAAGAAAAAAAAAATTTGTTCAATGTTTATACAATGAATATTTGTCATGGACTTCTGGGACCCTCTGAGGAATTACCTGCAAATAATTCTTCTTTGTGTTGTGTATCTTCACTTCATAATCAAAGCAGTGCTGTGGAAAGGCGGAAATGGGTTTGTCCATCGGATGGAGAGACCTGGATCTGGGCTGTGACATTGGTTGGCGGATTCGCTCGAGCTGGTTAGAGAAGGAGAGGTCAGTGACATGAGTTGGTGATCAGGGCCAATTGACTCCAATCCACCCACACCTCTCCAGGCATTCAAGATTTACCAGTAGATCTTTCTTTTTTTGTGGGTACTGAACTCAGGGGCACTCGACCACTGAGCCCTGAGCCACCTCCCCAGCCCTATTTTGTGTTTTATTTAGAGACAGGGTCTCACTGAGTTACTTAGCGCCTTGCTTTTGCTGAGGCTGGCTTTGAACTTGTGATCCTCCTGCCTCAGCCTCCCGAGCTGCTAGGATGACAGGCATGCACCACTGCACCTGGCTTTATCATTAGATCTGAATCAGCTCATCTCAAGCCACAGGAAAATTGTGACTTCCTTAGGACTCCTGCATTGTAGTGGTGTGAAAAAGAGACCCTTCTTGTAAACTGAAGAGATTGAGACTGACAGAATTGCTTGGATGGCTGGATGCCTGTGATCCCAACAGCTTGGGAGGCTGAGGCCGGAGGATCACAAGTTCAAAGGTAGCTTCAGCAAAAGCGAGGCCCTAAGCAACTCAGCAAGAACCATCTCTAAATAAAATACAACATAGGGCTGGGGATGAGGCTCAGTGGTCAAGTGCACCTCAGTTCAGTCCCCAGTACCAAAAAAAAAAAAAAAGAATTACATGGATGAATTCCCCCCACCAATGCCCTGGCTCAGGGCATGACTCCATTGTAAGGTCCCTCGAAATAAAGTACTTCCACATGCACGTCCTTGTCCTAGATTCTAGGACTGAGATCTCGCAATGAACAGATCATAGAGACACACTCAGAATGGGATCTGATGGCTTCAAAGTCAGCCCTTCCCTAAAGCAGAACGTTCTCAACCAAGAAACTGCTTCATTCTTTTAGCAATCCCAGGACTTGGTCATAAAATAAATTCCTGCCGCCTGCACCAGCTCGGAACCATTTTCCCATTATCGTTTGCTTTTTAGGTCTCTGTCGGAATCTTTTATTGCCTATTTTCATAAAAGGGACGTTTGGGGGGTTGCACAGGAAATGTACCATTGAAGGGAATAGCAAAGGGTCCGATTCTGGGGCCGGATTTAGGCTCCCGTTTGATGGCAGGTGTCTCACAACCAAATCCTGCCCTGTGAATAACAAGTCTGTGTCTTTATGGAACATTTATGCCGGGTAGAGTTCCAAATGAAAGATATGGAAATGACAACCCCCACACAGTGTGGCCTGGGGAGAGGGAAGGAGGAAGAAGGTGACCCATTGATATCATTGATCCTTTCCCAACACATCCTTTCCTAGTGACAGGAGAGTCCCTGGGAAGGAACCATCCATCAAGCCTAAAAAATGACATTCTTTGGGAAGGAGCCAAAACATGAATCCTTCTCCCCCAAATAAATCCTTTCCCAGTGACACTATAGTAGAACACCATCCCCAGACCTTCTCTTCTCACAACCTGTTTCCTGAATGCCCAAACTGATACGTTCTGTTACAGTCTCTCATGCTTAAGTCATCTCCCAGTGTCACCTACATACGCACGAATTCCTCCTATAATTGGGGGCCATTTTTCTACCCAGAAAGTAAGCAGTGTGGTGCACACCTGTCATCCCAGCAGCTGGGGAGGGTGAGGCAGGAGGATCTCAAGTTCAAAGCCAGCCTCAGCAACCTGGTGAGGTGGTCCTAAGCCACTTACCAAGACCCTGTCTCACAATAAAAAATAAAAAGGGCTGGGGAGGTGGCTCAGTGGTTAAGCGCCCCTGGGTTCAATTCCGGGTTCTAAAAAGAAAGACAATGATGGGTTGCTAATAGCTAAACTCTGGGCTCCCACTACTGCTGCTCAGTGTATAGACAGCTCAGGACTCCTCCTGTGCTCCTGTCCCCGCCTGCCCTTGGGCACCTACATGGAGGAGCCCGAGATGGTAGTGGGGGTTCTGGGGTCTGTCAAAGAGCAAGACACGCCCAGTTCCCTGGACTCCCAGCTCTGGGGTCCCTTCTCTTCAGCTGTGCCTGTCTCTTTCTTAAATAAAACTCATTTTCTAAGCTTGGGGGCGTTTCCTCTTCAACACCAGGAAAACTAGGGCCTGATCCTCATCTCCAACAGGGGTATGGACATCATCTCCTGAGCAGTGTCTGGGAATGTGGCCAGACATCCTGCAACATCCAGGACCGGTCCCCATAGCACAAAAGTCATGCAACCCAAATCTGCAGCAGTGTTCCCACTGAGCCACCTGCCACCGTCAGCAGCACAAACATAGTCCCACCCCGTGCAGCGCTGAGACCCTGCCATGCAGTGATGTGGGCCACTCTGGGCAGAGTCTGTCTTACCGATGGCTTGCACCCCAAACAGCTGATAAAAGGGTCTGATGGCAGCTGTCCTGCTGGTGCTATTAACGTGGACCGCCAGCCAGCCGTGCCCCTTGCTGCTGATGGATGACCTTGGGTCCCAGCAGGCGGTATTTGTGCTGGTCGGGTCTTTGCTGTATTCCTGATACTCCTCGGTCCAAGAGCCATACCTACAGTGGAACGCTCGTGAGTTTCCTAAAGGTCCAGAGGAGGCGACCCAATGTATCAGCTCCTAGGGCAGCACCTAGGAGGTATGGGGGTAAATGCAGTGACTTTGAGGTTATGATAATATTTGTACTAGTGGTAAACTACATCACGGGATCACCCAGAACTGAGGCTGGTCACCCTGAAGCTAACCCAGTGGGCAATCTACCTACTCTCATAGCATCCTTGAAATGCCCTTGGCGGCAGCAACATTTGGAGGCTTTCGCTTACAGCTAACAGGGAACAGCTCAGGGAGCTTCAGAGTCTCGCCCAACTTACCGCTAGAGTCAACAGAATTGAGCTGACTCCTGAGAGCAGAGTAGCCACCCAGGGCTCCAGCCAAGAATTCCAGGACTGACCTGGATGCGGACTTCCAGCAGCTCCCAATAGACGCCCTCAGCGGGCGCCCCCTGGCGGCTGCACGGCGCTCCCACAGCCCTGAGCGGCGCTCCCAGGGTCCTCCGCGGCTCACAGGAAAGGCGGCGCACGCACGGCGCGCGGGGCGGAGCCTCTCGCAGCCAGAGGGAGGGTAGCTTGCCGGGCTTCTTAGTAGCCTTCCAGGCGAAGGGCAGACCCGAGGCGGTGAGGACGTGGGTGCAGGAGCCGGACTTACGGCAGTGCGGCCTGACAGGTAAGTGGGCACACCAGCTTTCCGCGAGCCGGGGCTTCCCCTCCCCCGGTAGTGGGTGGGCGCTCGCGCGGTGGGCGCAGCTCGGCGCGGGGCACTTCCGGGTAGCCTGGCGGTGGGCGAGGAAACTTGCCCGGTGGGGCGCAAAGCCCGGGTCCAGGCGGTCCGGCTGTGCGGGTGGCGCTGCGGTCGGCGCTGTGGTCGGACTCGGAAGACGCACGCCCCCTTGACTCTGGGAGCCTGCGCGCGCCGCAGGTGGCTGGCCAACGGGTGGTCCTTCCCGCGGCGTTCGGCCCACGCGCGCTCGCGCCACTCTGAGCGGTCAGTCGGGGTCCCGTCCTGCCCTCGGGGAGCAGCCGCAGCGACCTTCGCCGGCCTCCCCTTCCCCGTTCCTCGCCGTCAGTCGGTGGAGCGGGCGAGGGCGCGGCAGGACGGCCGCGGGGGGGTGGGGGGTGGGGGGGGTGGGGGTGGGGGGGGTGGGGGGGGTGGGGGGTGGGGGGGGTGGGGGGTGCGGGTGGAGGGGGTTGGGGGTTGGGGGGGGTGGGGGGTGGGGGGGGTGGGGGGTGGGGGGGGTGGGGGGTGGGGGGGGTGGGGGGGTGGGGGGGTGGGGGGTGGGGGGTGGGGGGGGTGGGGGGTGGGGGGGGTGGGGGGTGGGGGGGGTGGGGGGTGGGGGGGGTGGGGGGTGGGGGGGGTGGGGGGTGGGGGGGGTGGGGGGTGGGGGGGGTGGGGGGTGGGTGGGGGGGGTGGGGGGTGGGGGGGGTGGGGGGTGGGGGGGGTGGGGGGTGGGGGGGGTGGGGGCCTCTAGGGCTCCGTGGCTTTCGGGAAACGAGGCGCAGTGCCGCTTCCCTCAGAGTGGAGGGCGGGTGGAGAGGGGCCTGTGGGCAGGTTGGTCCTCCGCAGTGACAGGGGGACGCGGAGGTGGGTGAGGAGGTGTGTGAGGAGGGCGGGCGGAGGCGCGGGTCGCAGGGAGCCTTGGGGGGAGTACTCGGGCCTCCACCACCAGGCGGTGTGGGAAGACGGGGAACGGTACCAAGGGTAGCGCCGGTGGGCGACTGGCTCTCCTGTTCGTTAAAGTAAATGGAGATGTAGGGAAACTGTGGGTGGGTCAAGATTCTTCTTTTCCTGATTCCAGCAGCAGTGTGTGTTCTTTGTGAAACATTTGGGGAAATAGCGTACGCTTTTGGTCGGTTCCTGGAATCCTGGTCCTGGAGGTGTAGATATCACCTGAATGAGCCAGTTCTGATAGTTATCCAGCAGTTGTACCAGGAAGCTAAACCAGGGGCTGCTTTTCCAGCCCTTCCAACAAAAAATTTTATGGTGAGCTGATTCCCTATATTAAACCCTTTTCTGTCTGATTTTTTTTGGATGATTTTTTTTTCCTTTTGCAGTCATCTTCTAAGTATTAAATACTGTTATCTTTGTATAGTTTCATATCATTTCAATTAAACATGTTATTTTATACTAATTATAGATTCACCTGCAGTTTTAAAAAACAAGAGATCCCATGGAGACTTCCTCAGTTTCCCCAATGATAATATCTTGCAAAGCTTCTGTAGAATATCATAGCCCAGATATTGACTGGAGTTTTAGACAGAGGCCTGACTCTGGAGAGCCA
This sequence comes from Callospermophilus lateralis, assembly GCF_048772815.1. Lineage (NCBI taxonomy): Eukaryota > Metazoa > Chordata > Mammalia > Rodentia > Sciuridae > Callospermophilus > Callospermophilus lateralis. Next base: position 4,106,837 of record NW_027514826.1, on the reverse strand, counting down.
ACAGATCATTTAGAACAAGAGGAAGCTTCAAACTGCAAGGCATCCTGATCTCACAAGAGGAGAAGGTTAATCATGGCAGGGTCTTTTGGGCGGGGGTACCTGGACTGCCTCATTATAGTCACCTCCTCCTAATCACATCTGGTGAAGGGTCCATTTTCTAAAGGTGTGAGTGATTAGATTGGGTAATCCAGGATAACTCAGTATGGTCTCCCCATCTCCAGACCCTCAACCTTAGTCATGGCTGTGGACTCCTTTTTGCCAAGTAAGGTAACATTCACTGATTCTGAGGTCTGTGCATGAACTCTTTGAGGGTCACTCTTTATCCACCACTTCAGCCTTTTACTTTTTTAAATATATATCTTTATTTTTACTTATTATTTTATGAGGATCGAACCCAGGACCTCATATGTGTGACGTAAGTGCTCTTCCACTGAGCTACAACCCCATCCCATCAACCTTTTACTTTTGACTATTTTATAGATATAATTATAAATATATATAATGTAAATATTTATAGTGTCTTGCCATCCTCGTTCAGTTTTAAACACCCTTTATGTAGCAGCGTCTCCATTCTTAACCCTGCTTCTCTGTTGGTGCACAGTGTAGTCCTGTTTTCATTTTGTCCTTTAGCAGGGGCAGTCCACAGCCCAGTTGTACTAGGTTGTGGGGAGGCCAAAGAAGGTGCTGGAGACAGCATGGGAGACATGGTTTATCGGGGAAAGCTTCTAACAGATCAAAGACGGCTCCAGGAAGAGTTCCGTGGCAACAGACTGAACAGATAGCACCTGTGTCCCTGAAGGTGCTTCTCCAAGCAGTACCTCTCTTGCTCCTGGTGTTTTGCCTGGTGGCTCTGGCCAAACAAGTGACATGTATCTTTTCCACAGAGCCCTCAGTTCTCTGCCCAGCCCCATTCAGGGAGGAGGCTTACATGTTAGACTGAGGAAGCAGTGACATCAACTTTAGTTTGTGTGTATGACCAGCATACATGCAAGAAAGTAGCTTTTTACAGATAACACTAACTTGCCCTAGTGCCCAGTGTGCAGAGAAGCCAGTGTCCTCCAAGATGATATTTATCTGGACTTTCCAGCCTAGGCTTGATCTCATTGGTCCCTTAATTTTGCTAGGTTTTTATAAACAGAAAGGGAGCATTCAGGATCATGGTGTTTTACTGTCCCCCTTTTCTTTAAGGGACAATATAGCAGGAATGGCAGATTTAGATGAGTGCCATTAAGCAAGCACATGAACAGTCCATGTGTTGTTTGTCGCATCACTTCCAGGAATACTTGTTTCCAGGAAAGGACAGTGGCTTGAGACTGGGTATTACAGAACAGATCCCAGGCTGAGTTTCTCATCGATCAAGAAGATTATATAACAGTGAAAGACTATTTCAGGGCTTTGAATGGTAACCCAAGTCTGCCCCAAAAGAAATTTGGAAATCAGCTAATGTTTGTATACATAGAACGTCCCAATAAAAGATATAGCCAATAAAGTTTGACATTAAGGGAATGTAAGCCATGTTCTTCATTCAAAGCCTTAGAGCTTAGCCCACATATGTGCTGAAATGTGTGCTCTCTGGTTTTGCTATATTTTTTATTTCTAGGAATTTATTTACGCCCTTATCAACTGGAGGGAGTCAACTGGCTAGCCCAGCGATTCAACTGTCAAAATGGCTGCATCCTGGGAGATGAGATGGGCCTTGGTAAGAACTGCCAGGTATGTTACTGTGGAAGAAGCACTGTTTACCTACACTGAAACACCTCCCCACAACTCATTTCCATCTTTTTTTTGGGGGGGGGTACCCCAGATTGAACTCAGGTGTGCTTAAAAACTTTACCATACATCCAGCCCTTTTTTGTATTTTATTTGAAGACAGTGTCTCACTTAGTTGCTTAGTGCCTCCCTAAATTGCTGAGGTTGGCTTTGAACTCATGATCCTCCTGCCTTAGCCTCCGGAGCCCATGTGCCACCACACCTGGCTTAATACCATCTTTAAGTGCTATTATATATGTGTGTGTGTGAGGGTGTATGTGTGTGTGTATGTATGTATATACTAGAATGTGAAATGCTTAACTTTTAAGAGATCACAACCTTGGGATTGATTTTTCTAGTTGTGGGGGTAGTTATTAATTATGTCATTACCTTTATATGAGCATTGACATGTGTCTGTGAGAAAAGTTACTTGAGTTACAAGTGCAGTTAATGGGCCCAGGTTTAGGGTTTTTCTCTGTGTAAAGCATGTATACTTGCCCAAGGACTAAATTGACTGTGCTCCTTAGTAACACTATATGAAGTTAACTGTATTGCTTCTAATATTACTCTCTCTTTCTCAGTGGGGGTGGGTTGGGGTCAGGCTGCTGCCCATTTTTCTACAGTGATAGAGAAATATGGAGGAAGTACCGTATGTTTTCCAAAATAAAACTTAGACTCTCTGACCTTAAAAGGGGAGAATCAGATGTGGCCCCCTCGGGCATTGATCTAGTGATCAATGGTGGAGTGTTGAAATTGATGCTTCTGCCAGGATAATAAGCAATACTGCCCTGGGTTGTCACATGGCCTTGGATTAATGGAAAATTCAGTCATAACACCTCTTGGGTTAATCACTTACTTATCTGAAGGATATAAAAGATATCCTGGTACAATCGTGATATATGTCAGAGGCAGCTTGATCAGAAATCAGGAAGGTAAAAACTTTTCAATCCCAGGAAAGTTTCACCAGTGGTCACTGGAGAGAATGAGCAAGGGTCTCATAATCCTTTTAGAAGTTCAACTGCCCCGTCCGACTCTCACCATATATATGTATGTATGTATGTATGTATATATATATATATATATGTGTGTGTGTGTGTGTGTGTGTATATAAACTTTAAGCTGTAGCAGCGGTGCACATAGGCTACTCTGATCATATGTTGAAGCGTCCTTTACTTAGGCAGATGTACCTCATCAATCTTGGCATTATTCAGAAACAATGCGACCACTTATATAAGGTCCCCTGAGATTCATCACTTCTCTCTCTTGGGCAAACAAATATGTTCCTGGTATATTCCTGTACGAGAACTATGAAACTAAAAATCAGTTTCCTGGAGGTATCCTCCCTATAATCTCCTTTGTCTCAGTCATTGAAATTGTCCTACTGACTTCACAGAGAGCCAGCAAATTCCACTTGTCCTTTGCCTTTCCATCTCTACTTTAAATTCTCTAAAAATATACCAACTCCAAGTCTGTTTTGGTAAAAGTATGTTTAGAAATTTTCCATCTACATTATGAAGGATATTGTTTTGTGATATTCTTTTTTATACTAATTTTGTCTGGTTTTAGTATTTGGGTAAAGCTGGCCTCATAGAATATATTGAAAAGTGTTCCTCTTCAATTTTCAGCAAGAGCTTATGTAAAATTGTTCTCATTTCCATTTTAGATGTTTGATAAAATTCACTAGTCACTCTGAATTTATTTGGTAGACACTTCTGATTTGTGGTAGTAAAGACAAACTTTCTCTAAATTGCATCCCCAGGGAGCATTCAACAGAATGGTTTTAATCCAGTTAAGCCACTTATTAGAGGGATGCTCTGGGCACACTTTGGGCTGGGATAGTTAAATGAGAAAATCATTTCCTTTTTAAGATTAATATGATTGTGTCAAAAAAAATGAACTGCCACTCTGTCATCACAGCACTCTAACCACAGCCATAAGCAGCAAGGTATGTTTTACATCATTGAAGTTACAGTGCACATCTAGCCCATATGATTTCTATTCATTAATGTAACATTGGCACTATAGTTTTGCATTTTATTATATTCAAAATCATTCAACTGGCTGCATAGTATGCCATCGAGAATTTATAATTTGCTTAACGTACTATTGATGAGGAATCATGAATTCCCCCTTTTTTGGGTTACTTAAATTAATTTTGATGTGAACACTTTTGAGCCTATAGTTTTCTCAGGATTTTGAATTTGATCCTTAGGGTATTTGGGGATGCAAGCTCTTCACGTGTTTTTGTTTGTTGAGAGCAACTTTAGAGACATAAGTGTACTCAAACATGTCCTGAAGTATGCACATTTGGCTTTGCAAAGTTTCATTTCATACTCATACTTCTTGTGAGAATGAATTATTGTCTGTTTTGTGCATTTGAATGCGTGTTGTAGATATATGCATGTACATCTATGGCATATGGATCCCGCTATACAGTATGATTATAATGCACCCATTATGAAAGACCAAAGGTTGTATCTGTTTTGTTCACATATAACTTGAGCTTAGAACTTGAGCCAGTAGAAGGCACCCTCTAAATGATTATAGAAGGAGGGAGAAAGTTGGGGAGGAAGCAAAGCACTCTCATCAGAGCAGCCGAGCCAAGGGCCAAGGCCGTGATGTGCATGTACTGTTTGCTGTCAGATCTTAGCACTTCTGGCTTAATATTTTCAAAGTACTCCTGCTGTTTTCCAAAAGGTGTATTGGTTTCATTGATTTCTGTTCTTTCCTGACGTTTTTTCCTTTTGGTTCAGTTACATAAATATTGAGCCTCATTGCTCGTTAACTCCTAAGGTAATTGAACACCATCAATTTCCTTAGCAAAGTCACTGAGCTTACCTGATGTCGTTCTAAGAACTTCTAAGAACGTACTAGTTTCCTAATATGAGGAAGAGTGTATGGAATTTCTTTATAAAGCAAGTCTTGTATAACAGTTTGTGTTCTCTGCCTATGGTTGTGGGAACTTTATGGTTGTGTCTCCTGGAAAGGTGATCAAAACTGCCTGCTTTGTTTCAGAGGATTGCTCTCCTCATTTACTTGACGGGAAGGTTAAATGATGAAGGACCATTTCTGATTCTCAGTCCTCTGTCTGTTTTGAACAACTGGAAAGAAGAAATGGAAAGGTACAGAGTAGATGTAGCTGAACTTGTATTGTTTATGTGAAGATATTTTTCTAGATGATGGATAAAAGATCATGAAGCAAAATCTTGTCATATTCAATGATTTTATTCCAGAAAGGTTGAACTGAAACAGTGTAGGCAAGACACAAGGTCTGATGGGGGAGGATCCAGTGGGTGTTACTGTTACCCTTCTACAATTTAAAGGCTAGTACTTATTCTCAGTAAATTTTGCTGATGTAAAGGAGAAACTGTCCTTCTCATAGTAACATAGGAAGTAACTAAAGTGAGAAACATCATTGCATTTTTAGTTAGCATGAGACCCTCTTAGACCTGATCCGTCTCCCTGCTTAACACAGACCTTACCCTGAGGTCTAACCATTATTCTAGATACAGTTCTGTGACCAGCACCTAATGAATGGCGTCTGCACACTGCAGTCCGTCCATGACATGCACACACCATCTCATAGCTGTGGCATTTGGGTCATCTGCTTGTTTTCTTGGATTTAGATTTGCTCCAGGTCTTTTTTGTGTAACATATGCAGGGGACAAGGAGGAAAGAGCCCATCTTCAGCAAGACCTAAAACAGAAGTCACATTTTCATATGCTGCTGACCACCTGTGAGGTATTCATTCGTCTCTCCTAACCTGGGTTCTTAGAAGTTGTAGAACCCCCTGAATTATATTGACTTTTTTTGAGAGCACACATTTTTCTAGGAGGACATCCACCTTCATCACATTGTCAAAGAGGGACTGTGACCAAACGAAGTGCAGAATCACTGTGCTTCAAGGTAGCTAGACATATTTCCCTCTCTACTTGTGGATTAAGGGGAAAGCTTCCCAGAAAGTGGCACTTTAGCTGCCTCTTTGTTGATGAACAGGAGGAGGCAGGCAGCAGGGCAGAGGGTTTCATGTACAGAGGCATCATGTCTGATAACCGGGGCATAGGAATGCAGGATGCCTAGTTTCAGTCTTGTTTTAAATCCTTATCTGAGTAAGACTGGGCAACTGTAAGGCCTTCTACTTAACCATAACTTCTATCTGTTTGTGTGATAGTGCTACTTAGAAATTGTGCTTAGTTTTTAACTTAGTAAACAAGTTAAAGGCTTAGATCCTCTGGTTTAAGAGAGTTAACAAGAAATAAGAAACTAGATTAATAATAATCAGAATTTATCAATACCAGTCTTTATTTTTTTAATTCTAACTTTTTTTCTTTTGTTACCAAGGATTGAACCTAAGGGTACTTAACCACTGAACCAATCCTCAGCCTTTTTTATTTTTGAAGACAGAGTCTCAGTAAGTTGCTGAGGCTGGCTTTGAGCCTGCCGCCTTCCTGCCTGAGTCTCCAGAAGCTGCTGGGATTCAGGTGTGGGCCACCATACCCAGCAATACCAGTCTTTTTAATGTGTCTTCCTTAATTTTTCAGATTTGCTTGAAAGATGCACCGTTCCTAAAATCGTGAGTATACTGTACCCTGTCAGAAACTGTGCTGAATTTGTGGAAGTCTTGTCTTATCTTACACTTTTTGATACTTGGCCTCTTTCCTGATATGTCTGGTCTGTCGTCTTTGGGTCCTGTTGATGTATAGGCAGGCATGGTGGGAATCCTGTGATCTAACCTCTACTCTTTAGCTATGTGTTATTGGGTTGGTTTCTTAATTTCCATCAACTTCAGTGTCCTCATCTGTAAACTGGGGGTAGTTACCTTTCTTACTTTGGATGACTATTGTGACAACTGAGATTAAATCTACATGGTTGGTGTTTAGCAGTTTACTAGAGATTTTTATTACTAGCAGATTTTTATTGTTGTTTTTTGGTTTTATTTTGGTACTGGGGATTGAACCCAGGAGTACTCTACCACTGAGCAACATCTCCAGTCCTTTTTATTTATTAATTTTTTAAATTTTGAGACAGGGTCTTTCTAAGTTGCCAAGGAAGGCCTTGAATTTGTGATCCTCCCGCCTCAGCTCCCAGAGTCTCCAGGATCACAGGTGGGGCACTGCATCCAGCCAGGACACTGGATTCTTTACACTGTAACTGCACAGACACCTGTGAGGACTGCTGCTTGAGATCTTACTGTAGTATAGGAGCCTTTTCCTGGCAATTACCAGGTAGCAGTCAGTGCTATAGAACTGACTATTTGGAAAACAAGTTTGAAGTATACTTGTAATTTGTCCATTTAACTATGTCTTGGTACTGGGGATTGAACTCAGGGGCATTTACCACTGAGCTGCATGCCCAGCCCTTTTCATTGTTTATTTTGAGATAGTCTCACTAGGTCGTTGGGATGGGACTCAAATTTGCAATCCTCCAGCTTCCCAAGTAGTTGTCATTGTAGGTGTGCCCCATCGTGCCCTGTGTGCATCTTTCATACTCAGAAGGTTTTTTTCTCAAAGGGCCTTATCAATATTTTAAATACTTTTTCCTCATCCAGATTGTTGTAAATGAGTTTCTGTTTTACTCTTATTTTGAAGACTGGGCCCAAGATTTTATGATTCCATCCAGTATTTTGTTTTACTTAATTTACATTTAAATGAGCATATGATGTGTTCCCTCTTTTTCTTTCTTTTTACTTCATTATTTTTATGTCGTGTCACGTTATTTCATGTCATTTCATTTTATGGTTCTAGGCATTGAGCTGAGGGCCTCCCAACTGCTCTACCACTCAGTCCTTACCCCAGCTCTTTTTGTCTTCTTAATATCCAACTTGTCTTGTTTTGAAGTCTCTCCATGGAAAGGGAGTTACTGGTAATAACCAGGAAAGTAAATCATAGAGGTGCCCCATGGTTTGTACAGTAGAGGGATGAGGAGTACAAAGATATTCATGAAACACGGTACTATCTGGCAGGTCTCAGAAGGTAATAAGATTGGGACATAAATGTTCTTGGGTACTTTATGTAAATTGTCCCATTTTGGTTTCATGAAAATCCTAGTAGGCAGGGATTATTATTCGCATTTTACAAAAAAGGATATTAAGAGATTAAGAATCCAAGTAAGGCAGAGCAGACATTCAAACCCAGCACTTGGTGCTTTGGGCCTCTTTTTTTATGTTTATTTTTTTTAGTTGTAGTTGGACACAATACCTTTATTTTATTTATTTAGTTTTATGTAGTGTTGAGGATCAAACCCAGGACCTCGCACATGCTAGGCGAGTGCTCTACTGATGAGCCACAGCCCTAGTCCCTAGACCGTGTTTTTAAGAGAAGCTTCTCTAAGTATGTAGAAGCACTGAAATGTCACCTTATTCAGCAGAAACACATTTTTATATTTCAGTCTGGTCTGAATGCATTTCTGGGTGGATTTAAGAGCCTTAGTAATAAAGGGACATTTATAATATTGACTCATAGCAAGAATCCCAACAACATAGTTGTTTCTTTTAGTATGTTTGTTAATGTTATATTTCTCCATTGCTATATTTTACATTCTGAAAATAGGCAATGTGATAAAATCTGCACTCAAGAGGTTTATGAAGGCCATTTTTAAGTTGTATGTTATCACCATGAAATATTGAAATCTTTTGGACAACAGGCAGTAGGCTTGTGAAATCTTGGATTGAGATGATCAGGAGTTCCCTTGTTGGACTCTCCATTCTTGTGTTGGAATTCCCTCTACTTTCGTTTCTGGGAAACAGTCTTTAATTTCCTTTGATGAGTGATTCCATCCACTTTCACTCATTGAACCAAAATCCACTTCACTTAGCCTTTTGCGTTAAATAAGCATTTTTAGATGTTTGTGTATATACATATCTGTGTCTAGTCCTTCCAAAGGAATCAGACCTAGTCTGTTTTGAGTGGAACTATACTATGGACGCTCACCACCTATGTCATGACCACCGTCCAACCTCATGGGGACCCTGTCTCCTTATAATCCTAAATATATTCCCTGCTTATTCTGCCCAGTGCTCTCCTTGCACTTCCTGCCCTCTCTTTGGATCCCCAGTTCAGTCTTCTCCTACTCCACTCTCGTTAGCTGAGTGTCTGTCTCTGGCTTTCTTCCTCTCAATTTTCTCTGTAGCCTAAGGAGGAAGGCTTCCTTTGTTGTTGTTGTTTTTCTGCAAATATTTATTGAATATTTATTGATCCAGATGAGGCCATAGGGATAGAGAAGATTAAGACATTGACCTTGACTTTCAGGGGTGTGTAGTCTTGTAGCAGATGCAGACAAACATAGAAACAAAGGCAAAGGGTGGCATGTGCTCACCAGTAGGTAGAGTGCCAGTGTGTTTATTAACCTGCCCACCGCCTATACTGTGAGCCTCTGTGATCAGATTTCCCACATTTAGTTCCTTCCATCAAAAATTCCTCTTACACTGCTTGTGGGATACAAGAACTGTGCAAACTTATTTGTTAAATGATTTAAATAAGAGGGAAAAATGAGAGATGCTTAAAAAAGAGTTGAGTAAAAGTGAGGAAGAAGATGATATTATTAACATCTAGTACTTACTGAGATTCACTGCTATAGTTTGGATCCTATATATCTCCCAAAGGCTCATATGTTAAAGTCTTGGTCCCCAGCGTGAAACTGGTGAAAGTGTGTGGAACCTTTGAAAGGTGAGCCCTCATGGGATGTCTTCTGGTCATTCATTGAGGGTGTGTCCTTGGAATGGGTAGCAGGGATCCAGCCTCTTCCTCTTCTTTGCTCTCTATGTCCCAGCCTTGAGATAGCTGGCTTCCTCTGCCATGCCCTTCTGCCATGATGTGCTTAACAGCAAGGGGGCCAGCTGATGGTGGACTGACCCTCCAAATTTGTGAGCCAGAGTAAAACTTTTCTCTTTATAAACTCATTATCTCAGCTACTTGTCACAGTAGCAGAAAGCTGACCAACACATTCATTATGGGTTAATTATCTTTCTTTATATTAGTTTTTTTATTTATATATGACAGCAGAATGCATTGCAATTTATATAACATATATAGAGCATTTTTTTTCATATCTCTGGTTGTTTACACAGTATATTCACACCATTTGTGTCTTCATATGTGTACTTTGGATAATAGTGTCCATCACATTCTATCATCATTTCTAACCCCATGCCCCCTCCCTTCCCCTCCCATCCCTCTGCCCTATCTAGAGTTCGTCTATTCCTCCAATGCTCTCCCTCCCTACCCCACTAAGAATCAGCCTCCTTATATCAAAGAAAACATTCAGCATTTGGATTTTTGGGATTGGCTAACTTCACTTAGCATTATTCTTCAGCTCCATCCATTTATCTGCAAATGCCATGATTTTATTCTCTTTTATTGCTGAGTAATATTTCATTGTGTATGTTTGCCATATTTTTTAATCCATTCATCTACTGAAGGGCATCTAGGTTGGCTCCACAGTTTAACTATTGTGAATTGTGCTGCTATAAACATTGATGTGGCTGTGTTCCTGTAGTATGCTGTTTTTAAGTCCTTTGAGTATAGATTGAGGCGTGGGATAGCTGGGTCGGATGGTAGTTCCATTCCCAGCTTTCCAAGGAATCTCCATACTGCTTTCCATATTGGCTACACCAATTGCAGTCCCACCAGCAGTGTACCTTTTCCCCCACATCCTCGCCAGCACTTATTGTTGTTTGTATCCATAATAGCTGCCATTCTGATTGGAGTGAGATGAAATCTTAGAGTACTTTTGGTTTTTACGTCTCTAATTGCTAGCGATGATGAACATTTTTTTCATATATTTGTTGACTGATTGTGTATCATCTTCTGAGAAGTGTCTGTTCAGGTCCTTGGCCCATTTATTGATTGGGTTGGTTATCTATTTATTTATTTTAGTGTTTAGCTTTTTGAGTTCTTTATATACCCTAAAGATTAGTGCTCTGTATGATATGTGAGGGGTAAAGATTTGCTCCCAAGATGTACACTCTCACAAATTGTTTCTTTTGCTGAGAAGAAACTTTTTAGTTTGAATCTGCCCCATTTATTGATTCTTGATTTTAATTCTGGCACCAAAGGAGTCTTATTAAGTTAGGGCCTACTTTTTCTTCTATTAGATCAGGGTCTCTGGTTTTATTCCCAGGTCCTTGATCCATTTTGACTCGAGTTTTGTGCACGGTGAGAGATAGGGGTTTATTTTATTTTGCACGTGGATTTTCAGTTTTACCAGCACCATTTGTTGAAGAGTTTATCTTTTCTCCAGTGTGTGTTTTTGGCACCTTTGTCTAATATCAGATAATTGCAATGTGTGGCTTAGTCTCTGTGCCCTCTATTCTGGTCTACCAGTCTGTTTTGGTGCCAATACCATGTTGTTTTTGTTACTATTGCTCTGTAGTATAGTTTAAGGTCTGGTATATTGATGCCCCCTGCTTCACTCTTCCTGCTAAGGATTGCTTTAGCTATTCTGGGTCTCTTATCTTAGCAGATGAATTTCATGATTGCTTTTTTGTTTCTATGAGGAATGCCATTGGGATTTTGATTGGAATTGCATTAAATCTGTATACTGCTTTTGGTAGTATGGTCATTTTGATAAAATATTAATTCTGCCTATCCTAGAGTGAGGTAGATCTTTCCACCTTCTAAGGCTTTCTTTGATTTCTTTCTTCAGGGTTCTATAATTTTCTTTATACAGATCTTTTACCTCTTTCCTTAAGTGGATTCCCAAGTTTTTTTGTGTGTGTTCTGGGGTTTTTGTTTTGTTTTGCTTTTGTTTTATTTTTGTTGTTCAGGTTTTGAGGTTATTGTGAATGAGATAGTTTTTCTCATTTCTTTCCAGAGGCTTTGTCACTGATATACAGAAATGCTTTTGACTTATGGGTGTTGATTTTGTATCCTGCTACATTCATTTATTTACTAGTTCTGGAAGTTTTCTGGTGGAACTTTTAGGGTCTTCTAGGTGTTGAATCGTATCATCATCAAATAATGCCAATTTGAGTTGTTTTCCTATATGTATCCCTTTTGTTTTTTTCGTCTAATTGCTCTGGCCAGTGTTTCATGTACTGTGTTAAATAGAAGTGGTAAAAGGGGGCATCCCTGTCTTGTTCCAGCTTTTAGAGGGAATGCCTTCAATTTTTCTTCATTTAGAATGATGTTGGCCTGGGGCATAGCGTAGAGAGCCTTTATGATTTTGAGATATGTTCCTGTTATCTTTAGTTTTTCTAGTGTTTTGAACATGAAGGAGTGCTGTATTTTGTCATATGCTTTTTCTGCATCTATTGAGATGATCATATGATTCTTATCTTTAAGTCTATTGATGTGATGACTTACATTTATTGATTTCTGTTATGTTGAACCAACCTTGCATCCCTGGGATGAATCCCACTTGATCATGGTGCACAATCTTTTTGATGTTTTTGTATTCCATTTGCCAGAATTTTATGAGAATTTTTGTATCTTGTTCATTAGAGATACTCGTCTGAAGTTTTCTTTTTTTGATATGTCTTTGCCTGGTTTTGGAATCAGGGTGATATTGGCCTCATAAAATGAGTTTGGAAGTGCTCCCTCTTTTTCTGTTTCCTGAAATAAATTAAGAGTATTGGTATTAGTTCTTCATTAAAGGTCTTGTAGAACTTGGCTGTGTATCCATCCAGTCCTTGGCTTTTCTTCGTTGGTAGACTTCTGATAGTATCTTCTATTTCGTCATTTGAAATTTTTTTTTTTTAAAGAGAGAGGGAGAGAATTTTAATATTTATTTTTCAGTTCTCGGCAGACACAACATCTTTGTTTGTATATGGTGCTGAGGATCGAACCCGGGCCACATGCAAGCCAGGCGAGCGCGATACCACTTGAGCCACATCTCCAGCCCATCATCATTTGAAATTGATCTGTTTAAATTGTGTATTTCATCCTGACTCAATTTAGGCAAATCATATGACTCTAGAAATTTGTTGATGCCTTTGAGGTTTTCTATTTTATTGGAGTACAAGTTTTCAACATCATTTCTGATTATCTTCCTGTGTGTCTGTAGTGTCTGTCGTGGTATTGGAAAGAAGGCTTCCTTTTTGTAGGCCAGCCTTTACACAGACGTTTGTTTTAATTTTTCAAGTATTATCCTTCCTTACCCACTTTTTTGTTTGACACACTTAGTTTTACAAGTGCAAAAATAATGCAGTGGGATTCCATAATGTTTACCAATAAAATTAAAAACTTAAAAGTCTTAAAACGCCCACTTTATTATCTTTTGCATGATTTTCACATTTTTAAAAGGATATTCAATATTTATACCTTTTTCATTATTGTATTTTGCAGCTACTATTTATCATTTTATCACCTATTATTAGATAGTTTATTTTCATTTTTTGCTATTTTAAGTTAATGCATCTAGAATATCATCCAATCTTTTTCCATATTTTGGATTTTTTAACAGCTTTCCACCAGTAGCATCTGTTAAAAATATGATTCTAGGACTGAAACTTCTTGAGAAATTGCTCTCATGACATATTATACTATAAACATGCTGTGGCAGCAGCCTCCAGTGACCTCCACGTTAACAAGTCCAGTGGCTACATCATCGTGGACATCTCCGTGATCCTGTTCACCACTCTCCCATTTTAAAGTCCTACTCCTTTAGCTGTGACATCACTGTCTCTTGATTTTTCTTATGGGTTTGAATATCTGCTCTGCCCTTATGATCTTGACCTAGTTACCTAGCCTTTCAGAGTTTTAGTGTCCTTGTTGGCACAATTATGGTTACTTGTCTTATTCTTTGGATTAAATTGCACATAAAGCCACAAGCGCAATGTCTGGTACATAGTACAATATGATAAATGTATCCTTTCATTTCTGTCTCTGGCTCCTTACTTTCTGCATAGATCTTTCTCATCTGAGGGGAAAACAAAGCACATGGTAGTAACCTTTCAAGATAGGAAGGTCACGATGCCAGGTATGCTTCTAACAGAGTGGGCTGTTAGTCTTTCTAACACGTCATAATTGTATAGTAAGATGTGGTTGTGAAATATGTTTGAGCTACACGAAACTGAAAGTTTGTATTTTCTCTCATAGCTTCTCCTGGAGTTTTCTTGTTGTGGATGAAGCCCACAGATTGAAAAGCCAAAGCTCTCTGCTGCATAAGACACTCTCAGAGGTAAACTCAAAGGATAGTCTTCGTTTTTACACACACCCCTTCCTTTTTTAATAGACTTTATTTTTTAGAGTAAGTTAGGTTTACAACAAAATTGAATAGAAGGTACAGAGAGTTCCCATATATCCCCTGCCCCTTTACAAGCCTAGCTTCCCCCATTCTCATCCTCTCCCTGAAGAGAGATGTTAAAACTAATGAACCTACGTTGGCACCTCAGTGTCACCAGAGTCCGTAATGCTGGATTCACTTGCTGTTGCGTGTCCTGTGAATTGGAACAACAGGAGATGGCATGTTTCCACCCTATAGTATCATGCAGAGCGGGTTTCCTGGCTCAGAAATCCTATACCCATCTGTCCACCATTCCTTCTCCCCTCTAACTCCCCTTTAAAACCACTTAGACTAGTCTATACAGAGCCAACTAAATGGAAACATTATGATTATTATTATTTGTTCTAATTTGTAATATATGACAGCAGAATGCATTACAATTCACATTACCCATATAGAGCACAATTGTTCCTATCTCTGGTTGTGCACAAAGTAGAGTCACACCATTCGTGTCTTCATACGAGTACTTCGGATAATGATGTCCATCTCATAAATTAAAACTTTTGTATACAAGTCAGACTTCTGCAGAGCTAAATAAACCTGTTTTGGAGGGCAATGACAAAAGTAGTATTTAATATGGCTAATTACTATTCCTTTCTCTTGTTATCAAATGAGTCAGACCCTACCCCAATAAAATGCATTTTATTTTTGGAGATGTTTCAAATCTCTTTTGAGTGCTTTTAATTTTTCTCTCTTTTTTTTTTTTTTTACAAATAAAGATCTTATACTCCTGTCTGCAGTTGCAGATGCATTGGATATACCTTACGCCTCCCCCAATTTACCTATTTAGAAACTTACCGTTCACATGGAGTCATGAAGAGACCAATTTCTTACAGCATATTGCCTTCAGTCTCTCATCTGTTGTATTTTTAGTATGATACACTTGCTTGCATTCCCTTCTCTTGATCTCTTGTATCATTTGGCAAAGTAGATGAGAAAGATCATTGTGGCCTGGAGCTGCCCTTGTTTCTGAGAAGCCAATGAAATGTGAAGTACCTTCTCCTTGTTGACCTGAAAGTTTGCTCATTCATGAGACCACACTTGTTAATTTCTGAGATAATCAAAATTTGGTCCTCATCCTATAATAAATCACTTAAATTTAGAGGAAAATCTTAGACCTGGATTATGTATTTAATATTTATTGGCCTAAAAGTTGCAGTGTTTAGAGTTTTTACTGAAGATATAATCATTTTTATTAGTTTCAAATATTGTTATCCCCTGCCTGGTAGGGCATCCTCTATCTCTGCTGTCCTCTTTGCCTTCTTTTTAGGGACCCTTGATTATGTGTCCTTCCCAAGAGTTGGTACTCTATATTTAAAATAATACACATGCATAGGATGTGACTTTTCCACATTACTTAATTCTGCTGGTTTAAGTTCTTGTTAATGTCAGCTCAGAGGTTGACCTTGCTTGGCCTGATATCTGTTGTCGCTGTTTTTCTTCCTTCATTAGTCTCTTCTCCTCCGTGTTCTTATCTGTTTCTCAGTGTTTTTCCTTTTTCTTTTGGAAATGCTGGGGATTGACCCAGGGCTTCATGCATGCTAGGCAAACGTTCTGCTGGTGACCCACATTCCCAGCCCTGTTTCTCAAAAATTTACAGAATCCCTTTTTATGTTGGACTGTCCATGGCTTACTATCCAGAAACATCTAGAAATCTTGATATCTTGACTCTGATATATTGCAAAGTTTATGAACAGACATTGTGTCAGTGTAAATCTTGCTGCTTGCTTGTAGCATTGAGGCCTGATACTATAAATAACTCTGGCTTCTCAAACTCTTTGAGTGAATGTGTTTACCGAGATACTCCCATTAATTCCCCCATGTAGGTCATAACATGTTTGACTCCTCACATAGATTGCATTTAGTAACCCTAGTGAATACTCATGTAATACAACGCGATGTCACTTACATGCTGTACTTGTTTTAAGGAGTCTTTGCCAAGTACCATTATGAGCTGTTTAAAAGTTTAACAGAACTTTAATCAAGTGCACATTAGAACTTTTTTTTTAAGGGAGGAGGGGCATTAGGAACATAGATTTTGAAGGACATCTTCCATAATATTCTGACTGCTGCCTGTATCTTGAGAATCGCTTTTATACACACCTAAGCCTATTTCTTGATTCCTTATCTAGAGTGAGAGCCTTAGAATTTCCTTTGTGGATCTTCTTGATCTCTGGCATCTTCCTTTCCCTCAGTTTCCTAAAGAGTGAGTTTGTTTCTTAGATAAATATTTATTAGACTTTTTGGATGTGCCAGGCTCTGCAGGTGGTATTAAGCAAATAATTACAAAATGCCTTGAATAGGTGAGACTGAAGGGCCTACTGCATTAGAAAGAGCTTGGGCTCTCTTGCTGTGGGCCACCTATTAGGTTTTCTACTCAAGAACTTTGCCCTGACTCAGGGCACACAATTAGGATTGGGCTCTCTGCTTTCCAGGTGTGGAGCCAGAGCCTTTTGAAGTTGGAGACCACCTGATTGAGGCTAGCAGGGAAACTTCACCTGCTGGATAAGCTGCTGGCATTCCTGCATTCCAGGTTGGAATAGGTTGACATGTACTGCTCTAGGGAGTGACTGGTTCAAACCTGAATAATGAGGAACTTACTGATTCTTGAGACTGATTCAAGTTCCCTTTTTTAGAAGCCTGGAATTCAAGGCCTACTTTCTCTGCAACTGTACACCCACCCCCCATTCCATCTCATCCAACCCCACTCCTCCACCTTTATCCTTTCTTTCCTGAATTCCTACAGCATTTAGGATCCCAGTCCAGGACTTGGCAAGCCCTGCCTTACTCTGCTACCTTGTTGATCAGTGTGTGTTCACCTCATCAGTCCAACTATGTTGGTTGCATCCACAAGGACGAGTCAACATTGAGCATTTCTTTTTTGAAGAATAAGATAGTTTTAATGTGTCTTTCCATAGAATGTCGATTATATAGAAAAACAGAGCAGAGAAATCTGGCAGAAAACATCTTAATTAAATGAAAAAAAGTTAACATAATCAGGCTGTCTAGAGATATAGCTGTGTGGTGGAACAGACACACTAAGGAGGCCCTGGTTCCATCTAAAAGTAAGACAGCAAGGTGACTCACACCTGTAGTTCCAGTTGACTCTGAAGGATGAGGCAAAATGATCACCAAGTGTGAGGCCAGCCTCAGCAATTTAGCCAGTCCCTGTCTCAAAATAATAATAAGTAGGTTTAGACATAGCTCAGTGGTAGAGAGCACTCCTGGAGCATTTCTTTTAAAATTGCCTGCTGCTTCCTTGAGTTGAACTGACACATAATAAAGGTTGAGTAAACATTGGTTCTTGTTAATCTTTGGGATTTGATTTAAACTCAAGGCGTAGTTGGGGAATACTCTTTCCCAGAAATGCAAGTTGGGTATCAGAAGATGACATTTGGTTAGTGTTAGGAAGCCTGGTATCCAGCATGTACATCTTCATCACCACAGGAAAGGGGGAGTCTAGGAAAAGACCAGAGACTCAAGAATTTCAGAATTGTGCCTTTAGGATGAATGCCCCAGGTGTGGCCTGAACTAATCTAAAACTTCAGATTTTTCAAAATTGCCCAGTCTTTTGCAAATTAAATAATTGCATGTCTTGGGGCTGGCGTTGTGGCTCAGTGGTCGAATGCTTGACTAGCTAGCACATGCGAGGCCCTGGGTCCAATCCTCAGCACCACACAAAAATAAATAAATAGCTCAGTGACTAAGCACTCGCCTCACGGTGAGGCAGAAGATTCGATCTTCAGCACCACATACAAGAATATAAATAAATAAAACAAAGTTATTGTGTCCATCTACAACTAAAGAAATTGAAAAAATAAAATAAAGGTATTGTGTTCAACTATGACTAACACGTAAATATAAAAAATTGTTAAAAATTATAATTACACGTCTTACTGTATTTTATGGCCTTTGACGTATCTACCATAAGTGTGTGTGTTAGAGATGGAGAAGAACCTATAGATACCTTCCGTCCAAGTTTTTCATGACCTCGAAAGGTCATGCCCAATGTCATATAGGTAATAAGTGGCAGAGAGAGATAAGAATCGAGGTACTCACCTTCAAACTCAGTGCTTTTTCCAACAATTTGGGGCTAGAGTCTGGCCAATGTTCTCCCCAACTCTTGGTCTTACTCTCCTGGCAGCCTTAAGGTAAGTTTAGTTTCTTAAAAAGAATGCTGTTTTAACAGCATTGTCCTTATTTGTTCAGGCAAATTTAAAACAATGTCTGATAAGAAGGGCAGTCACCTTGACTTTGTTCCTTCTACATTATTTTGAATTTTCCTTTCCTTTCTTCACTCTCTATATGTAAGTTTCTTGTGTACCATGGGGGATTGCTTCTCTAACATGCTTCTCGACTTTTCTAGATGGTAATGACTTGTACCGCCAAGTGGGAATAGCAGTAGATAGCCTTCCGTAGCTCTTCAGGATCTTGGGGAACGGGTGAACACATATTTGAACTTTGCCTTTACTCTTCACATGTGTATTTATTTTTCTATTGAAATGAAACTTCTGTTTTTATTGAGTGAAGTGTAATATTCCAGAAAGAGGCTCCTTGGTTATGCCAGGGCTTCCACACTCCCTGGTGAATTGACAGGTGCCCTGGGACTGCTCTGAGGGATGCCGCTACATGTGGAGGCACTTTGTTTTCTTGTATAAAGTATTCAGAGTTTCTGAGAAAGTTACAGGACATTGATATTTCTACTTTAGCATTTCCCTTATGTGTAAAGTTGTCCTCTTTGGTAGATTTTGCCTGAGGGTCACTCCCCCTAAACACTACTAGAGTTGGCAGTTTCTCCTTTTCTTCTTCTTGCCAGGGGCCATCGCATCTTACTCTTCTCTCAGATGACCCAGATGTTGGATATTCTCCAGGACTATATGGACTACAAAGGTGACTCCCCTTGGCCACTACATCATCTGAGAATCATAAGGGGTGTGGGAAGGTTACCGAGGAAAAGGTTAAAGACAAGAAGGTGAAAAGGCTGAGGAGAGTGGACAGTGGTGTGTGAAGCAAGGATCGACAGCAGGGTAGAGACGCATGGGCAGAAGTAACACCCACATTCTCACCAGGTGATACAGGTGATGGGTATGGAGCAGACGTGAAAATGTTGAGTGGCTTCAAAAATGTGTGAGACGAGTTTCAGCGACAAACACTTGCAGCGTCTCTCGACAGTTCAGCAGTTATGTACTTATTCAGGATTAGTAAGAAAATGAAGATTGATAGTATGGAGATCCCACAAATCAAGCAGGGGGAGGGTAAGAGCAATTATTTCTGTGATAGTAGGGAATGTAGGCAGTTACTTGAGAACTCTGCTTAATATATAATAAAATTGATGTGGGGTAATGGGACAAAGCTTGAACAGAGGTTGATTTTTGAGCCTGTGGGAGAGTATCAGCCTCAGAAATAACTGTTTTAAAGTTTAGTTGAGAGTGGTCTCTCAGATCTACTTGATGCCCCCCAAATACTGCAGTAACTGGACACTTCAGCTACTGGCACATTGAGGAATCTCGAGTGCCAAAATGACTTGAGATTGCAATTCCCCTTCCTGACCTGATACGTGGTGACAAGTGGAGAGCACTAGAGCTTCACTGAAAAGCAGGTGCTGGGTCATCAGGCAGGCTCCCAAGTGCTTGTCTTACTGCTTGCCTAAGCCAGGATTGTGTCTCAGCAGGCACCAACTGCCAGCATGTGGATATTTAGGGTGGCCTGGGAAGAGTCAAAACCAAATATTAACTCTGCAAATGCCAAAGACTTTGGCTGCCTGTGTTTTTAAAACCCAGGCTAGTGTGTTATGGTGATTTTTTTTTTTTTGGTGAAGTGATGAATTGTTCCCCTAAATTTAGATCTTTCAGACTGGGGTTGTGGCTTGGTGGTAGAGCCCTTACCTGGCATGTGAGAGGAACTGATTTGAATCCTCAGTACCACATAAAATAAGAAACAAGATCAAGTTGTCAAACAGTTGAGATCTTTCCCTTGGGCTTTATTGAAAGTAGGGCAGGCTTGGGTTGGAAAGGACAAATAGGCATTGGCTTAGGAATGACTCAATTATTTTATTTCCTAAGAGTTCTTGCAAAGAGTAAGGACCTGTGTGTGGTTTTGTCTTCTCTGCGTAAAGGCTACAGCTATGAGCATGTGGACGGTTCTGTGAGAAGCGAAGAGAGACACCTGGCCATCAAGAACTTTGGACAGCAGCCCATCTTTATTTTTCTCCTGAGCACCAGGGCAGGTAAGCCCAGGGGTGTTGAGGAAGCAGACAGGCATCCCACCACTGGTACGTTTTCCCCTCATTCTCTGAAAGGTGAGGTTCTTACCAAGGAGTATTGAAAAGGAGAGAATCGAGGCACTTACGTGGCCTAGTACTGGACTTCTCGTGTGGAGCTCTTTTCTGTTCAACCTGTAAAGCTGTCATTGTGAGAAGTGAGGCTGAAACCTGGGCCTGTTGGAAAGTAATTCTAATCCACTTAGACCACTGACCGGGAATGTCCTGTTTTGTTTTGTTTTTAATTTTAGGGAAAGTTTTATTCACATTTATTTATTCTCCTTCCCAGCCATGAATTTGGAAAATAAGATAATCTCTTTTCTAGTTTCCCTTCCTCCAGGAGTACCTCTGGAAGAGTGTTATAAAGTTTAATAAAGATTTGTTGTTTAAAATGTGACTAGAGTGAAACTGACAGCTTTTTATGATTATTATGGTATTGTCCATATGACTTAATCATAAATAAATGACACTTGTGGTGTTTTGCCAGTTACTTTCATATAGTATTAAATAATTTGAAATTAGTTTGGGGAATTGGAATTTTTCTTACATTCTGAATCAAAAAGCCCTAAATTAATTTTGAATTCATAATCTAAGTTCATCTTATTTTTTTGATGGTAATCCTGATGGAATAGATATAGGAACACAAACAGGAATGGTGTCCTTGATGAAAGAGAGATTAATGTGGAACAAAAGGTCACCCTTATGTAGAAAGCACTTAGTAAGTGCTTTGTACTATATGGGTCTATAAAAGAAGTGTTAGATATGATCCTTGAGTATCAGGAGATCATTTCTCCAGTGTGTGTCTTACCTCTCTCTTAAAGCCAATAATAAGATACAATCAGATTCCTTTGGTCCAGTCTCTTCTCAGGTCATATACCACACCCTGTCATTCAGTCCCGTTGTCTCATGATTAGTCTTAGGGGAAGCTCAAAGGATCTGGTCAAAGGCATGGTCAGTGTTGGGAGAGGAATTCCATTTATGCGTTTAAGATTTTATTTTTCATATTTAGAGAGCAAATGTTGGAAACATCTAAAATTAGTTAATCTCCTTGGAGGCCTTAGAGTAGATTATCTAGGAGCTGAAGCTATCCTGGACATTAGCCTTTTCCACGCACTGACTGTCATACGTGCCGTCATGTTGCAGCTATAGATGTGCCGCATTTTCATTCAGTGTTTCCTTCCAGCTTTCCATGAGGATGTTACCACATATTGCTGGCAGATGCCAGCGATAGCTTAGGAATATGTCCCAAACAACTAAATGCAGCTTAAAATATCATCTTTGGTGGTGAACAAGGGCTGCACTAGCCACTATTAACTCAAGAGAAAGATAATTCTTATGGAACACAAATAGATTTTCAAATGAGATGACTGCCTCGATAGTTAGCATACAGTGGATAAAAAGGTTCTGGAGCCTGGCACAGTAGTGCATGCCTACAGTCCCAGCTACTCAGGAGGCTGAGGCAGGAGGGTGGCTTGAGCCCAGGAGTTCAAGGCTGGCCTGGGCAACACTGTGAGACCCTGTCTGTGTCCCAGGAGTAATGACCTCAGATTCTGGAATACGGGATGGAATCCTGACTGTTTCATCTTCTAGTGGTGCAACTTCAAATAAATCCCTGAATCTAGCTGTTTCCATTTCAGCATCTGCAAAATGAGAATAGTGCTAGCAAGGACACAGGGTTGTTGTGAGGGTTAAAAGAGTCAACACATGTAAAGTGCTGTGAGCAGTGCTTGGCAGTAGTAAAGTAGAAGTATAGCTCTTATTATTGGGTATATCTTAGCCTCTCTCCGTATTCAATCATTAGTATTTCTTTATTCCAACTTTGATTTTATAGGAAGACTTCAATGAGAATGTTCCTGCCTGGCTTGTCTTACATCCAAACGGGAGTTAGTAGTCCTTGTGGAAAGGAACCCTTCATTCAGTTCTTGGAACAAGCCCTTTTAGGCTTGTTTTAGCAATGAGCTCCAATGACCCTAGCTAGAGTGGGTTCTGTACAGTTTCCACATTAATCAAAGAGAAGCCTTTGGTTTACTTCTTAAAATTCCTGAACCCAAAGTGCTTTTTTTGCCTTTTCCTGCACCATTGGAGAAAGACCAGAGAGTTGTTGCATTGAGTGTTCTTGTCTTGAACTGATTTTACGACATCTTCTTTGATCAGTGTGGAAACCAGTACAGGAAGACACTCTCAGGTTTTCTCCAGTCAGAGTCAGGTATCATCTACTCTTCTCATAGCTCGCGTCAGGTCCTCCTACCTTGTTGAAGCTGCAAGTGTGGTCATGTGCATTTCGTACTGCCCACTGCAGACCTCTCATTGTTTTAAGATATATTTTTAGTTGTAGATGGGCACTGTTTTAGTCAGCTTTTTCACCTCTGTGACCAGAACCAACTGTGGAGGAGGAAAGTTTATTGGAGGGCTCATGGTTTCAGAGGTCTTAGTCCATAGAAGGCCGACTCCATTCCTTGGAGCTCCAGGGGAGGCAGCATCATGGCAGGAGAATGTGACTGAGGGCAGCAGCTCACATCGTGATCAGAAAGCAGAGAGAGAGACTCCACTGTCCAGATACAAAATATATACCCCTTAGCCATGTGCCTAGTGAACCCCTTCCTCCAGCCACACCCACCTGCCCCAGTTACCACTCAGTTAATTCCATTAGGCATTCATTCACTGATTAGGTTAAAGCCATTTCCCAGTCATTTCTCCTCCAAACCTTCTTGCATTGTCTCACATGTGAGCTTTTGGAGGACACCACATCTAAACCATAACAGATGATACCTTTATTTCATTTATTTTTATGTGGTGATGAGGAAGGAACCCAGTGCCTCACGTGTTCTATCACTTGTGTTCTGTCACTGAGCTATAACTGCAGCCCCCAGACCTCTTATTTTTGGAGCTGTTTTCTGAAAGAACTTGTGTCCTTATTCACAGACTGAAGCAAAATCCAATCAAGGTTTTCAAACAAATATTAAATGGCTTCACGCAATTAACTTAAGCATTCTTTTCTTTTGCTTACCTCTCTTTCTGTTATAGTTGATAATTAAATTTTCCCAGTTCACGCAATGAAAGGTGAGGTAGCACTTTGACCACTGTAGGGTGGTCAAAACCTGAATTTGGGGGCAGAAATGTCAGTTTGAAGGATGAAGCCAGTCATTTGGACTGATTTCAGATTTTCAGGATGACCCAGTCCTCCCTTGTGTGTTTCTAGTTCCTTATTTGTGTGTTGCTGATCATGCTCCTTTTTTTGTATGGTTTTTAGGTGGAGTTGGCATGAACTTAACAGCAGCAGATACTGTTATTTTTTTGACAGTGATTTTAATCCTCAAAATGACTTGCAGGCAGCTGCCAGAGCTCACCGAATTGGCCAGAACAAGTGAGTGAGTTAGACATTGGCACCTTTCTGCTCTGTTGGCTTGCAGCTGTGCATTGGGAAGGAAGGTGGACAGGGTAGTCCTGACAACAGTGCCACATTGGAGTTGAGAGACCACTGGGTTTGAACCCCGTTGTGCTGCTGGCTTGTAGAGTCATGTTGGGGGATCAGTGGTCACATGATCAGTTCAGACTCACTTTGTTGAACAGTTAAATTCCAAAATGATTAGAAAAAACTTATAATATATTTAGTTCATGTTTCTCATGATAGATCCTAATTCAGTTTAAAAATGAAGTTAAAGCCAGTGGGTGCACATGCCTGTAATCATTACCAGCATGGGAGACTCAAGCTGGAAGATCAAGTTTAAAGCCAACCTTGCAACTTACCTAAACCCTGTCTCAAAACTTTTTTTTAAGGCTAGGATATAACTTCATGGTAAAGCTCCCCTGGGTTGGGTTCCCAGTACCATAAAGAGGAAACAAAGTTGTGTTCAGCTACCCTTTGACTTGAGGTAACATGCCTGCCAGGGGTTATCCTGGCTACAGATGTAGGCCCAATAGTGGTCACTTCATCTTCCTTCCTCTTACTCTTTTGGGGAAAAGTTCAGAAAGAAGTTGAGGCCAGATTTCTCTAACAAATGATCAGGTCCCCATGAGCAGTGTCCTTTTCATTGTTCCCTGAGTGTGGCATTTGGTTCTGCTTCCTTTTAGGTGTATCTTCCTGGCATGCTTTTTTCCCCAGCTTTGCAGACTCATAATACCGCTCTCATTTGACTCCTGTACAGGGCTGTGGAAGTGATCCGGCTGATTGGCCGAGACACTGTGGAAGAAATAGTTTATAGGAAAGCAGCCTCCAAACTGCAGCTCACCAACACGAACATAGAAAGAGGCCATTTTACTCTGGGAGCCCAGAAACCTTTGGCTGATACTGACCTCCAGGTAAAATGTGTTCTTTTTAGAGTCTCATGATTTATAACCAGCACTCTCTGTGGATGAGAATGCAAATAAAAAGGACCAGCATTAACCACCCATTGTTGCAAATTACACATTTTTTCATTGGCCTAATTCTCACCCTCTCAGTACCTAACTACGTGCAAGGTGCCATACTAGCTAAAACTGAGGGTGGCATTTAAAGGCAGAGAAAATAGAATAAAGAGAATGAGCTTTGAACCATCTAACTTGGATTGAAATTCACATCTTATCCCTTATTGGATGTATGACTTAGAGCATGAAACTGAACATCATGGATTAATCTCTTCATGGCTTCTAAAGATGAGTGTGCCACGAGTTACCTCAGAGAGAATTTGTTTGAAGTTCTTTTTTTTTTCTTCCTTTTTTTTTTAATCCGTGATGATTAGTTCCATACCTCCTCCTTAATCCCAGACCCTTTGAGTAGTGACTTACAGTACTCATTCCATACTCAGAGATGAGTGAACAAGATTAGGAATTCAAAATTATGCCATAGGATATAGGGGTGAAAGCACTAGAGTTAATTTGCTTGAAGATGGAAAAATTAGATGGGAATCAGATGCTGGCTTAGAATATCCTAGAGAGCTCTCTTTTGGTAGGAGGGCTTTGAGATAAAATTGAACCTATATTATAATATATCCCAGGTCCATTTGAGGGATTAGATGCAGAGAGATCAACCCCTAGTATCTAGCATGATTCAGACATGAAGAGAGTAATAAATGTCTGACAAAAGGTAGTAGCTGTGGGAAGGTCTGCTGTAGGAAACTGCAGAGAAATGACAGGAGTTGGCTCTTGTTTTGAGGCAGGCAGTGAGAGAGCAAGTTCAAAGATAAGAGTAGAAAGTAGGAAGATAGGGATAGAAATTAGAAAGATGAAAATAATGTAGGCTTTAGTCAACAGAGTTTGTATTAAAAATCAATATAAATTATTGTTAGAGGGAGACTCAGAAGAGAAAGGAATTAGAAAAGTTTGCAAGAAAAACCAGGCTTTAAAAGGATCAGCTTATCAAACAAAAAATTCAAGAGGTATGTGAAAGGGGAAAAATTACACAGTATCACAAGCAGAATTATCGAATTCACAACTAGCCCACGCATGAGTTAAAAATGGCAATTTTCTCACATCTGTATCTTTACACATCAGCATTGCAGACAGGGATGGTGCTGTTTTTGTTAGGGAGTCATTGACCTTCAGGAAAGGGTCACAGATTTGGGGGTACTAGAACCTGAAAGAAGAACCCTAGGTTTTGTTTGTTTGCTTGATTTTTGTTTATCTTAGAGAGTAACTGTGGAGTCTTTGGCCTTTTCTGTTTTGAATCTTCTGCATGCTCATCTGTCATGGTGGCCGGGCAGGCTGTGCATTTTATTTTCACACTATTGAAGAGGCAATTTCAAATGGAAGGTGAAGGCTTGAGAGAGAGGTACGTGTACACTGTAGGTGTCTAAATACACTTCTTTACAGGACCTTGGCGGAGGAGCTCATCGTGGGCTGTTGTGAAGGCACAGGCATCAGAAGTTAGAGGAGATGATTCTCAGATGCTCCACGCTTCCCCAGTGGAGGGAGCTCCAGGCATTCAGTCAGGGGTTTCCCTGTGACATTGGCTGCTAGCACATCATTGTGAAATGCACAGGCACAAACTCTGCCATGGGACCAGATCCTTGTGCCAGTACAAACTATTGGCTGTGGGAGAGGACCTTGGTGCGACTTCCTGCCCAGGCCATGGCAAGAAATCACATTCTGGTTCTGTCTTGATTCTTTCCTCCCCACCAGACTGTGAGTTATTTATGGTTGCCAAGAACAAGGGTGATAACTCACTGCCTTGTCTCAAAATACAGCAGGACATTTTTTAAGTTATTAAAAGAATCTAATAGTAAAAGACGTGGTTCTGGTTTGACAGATCTAAGCAGTATAGAGCAGTGAAGGCCTGAAAAAGGAAAGCAGGTTCCTTGTCTTACCAGGAGAACACAGCAGAAACAGAGAGCAGATGAAGATGCGGTGAGCACTTATTGAATGCTTACTGTGTGCTAAGCATGTGTGATGCGCACTTTTTCCAGTTGTTTCAGAAGAAGAATAACAAAAAAATGAGATAGACGTCTTTATCTACATCTTAAGAAATTTTCCAAACATCAGGTTCATGACTCTAATCCGAGCACTCTTTAACTTCCAACTACATGCTCTTAGTTACTGTAATAAAGTGGTTTTCATTTAAAAAATGGGTAGTTCCTTAAAGACACTTTGTGAGTGAGCAGTAGCGAGGGAAGCCAGGAGACTTAGTCCAAGGAGTGGAAGGGGGAAGGGTCCCAGTATGGACTGAGCCTCATCATAAATACTTGGCTTTTTTCTGTTTTGGGTGCTAAATGCCAAAGCCATTTGGCTTGGTTATAAATATAGGTACACCAAGGTTAAATATAAATATATCAGGTGTGGTTTTGCTTAGTTTTTGTCATAGTTTTCATCTCAGGTATTTTCAAGCTGAAGTTTCCAAATTACAGAATAGGCAATCTAGAGATAACTAACCAAATCTAAAAGGGCAGAATGAAAATGAAGCCCCATGATGTGGATCCCAATTGGTTCAGAATTCCTAAGAGAGAGTACTTAGGGAGGCGGAGAGTTGCAGGTAGCAAGTGAAGCCAGGTAACATATCTAAGAGTCTGGTTCCTGCAGCCGTAGGAAGTAGGCTGAGTCTGTCCCCTAGGGGGAGCAAGAGGGCAGGATGGGGAGTCCCCCAGGACTTTCCAGGGAGATTGAAATTGAGAAAGGCTTGGGGTCTGGTGATCAGGGTGGTCATGGTTTTGCCAAAGTGGGTACTGTAAAGCACTGTGGTAGCAAAGCGGCTTGGCAAGGACAGGTGGCAGCTCATGGTGAGATGAGGTGTTCAGTGGCACCTTCTCTTTAGGGTTAGTTTGGCAGTGGGAGAGGTAAGAAGGTAGCCAGCAGGGTCTGTGACTTCTCTTGACTACTGGAAGTGCCTGTAGAAAATGCTGGTGAGAGTGCTAGAGAAGATGCTGGGGATCATCTTATCTGCCCCCACTCCTCAAAAAAATTGGAGGCCAAAAAGTTTTTTTGGTATCGTAAATAATTGTCAAAGTCAACATCTCTGATCATCATTCATCACCTCTCTGCTTATTCCTCATCCAACTCCAGAACAGCCTGGCAGGTGTCATTTGTGATGGAAGAGAAGAAAGTCCGTCAGGGGGTCATTTAGACACTTAGCGAGTCACACATCCTCACCTGTGTTTTCATGAGAACTAACTGGATCTCTCGTTTTCTTCATTCAAGTTGAGTGACATACTGAAATTCGGCTTGGATAAACTGCTTTCTTCTGAGGGGAGCACCCTGGAGGAGGTAGACCTGGAGTCCATCCTGGGAGAGACAGAAAATGGCCAGTGGGCCTCTGGTGCCCTGCCTGCAGCTGGAGGAGGGATCAGAGAGCAGGAGGAAGGAAGTGAGTTGGGCTTAGGTGAGCCAATGACTCCGTCACCTCAAGCTAGGGTGTGAGTGAGATGCGTCCCCACGGGAAGTCCTGTGTCCTGCCCTGGGGACCTCTCTTTCCTTCCCAGCCCTGTAGTCATCTGTGACATTCTTAAGGCTTCCTGGTCCAAGAACTGCCAGAGTAATCATTGTTCCCTTGAAGCTGGACTTTGAATCCAAGGAATGATATTAATGTTTATGGTCCTGTCAGTCTCAAGGATTAAATTTGAACCTTTTCTCCCTTGACTCAGACATCTTCTCTGGAGTTTATTTGGTGAAACCTGCTATCTTTATGATGGTGCTTTGCACAGTGATTCCTCTTCTCAATAGTTGAATGTTTTTTAAATTGCAACTAATATTTATGGACATTTATTGTGTTCATCAACAGTACTGACTATGTCATGTGCTTTAGGTCTTTTAAGACCCATGAGGTGGGGGCTGGAGTCGTGGCTCAGCGGTAGAGCACTCACCTCGCATGTGTAAGGGCCTGGGTTCGATCCTCAGCACCACATAAAAACAGAAGTGAAATAAAGGCATTGTGTCCAACTTCAACTAAAAAAATAAATATTAAAAAAAAAGACCCATGAGGTGTAGGAGATCATTTTGTCTTCCTTTTTCTTTTTTCCCGAATTTGGTCAATATCTTTTTTTTTTAAGTTGTAGATAGATAGCATGCCCTTATTTTATTTTTTTAATGTGGTGGTTAAGGATCGAGCCCAGTGCCTCACACATGCTAAGCAAGCACTCTGCCACTGAACTACAGCCTTAGCCCCAATATTTATCTTTTTGTCCATTTTCTGTTCTGAAATATTTGAATTTCAGACTTGAAAGGGGTTTTGTTTTGTTTTTTCTTTTTCTCATGATCATTTTTAAAATGTCTGTTCTCCTGTATCAGCAACAGGGAGTCAATATGGGCTGGTGTGAGAGGGTTTTTACTGATCTTTTTTTAAAATTTT
Organism: Callospermophilus lateralis; assembly: GCF_048772815.1. Taxonomy (NCBI): domain Eukaryota; kingdom Metazoa; phylum Chordata; class Mammalia; order Rodentia; family Sciuridae; genus Callospermophilus; species Callospermophilus lateralis. Next base: position 4,077,855 of record NW_027514826.1, on the reverse strand, counting down.
TTATTTATATATGACAGCAGAATGCATTATAATTCTTATTATACATATAGAGCACAATTTTTCATATCTCTGATTGTGTACACAGTATATTCACACCCAGTTCGTGTATTCATACCTGTACTTTGGATAATAATTATCACATTCCACCATCATTAATAACCTCATGCCTCCTCCCTTCCCCTCCAACCCCTCTGCCCTATCTAGAGCTTGTTGTTACTCCCATCTCCCACTCTCTATCCCACTATGAATCAGCCTCCTTATATCAAAGAAAATATTCGGCATTTGGTTTTGGGGGATTGGCTAACTTAGCATTATCTTTTCTAACTCCATCCATTTACCTGAAAATGCCATGATTTTATTTTTTTTTATTGCTGAGTAATATTCCATTATGTGTGTGTGTGTGTGTGTACACATACACCACAGTTTTTAATCCATTCATCTATTGAAGGGCATCTAAGTTGGTTCCACAGTTTAGCTATTGTGAATTGTGCTGCTATAAATATTGATGCAGCTGTGTCCTGTAGTATGCTGTTTTTAAGTCCTTTGGGTATAGATGGAGGAGAGGGACAGCTGGGTCAGATGGTGGTTCCATTCCCAATTTTCCAAGTAATCTCCATACTGCTTTCAATATTGGCTGCACCAATTTGCAGTCCTATCAGACTGCAACACTTAGAGTGGTTTTGATTTGCATCTCTCTAATTGCTAGTAATGATGAACATTTTTTCATGTGTTTGTTGACTGATTGTATATTATCTTCTGAGAAGTGTCTGTTCAGGTCCTTGGCCCATTTATTGATTGGGTTATTTGTTTTTTTGGTGTTTAGCTTTTGAGGTTCTTTATATACCCTAGAGATTAGTGCTCTATCTGATTTGTGAGGGGTAAAGATTTGCTCCCAAGATGTAGGCTCTCTATTCACCTCACAGATTTGTTTCTTTTGCTGCGAAGAAACTTTTTAGTTTGAGTCCATCCCATTTATTGATTCTTGATTTTAATTCTGGCACCAAAGAGTCTTATTAAGGAAGTTGGAGCCTAAGCCCACATGATGGAGATTAGGGTCTACTTTTTCTTCTATTAAACGCAGAGTCTCTGGTTTTATTCCCAGGTCCTTGATCCATTTTGAGTTGAGTTTTGTGCATGGTGAGAGATAGGGGTTTAATTTCTTTTTGTTGCATATAGATTTCCAGTTCTCCCAGCACCATTTGTTGAAGATGCTATCTTTTCTCTAGTGCATGTTTTTGGTACCTTTTTCTAATATAAGATAATTGTAGTTTTGTGGGTTAGTCTCTGTGTCCTCTGTTCTGTACCATTGGTCTACCAGTCTGTTTTGGTGCCAATACCATGTTGTTTTTGTTACTATTGCTCTGTAGTATAGTTTAAGGTCTGGTATAGTGATGCCACCTGCTTCACTCTTCCTGCTAAGGATTGCTTTAGCTATTCTGGGTCTCTTATTTTTCCAGATGAATTTTGTGATTGTTTTTTCTATTTCTATGAGGAATATCATTGGGATTTTGGTTGGAATTGCATTAAATCTGTATAGCGCTTTTGGAAGTATGGTCATTTTGATAATATTAATTCTGCCTATCCAAGAGCAAGGTAGATCTTTCTATCTTCTAAGGTCTTTTTTGATTTCTTTCTTTAGGGTTCTGTAATTTTCATTATATAGATCTTTCACCCTTACTGACCTTCTTAATTCAAGAGTTCCTTCTAGCCTGGCACAGTGGTGCACACCTGTAATCCCGGTGACTCCAGAAGCTGAGGATCGTGAGTTCAAAGCCAGCCTCAGCAAAAGTGAGGCACTCAGTGAGAACATGTCTCTATTAAATACAAAATAGGGCTGGGGTGTGGCTCGGTGGCTCATGCCCCTGAGTTCAATCCCCAGTACCTCCCTCCCCACCCCACCCCACCCCGCCCAAGAAAAAGAGTTCTTTCTCCCATCAATACAGAGAAGCACAGTGGCTTCAGTAGGGTGCTTCCTTTACTGGTAGGGAAGGGGCTGGGCGAGGCTTTTGGTTTTGTCCTGAATTTTCTCCCATTGTTTCTCTCTTTCTCCCTGCCATAGACTGTCAAAGGCTGTCTGCATTACCTCTTTCTCACCCGAGAGCAGAGCGCCCCCAGATGTCTGACTGCATCTCCTTCCAGCCCTTCCTTTGAATTCCTAAGCAGCCACTGCTCTGAACTACCAATCTCAGATGTCCTCATTGCTCTCCCTTCCTGGGGTGACCTCATTCTGGAGGATGAACTTTATCTGTCTGGCACTGCTAGAGCTCCACTGTCCTGCTCCTGTGCAGATTCCGTCTGCCTCCCCAGACCAGTGAGGGCTTCAGAGCTCAGCTGGTTTGGGATGTTCATTCTCTGTTTACCTTCAAGTGGAAGTTTATAGTAGTTCCCGACTCCTAATTTTTTGGTAGGCTTAGATTAGGGGTGGTTTGATTATCCTTGTTGACTGGTGTGGTTTTTATGGAATATATGGAGAATTCAAAATCTAGGCAACTGACATTATTTTACAGAACATAGTTCTTGGACTTTTCTTGTGTTTTATCTTAAAAATTTGTTATGATAGTATCACATTTATATTCTTCAAGAACTCTTTCTTGTTCTCAGCTTGTTGTTTTAGTCGTATCCTATTCCCATTTCAAGGATATAATATCCTCCCCGAGGACATTTATTGTAGCTTTTTAAAATATATCTCAGGGAGGATATTTATTATATCTTTTCAAAAAGTGTTACCCTGCCCACTGTATTATCTCTTTTTCCTCCATTTGCTTTTCCTTCTTCCTCTTCTTTTTAAAAAAATTTTTTTTTGGAGTCTCTTGTTCTTGTTAGCAGTTTACCTGAAACATCTGGTGTCCTGTCTGATCAGGGTGCTGGTGAAATGCCCCAAAGCTGACAGGCAGCTCTGTTGTGAACAGGTGGGTGGCCTTTGGGCCTCATGCCAACAGCACTGGTTAGCAAGCCAGCTTTTGCACTGGGGGAGCTTTTCAGACAGCCAGATTTGAAGATTTCACTGGACAACTCATCATATCCTAAGACGAGTCCTATACCATTACAGTGAAATTGTTGGTTTAAATTGGAAAGACAGGGAGCTGAGGGCTCATGGTGCTCCTGGTGTTTGGTGTGCGGATCCTCTCTGTTCCTCCATACTGTGGTGCCTGTGCTTGTGCGTCTGAGTTTTTGGAGGACTGAAAGGGTTCCTGCAGTCAGCCCCAGCTAGATACCAGTGTTTTGGTTCCACAGCTCTTCTGAATCTGTTGTTCTCTTCTTATCCACTTTGTATCTTCCAAAGAATTCATGCACTGTTTCATCTACCATTGCCTCATATCTTTTTAGAAATCTGTGTATTGTCCTTTAGCTGTTTCAGGTGAGAGAAAAAATAGATATGTGTGTGGTCATATTTTTAAGTTGTATTTGATTACCTTAGTACCAAGTTTCCACACTTTTCTATACTCATCTGGATTGACTTTATTTACTAGAACAAAATAAAATTGCAGTGTTTTCAGAAAGATAATTATATATCTCAGTCTACCTACAAAAAATTACATTTTTGCAGACTCTTTAACTGTTGGATTCTCTAGTTGGATTAAAATTTGGAATGTTGTCTTCAATGACTGTCTTGATTCTCTTTGTGGTAGATGGTTCTTCTGGCAGGACCCAGATGAGGGTCTAGACCTGTGGGCTCCAGCTGCCTCTTCGAAACAGAGTGAAGACATAAAGCATGGTTAAAAATAACAAAGGAATATGAAAGAGGAGTAGTTAGAGCAGCCCATTCACAATTAACTATAAAGTAAGGTAGCTTTATCTTTAATGCCAAGTTTTTTAAAAAGCACAGTTATATGGTAAGCTGAGAATTTCATGCAGTATGATACTACATAATGTTGATCATAATTGAAACTTCTCAGCCCTTTATGTTTTTTCCACTTGTTGATAGAGTGCCTCTTTGAGAGCCCCCTGCTGATTTAATTAGCAAATGCCAATTAGAATTATGGCTGGTTAGATTTGGGTACAAGTGTGAAGCAGTTGATCTCTTGAGAATGAAAATGTTTTGCTTTCATACTCTCTGGGGAAAACATACTTGTAGCTGATTTCATAATGCTGTGAAAATACATTATTTGGTAACATGTGCTATTACATACATTTTACTTTTGACTTATTATCCTACCTGTCTGTGTTTACTGGTCTTGGCTGGTTATCACTTGATTCATGATCTTGGCAGACCACCTAGCCTCATTGGGCCTTAGTGTCTTCATCTGTAAAATGGTGCTATTAATGTCTGCTTTACTCTTTTACACAGCTGCAAAAATCAAATGTGATACTAGATGTGAAATTGTTCTGATAGCATAAAGTGCTACTTAAGAATATTCTATTGGCTGGGGGTGCCGCTCAGTGTTAGAGCTCTTGCCTAGCATTTGTGAGTCCCTGGGTTTGATCCCCAGCACTGCAAAAATTAAAGAAAGAAAAAAGATTATACTACTGTTCTTATTGTTTTTGCCATGATTATTTGCAAGCTTTTTTCTACTTTTACATACACACTAATCTACTGAAAAGAACATATTGATATTAGAATTAGAAAAACCTGCCATGTTCATTTTGTAGCAGAAAGAGTTGGAACCATTTAATCCCTGTGTGAGTCTCAGTTTCCCCTTTCATAAGTGGGGTTAGCTATAACACGATTGATGTAAAAAACATGAAGATGCTTTGTGAGATCTGTAAAGAATATTATAAATCCAAGGGATTATTTTTTTGTGATTTTTTTTCATTTTCTCATAGAATTGCCACTTGTTCCTTTTAATATTATAGAAAAAGGGAAAAAAAGAGTATTAAAAGTGTGTTTGGGATTAAAAAGTAGAGATTTTATTAGCGGTTCTTAAAAGTCAGTGAGATTTACACTGGGAATAGTTGTGGAATGAATGAGTGATTTGAGACTCAGCAGGGTAGAGGGATCCAGCAGAGATTCCCATATCATCTTGGATAGACCCAAAAGTGTTTTAAGCCAATGCTCTATCCTTTGAAAAGTGAACATGTGTAGAACCCAAACTTATCAGTGTAATGCAACAGGAAATGGAATGCCTTCATCACAAGCTGGTCTTTGCCCTTTAGAGTAAGGGCTGTTCTCTTATTCTCCTAGTTATTGCTTTGAATAGCATTAACCTGTCTTTCAATGTCTTAACATTTCTCACTTTGTGTTTTCTGTTCTTAGAAAGCCATATGCACTTATTCGAAGGTAAAGATTATTCTAAAGAGCCCAGTAAGGAAGACAGAAAATCATTTGAACAACTGTGAATCTTCAGAAAACCCTTTTGGAGAAAACAAGTCAAGAACGCCGGTTACTCCGAAATAAAGGCAGTGTAAGAGCTGTTAATTTGTGTGAAATCATAATTCCAAAATATTATATCTTAGGATGATTTGTTAAGAAATAAGTGTCTGTTAAAATATAGCAAAGTAACTGAACCCTATATAAAAATCTAGTATAAAAAACATTAACAAGCTGAGTATACTATACCATTTAATACAGGTAAAAGTAGGCCTGTCCCTCTTCTAAGCCACCCTAAAGGGATCACCATGTTACATCAAAATACCATATCCTGCTGTTGATGATCATGACCCTGTTTCATTAAGAGATGATGGCAGTCATAACCGATACATGTAATGTTCACAGTATTTTGTGCTTAAAATCTATTTTCTAAATGTTAGCTATCATTAAGATAATCATGCTAAAATACTGAATTAAAAGGAATTGTACATTTGTAGAAAGATTCGTGTTAAAATTATTTAAACTTTAAATGCCATCCTACGGTGTATGCTTTCAAAGAAAAAAGTAAGCACCTTATTACTAATGAGATGAATCAAAATGACTAGCAGCCATGCTAGTGCTTTGCGCGCCGTGCCAGTGCGATGCAAAATATGAATGTTAAATTGGATTACCTGGCGGCCAGTGCCCACCACACAGGGATGCTGTGCTCTGTGAGATCCCACACGAGTCACCTCTGTAGAGTTTGCTTCAGGGTGAAGGAGACGTGAGAGGATAGGACATCTCTGACCTTCTTGGCTGTGGTCCTGTCTTTCCCACAGGTTCTTATCCCAGGCCTAGTGGAGGGGTCCACCAAAAGGAAGCAGATTCTGAGCCCAGAAGAACTGGAGGAAAGACAGAAAAGAAGACAAGAAGCAGCAGCCAAGAGAAAGAGATAATAGAGGAAAAGAAGAGGGCAAAGGAAGAGGCTGAACATAAGAAAAAGTATGTCCATAAAGTACTGTGGTTTCCAGTGATGTAGGTCTCGTCTCCTCTGCTGGATTGTGGAGAAGGGTAGGATATTCATATGGGAAATTTAATATTTTTTTAAGAGAGAGAGAGAATTTTTTAATATTTATTTTTTAGTTTTTGGTGGATACAACATCTTTATTTTATTTTTATGTGGTGCTGAGGATCTAGCCCAGCGCCTCGTGCATGCCAGGCAAGCGCACTACTGCTTGAGCCATATCCCCAAGCCCTTAATATATTTTTGATGGAAAAAAGTATGTCTGTGTTACTAACCAAGCTGAGGATCACAGTTGGCAAAGGATTCCACAATTGAACATCACTTAAAAATTCAAAAAAGTATCAACCTGGTAGTTCCTGTTGGTAACAGAATACTTTTTTTTTTGGATTAGGGATTGAACCTGGGACACTCTTCCACGATCTACTTCCCCAGTTCTTTTTATTTTTCATTTTGAGCCAGCTCTCACTGAGTTATCCAGCTGGCCTCTAACTTGTGATCCTCTTGCCTCAGCTTCCGGAGTAGCTAGGATCGCAGGTGTGCACCACCATGCCTGACTCCACAGAACACTGTTTCCAAGATTTAGCTTTAACGTTGAGTCCACTTTAGTGAGAAGTCTTGAGTACCTAAAGCAGAGAAACAAGAAATTCTAAAGATTTTATTATAGTTGACAAGGAATTGTTTATTTGAACAGTCCCTTTTAGTCATGTACTTAAAAACAGGGACATTTGGTGGCTGCTCAGTATTGAAGTGTAATCAAGAGACAGTTGGGCTGATCACTAAAACTTGTTTATTCACAGTTGAGCAGAAAACTTCAGTCGGTGAGCTTGTGATTGCATCTCACTTGGCAGTTACTGTTTGGAATAGCAGTGCAGAATGTGCTCAAAGGAGAGGTCACTTTTCTCTTCTCTCTGGCCTATTGAAGGGTGGCTTGGTGGAAGTCCAACAACTAGCAGTCCTTCTGCCTGCCCTCCGAGGAGAGTGAGCCTAAAGACCTGGAGGATGAGGAAGACAGGGGTGCTGCCAAGTTGGGCTGCGAAGACCCAGACCCAGCCTCCATCAAGTACGTCATCGGTGACATCACACACCCTCAGGCCCAGGCTGAGGATGTCTTCATTGTGCATTGTGTAGGTACGAGAAGTGGTGTGGGACAGGGAGGGTGCCTCGTCTTCATGGTGCCAAGAAAGGGAGAGGATGAGGCACAGTCATGGCTTAAGGGCTGGTCCCAGTGCAGTGTCATGTGGCCAGGAAAACATGGCTTATAGAATCAGCGGATGTGGATTTGACTCTTGGCTCTTCGGTTTACCTGGTTAAGTTACCCACTCTCCCTGAGTGTCAACCTCCTAATCTATGTTAATGGGACAATATCTGTCTCATCCTCTGCACAAGTTTTTTAAGAGGGTGAAACAAGGCTGCATTTTAGAAGAAAACTGTATTCTCTGAGAAACTCCCTGTGTGTTCCCCTGACAACCTTTGCATGCTCTGTATCCTCTGCCAGGAACCCTACTTTCCCAAATAATTCCATCAAGCATTGTTCAAATGTCTGCTTGTAAAACAGTCTGTATGTTGCCTCTGTTACCCTGTCCTATTTCTACACTACTTAACCTTTATCCCCTCCTGGTGTATTAACGTGTGTCTTTGACCGTCTCATTGCATTAGAATATAAGCTTAATGGAAGAGAACTGTGTGTGCATGTGTGCTTACTGTATCACCCCATACCTGGAATGTCATCTGACGTGTGGTACAGGTACATGAGTAGTTGTGGTGTGAATGAGTATAAATACCAGGTGTCACCCAGCTCCATTAGTGTGAGCTTGAATGAGTCATTCAACATTTTCTCTTCCTTGCTTGTAAAACGGGAGTTGTATGCTGTGGTATTAACAGTGCTTGTCACTGCCGTGTTCCATCCACTCTCCACTCTCCAGAGTTACAGACCCACCAGACATTTCTGCTTCTTCTTAACACTCATTTTTGAGCTGCCTTTCTGTTATGATGACCAGGCGTATCTTTCAGAAAACCTGAACATATTTGGGAATCCAACTATGATTCTCTTAGGAGATCAGATATATCGTTCCTTCCCTTTGAAAAAATCATTCTTCTACAAGCCTATCTTGTGTGATTTTGTTTTTCTAAATTGTGGGCTTGACTTTGCCTCTTACAGATGAAAATTTTCTTTCTTCTGCCAGATGACTCTGGCCGCTGGGGCAGAGGTGGCTTATTCACGGCTCTGGAAGCACGATCAGCTGAGCCAAGAAAAATATATGAGCTGGCAGGAAAAATGAAAGGTAAGAAACAGAACAATGGAATAAGACAGGAAAAGACACTCAGGATGGTATTGGGGTTAGCTAGCCCTCGAGAAGACTTAGGAGAGCCGATTGGGATCGGAATTCTGTCATCTCTCTGCCTGTTTTCTCATCTGTAAGGTATATACATTGTCACACCTACCCTGTGGGACTACAGTGAAGATAATGTAGGTATTTTGAAAAATGTCAATTGCTGCATCTTCAAGTATTAGAATAAAGATTGTTTTATCCAACTCATGCCATCTTCATAAGGGAATATCCCATAAAAATGTCAGAGAGCTATAGGAGAGAAATGCGACACACTATTAAAACTGGTGGGTGGTGGGTCAGGTTTGCGCTAGGTGGATTATGAGGTCAGCAGAGCCTGGGTACAACACTCCTTGGAGACAGAATCAAGGCTGTTTGGGACTAGGAGAACTTAGAAGACTAAGAAGTATTGTCCTTTGTCACACAGAAGGGAAAAGGCCACCTCCTTTACATGGCAAGGTTGCCACATGTCAGCAAGAGTAAGATGATCACTGAGGTCATTTTCTGCAGTTGAGCAGTCACGGGACCTTGTCCAACAAAGAAGGGCCCTCCAGATATATCTTAGAGACTGGTTTTCCTAATTCTTTTGCCCAGTTCTCTAAAGTAAAGAGAAAAATAAGGGTGTAAAACACATTGCTGAAAGAAGGGTTTGGTGTGTGTTGAAACAGCCAACCCAGATCTAGATCTTGACTTGGCAGGATTCAAAACAAAAGCAGAAAGGTGCAGAGAACCCAGGAGCAGTCAGAGCCAGAGGTGCCGACTGAGGTCCCTGTTGGAAATCGTGTTGGAGAAATGAGAGGGCAGAGAACAGTACGTGGAAAACTTTTGGAGCTAAGAGGAGACAGTAAGAATTTTCAGAAAAATAAGAGAACCTTGAGAATGTAGTATTTTTGAAGTAAAGGTTTTGCTTATTTAAATTGAAGTATTTCAGATTTTTTTAAAAACTGGATATTTTGTATACCTTAATGAGATACCTTGGGAATGGGATCAGGTCTAAACACAAAATTCACTTATATTTCACATAAAACTAATGGACATAGCCTGAAGGTAGTTTCATACATTATTTTTAGTGCACTGTGCATCACATGATGTCTAATGTGGAATTTTCCACTTGTGGCATCATATCACTGTTAAAAATTTGGGATTTGGGAGGATTTGGGATTTCTGGATTAGGGATGCTGCTCAACCTTTGTAAGGGAAGAGAGAATATTAAGAAGGCAAAGTGGTTTACAGTGTCAGACTCTGAATTAGTATACAGGGTATAAATGGGAGTTCATAACCTACTTTAATCTAATGTATGAAATATGATATGTCAAGAGCTTTGTAATGTTTTGAACAACCAATAAAAAAAAAGAATTGGGAAAGGGCCACTGGATTCAACCCATGATCAGTCACATGACCTTGGAGCACTTTGAGGAATGTGAGGACTGTCACCTGGTTGTATAGATTTAAGGTAAAAGTGGTCAGTAAGAAAATGGAGTTGGAAGGTGTACACTCTTTTCTGAAGAAGGATTTATATTTTTTAATCTTTTTTTGTAGTTGTAGATGGACAGAATGCCTTTACTTTATTTTTTTATTTTTATGTAGTGCTGAGGATTGAACCCAGTGCCTCATGCATGCTAGGCAAGCTCTACCACTGAGCTACAGCTCCAGCCCCATGAAGAAGGATTTAAATAGCCTAGATCAGAGTAGGTGGAACTGGACCAAGGCTTTCTGGAATGGTAAGAGTTATCTGGGGTCTGGGAAGATGGGTTGAATTTGAATAGGTGGATAGAATGGCAAGAGATGCCTAACAGTCCCACATTCTTTTTGGTATCCCTATAATATTCACTGTTCCCAAGTCATTGCACAGTCCACACCCATGGGCCAGGCATAGGCCAAGGAACAGCAGAGTTCAATTGTAAAGGGAAGGTTGGCCACATCATAGAAGACCATACATGGCTTGTCTAGGGGATACGTTCTAAGTAGGACAACATCCAGTGGATCACGGCTAGACATACAGGAAGCCTGATCAGAAGAATGGCATAGCAGGGCTGGGGCTGGGGCTCAGTGGTGGAGCACTTGTCTAGCATATATGAGGCACTGGGTTCGATTCTCAGCACTGCATATAAATAAATAAAGGTCCATTGTCACCTAGAAAAAAAAATTAAAAAGAAAATGATGTAGCAGAGCCAATATTTTAGAATTAAAAGATTGGGGTGTGCAAGATATCTACCTTTTTAGTTTAAACAAATAGTTTAAACTGGGTTATGTAGAGCCCAGAATTAAAGGAGCACATCTGCCTAGAATGTCAGTTTGATTTGATTTGTATGGGGTAGGAAAACATGCAAATAGGTAGCCATAGTAGAATGCAGAATTTGAATGATGTGAGACAAACACTAAGACTTCCAAAGGCATTTCAGGCTCATAGAAGTCCTCCCCACCTCCCTACCCAGGGATGCCTCTAGCACTTGCTTTCCCTCTCCGTTGCCTGTAGGGCACTTGGCTGGTGACGTTTGGGGAATACTGAATTAGCAGAACATGAAATATTCAGGAGGGAAGCAGATGAGAACCTGGCTAAGGTGGTGACCGAGGTCAGGAGAACAGGGGAGTGAGAAAAGGCTACGAATGACTGGCAGAGGTAAGGTCCTAGACCTAACTGGATTTGGAAGAGCAGGCACAGTAGGGTTCGGAGTAATTCTCCTTCAGTAGTCCATGTGAGACTGAGTGTTCTTTCTCTTGTTCTTTTTTCTTTTTTTAATCTCAGACTTGAGTTTGGGAGGTGTCCTTTTATTCCCTATTGATGATAAAGAGTCAAGAAACACAGGGCAAGATCTGGTAAGTTTAAAAACAAAAACACATCTCTTAATCAGAACTAACATTTGGCTCCCAATAATTTCTCTTAAAGCCTTTCCTGCCCCTGCTGGCCAAGATCTCTAGTATGCGAGTGGTTTGCTACGGCTGCCATAACAGTGCCTCAGACTGGCACTCAGCTTAACCCTAGATACGTATGTTCTCAGAGCTCTGGGTGCCACCAGTCCAGGATTAGAGTGTCGGTAGGTGGGTTTCTTCTGAGGCTTCTCTCCTTGACTTGCAGATGACCACCTTCTCACTGTGTTCTTCAGAGGACACAAGCCAGTTTCGATTAGGGCCCACCCTAATAACCTCATTTTAACTTAATAATCTCCATTCTTTGTTTTTATTTTACGTGACAGAATGTATTTTGACATGTCATACATACATGGAGTGTAACTGCCCACTCTTTTTTTTAAGAGGGAGAGAGAGAGAGAGAGAGAGAGAGAGAGAGAGAGAGAGAGAGGGAGGGGGAGAGGGAGAATTTTAATGTTTATTTTTTAGTTTTTCGGCGGACACAACATCGTTGTTTGTATGTGGTGCTGAGGATCGAACCTGGGCCACATGCATGCCAGGCAAGCACGCTACGGCTTGAGCCACATCCCCAGCCCTGTAACTGCCCATTCTTGTGGTTGTCCATGGTGTGGAGTTACACTGGTTATGTGTTCATGTATGAACATAGGAAAGTTATCTGCAATTCATTCTACTGTCAGTATAAATCTTTTTAAGGCTTTTGTCCAAGTGTAGTTACATTCTAGGGTACTGGGAGTACCCCAAATTCAAAACATGGATTTGGGGGAGCAGGGTCCATCCCATAACAAGCAGGTTGGCCCCCACACCACTTCACCATCCCCCAGCCTTCTGAGTATCATAGCCCCTAAGCGCTGTCCCCTGCTTCCTTATCATCCCCTGGCCTAGACTCCAGGCCCCTTCGTGTGTAGGGACTTTTTTATCCTTAGTATCCCACATAGTATCGGCTCCTAGGAAATGCTCAGTAAACATTTACTGAAGAGTAAGAAAATATGTCTCAAAACTCTGGGGTTTTCATCATTTATTACATGAAAGTTTCTGTAAAAGATTGTGTTTGCTGGCCAGCCACAGGCAGAGGAAAGGAACCAGTACAACACTTCTCTGCTTATATCTGAATCCTCCTTTTGCACCTTAAGTATCTCTTGCTTGCTTGTCTGTCATTTGGAATACCTGTAGTGAATTTACTTACCACACCGATAGTTTTCTCCAAGACTTGAGTCCACATCCAAATTTTTTTTTTTTTAGAGAGAGAATTTTTTTAATATTTATTTTTTTAGTTTTCGGCAGACACAACATCTTTGTTTTTATGTGGTGCTGAGGATCGAACCCGGGCTGCACGCATGCCAGGCGAGCGCGCTACCGCTTGAGCCACATCCCCAGCCCCTCCACATCCAAATTTTGAACCAAAACTTACGCTTAAGAAATTTAGAACCAGGCTGAAAGAGGTTCATTCTCTTCGTATTGGTGGTGTGTGTGACTAGCAACAAAGTGGTTTCTGGGTTATTGGTTCATTCAGGAATTTCTAAAATAAGAAAAAAAGGCAGAGGGTGTACAACATAATGTCCATGCATGAGAATTTTAGAATATAGTTACTCAGGAAACTGTTCACCGTGTGGAACGTTGTGTCTCACATTGGCCCCAGAAGCTCCCTGAACTCTCCAGCTTCCCCCATTAGTTGGAGGTGGGGGATCTTTGGCATCTGTTTTCATAGAGATTGTCTAGACAGAAATGGTTCCCAGGACAAGCAGGCAGCCTAACTCTAGTGTCAGAGGACTGGATCGTGAGAACCTCTAAAATCCTATCTACTCCTAAGAGTAATTTTTCTTTACCCATGAGAACATTTAGAAAGTACAAGTTTTAGATTCCAGTTTTTAACATATCATGAAAAGAGGAAGAAATTCCCGTTACCACAAATACAAGTTATGATGAGTACCTAATCACACATTGCTGTGCAAGCAGAGCATACAAAAGAGATGGAGCCACCCGGTGCAGTGACACACACCTGTAATCCCAGCAGCTCAGGAGACCGAGGCAGGAGGATCACAAGTTCAAAGCTAACCTCGGCAATTTAGTGAGGCCCTAAGCAACTTAACAAGACCCTGTCTCAAAATGAAAAATAAAAAAAGACAGGAGATGTGGCTTAGTGGTTAAGCACCCCTGGGTTCAATCTCTGTAACCAAAAAAGGGGCCGGGGGGATGGAGCCAAAGCCTAAGTGGTCCATAAAAGGCTATGGCAGGTCACTGAGTTGACAGTGGAACTGTCTCATGTCATCCATCTAATGGTTGTTCTTTCTAGTTAGCCTTGGTAGTGGCTCAGCACCGTGATCGCTCCGATGTCCTGTCTGGCATTAAGATGGCAGCCCTAGAAGAGGGCCTCAAGAAGATATTTTTAGCAGCAAAGAAAAAGAAAGGTAAGCTCTTCCATCTGAGATCAGGAGAGGACCTTCTTCTTCCAGACATGTGGTGTCGTTTTGAGGGGGAGATGAGGAATGTCCAGACCACACTCAGTTTGCATGGCAAAGGTAGAGCACAGAGTGCTGACCACTTCATCTTGTCTGTGTGTGACCCGTTTCCTTTTCAGGTTGGTTTTATATTTGTTATCTCATTTTTATCATGATTTTACAGTGGGGAAGCAGAAGATTAGAGATGAAGAAATTTGGTCATATGCTATTGGGAAAAGCCGTTTATTATACTTCCCCTTAGAGAGTCACAGTATGCCATGACTCTCTGCCAAAGAAATTTAATTTTGTTTCTAAACCTAGTGTGTCTTGGTGTTTGTTGAATTTCATGGATTATTGGGGAATCTTTGATTTCACCATTAATCGTATTCTACTTCCATTGTGCCTGCTTATTTTCAAGAGCCTGTGGATCTTTATGTTTAGCCGAACAACTTAATTTTTCCCTATTATAATCCCCTCACCAGCATATTTTTCACACTGTATTTGTGTATTTTGTGTGGACAGTCATTTTCTTCTCTGTATATCGTATACCCATCAACCCATTTTTGATGAGTGAAGACATCATGATCTTTTTTGCAAATGCCAGTGAAATATTATGCATCCATAAAATAGATGAAATACTGATATGAGCTCCAGTATGGATGAACTTTGAAAGAATGCTAAGTAAAAGACAGTCAAAAAGCTCACATATTGCATAATTCCATTTATAGGAAATGCTCATAATAGACAAATCTAGAAAGCCGACTAATGGTTGTCAGAAAGGAGGAAGGAGAGAGTGAGGAGGAAATTTATTATTCTTATAGAGAATCTTCTTTTGAGGTAGTGAAATGTTTTGGACTCAGATAAAGGTGTTTGCACAATATGTAAATATACTAAGTGCCACTGAATTGTATCCTTCAAAATGGTTAAAATGACAAAATTTTATTTTCTACATATTTTATTAGTTTTAAGAACATGCATGATCTCTGGATCTTCTTTCTGAAATTTAAGCAACCCAGTTGTAGGGGGAGTGTGTGAAATTTTGCATAAGCATCAGCCAGGATATGGGCACTTAAAATAGAAAAAAAAAACAGAGGAAAATTAGAAGTTAAAAGTACTAGTGCTTTTAGTATCCTTGCAGTTCACTGTTTAAAATATATTCTTCTTTTTAAATGAAAGCCAAATTTTTAAATTTAACCCTTTATTTTTAAAACCATCTAAAGCAGATCAGATTTTAGCAAAATATTTCTATCCATCTAGCTAAATCTATTTATCAAACATGAATTATCTATGTGGTCACCCCTCTATCAGTGCATATCTACCTAGAAAATTTTCTGTAATTTTCTAATATAAATAATAGTAATTTATGGATGGCAGAATTCTGGTGATAAAAATAAGTCTTCCTTTTAATTTTTGCATTGTTTGAATTCCTTGTAATGAACATGTATCATTTTTATAAACAGCTTTGTGTGATTTTTTAACCAAGTAGTCTAATAAGCAATACTAATACTAATACTAATACTAACACTAATACTAATAATAAAGTGGCACAGAGGGGTAAATATGCTGAGATGTAATGACAATTAGTTCTGGGGGAAATATAGTTTTTTTGTTTTGTTTTGTTTTAATTTTCTTGGGTTACTTTTTCAATTCCCAAGGTAATATTTTAAAAATCCTTAAAACTTAGAGAAATATTCAGAAGCTTGGCCAATGTCACAAAACTGTTCAGAGTGGAACTAGCCGGGGCTGGGATTCAGATTTGCTTGATATCAAAGCGCAATTCTCAGACTTGATTAATCTTGCCATAAGTAGTATGGCTTTGTTTTTCAAAAATTCAATCTCAATGTAATTTCCCCCTGGATTCTAACTACTGACTGAGCCCTACATCTGTAGTTCAAAATGCCAAGCCTGCAGAGGAGGGTATTGTCTGTGCTTTCAGTTCCAGGAAATTATCCACCTACCATCAAAATGCCCAGGGTCAGAGCATCTGCTGCATACAGAGCACAAACAGGATGCATTGCTCAGCAACACAGAGTCCAGAGTCCTCGTGAATTAAGATGCCCAGAAGCCCACTGCAGAGGGAGCTCTGTGGTGTTCGATTACCCATTTACTCACTGGTTATTGAGTTCCTGGGAACTATAAATGTGGATCCCTGATTGTTAGTAATGTTCTCCTTAAGACATTTTTTTTTCCAAGCAGAAACCAACTCATGCGAAAAGAGAAATTTTATCACTCCTGTAATCCCAGCAATTTGGGAGGCTGAGGAAGAAAGATCAGAAGTTCTAGATCAGCCTCAGCCACCTACTGAGATCCTGTCTCAAAATAAAAATAAAAAGGGTTGGAGATGTAGCTCATTGGTAAAGCACCTCTGGGTTCAATCCCCAGGTCTACAAAACAAAAAGCAAAACCTAGTTGGTTTTTTAGGATTGAAAGACTGAGCTATATCTGAAACTCAGACACAAAATGACACCAGGGATGGGACCTAGAAATTCAAAACAAATGGTCTAAAGTCACATGGTTCAAATTTAAACCTTTCCTCTGACATTAGCCCTCTGGCCTTAGATAATTTGCTTAACCACTCCATCTGCTTATCTGTAAAGGAGACATAACAGTAGTGTCCTCACTGGTAATTCTGAGTGTTAAGCAGATTACATATGTAAAAAGGGCTTATCAGAGTGACTGATAGCTCTTTGAATTCTTCTTATTATAGTATACCACTGAATACTTGATTTCTTAATTTCCTAGCCTACCTGCTCAGTCCTATAGATTTTGTATGTCCCAGTTCAGCTTCAGTAGGCATAGTAATTTGACAACCTCTTCGTTTCAAATCCAAATTTCTAGAAAATATATTGGTTGACTCATTGGACTAGGAGTTTTTTTCCTTGTGCAATAAATAGAAGCCAGTAAGTACAGACTAGTTGTAAATAATCATGGCTGTTGGGAATCCAGTGTTACCACATGCATGAAAGAAAGGGGAACTGAGCCAGGGGGTAGGCACTACATGGACCAATGGAGAAGTGGATAGTACATGGAGGAAATCTCTACATGTGCTGCTTTCTTGCTGGCGTTCAGAAGGAAAAGTGGGAAAGAATTCTTTGCTTTAACTTGGATGTGCAAAAACTATTTCTGTGAATCCCTATCTTTCTTTTTCAAATCTTCCAATCAACCAACCAATCTTTCTGTCAACCAGCCAACTGTGCTCTTGGATTTAACATATTGTGATAGAGACTTTGAAAGCTACCATGAAGATAATGAAGGAAATGATATACTTGGTCTTTTTTCTTTCTTTTTTCATTGCCTATTCATTATCATGGATGGAGAGGTATGAGCCTTCACTCTTCCCACAGTGAATTCTTTTTAACAAAATCTGGCACTCTGGAATCAGTAATAGATTTTTCTACATGTTATTGTTAGAAATCTTTTCTTCATAATAGATTCAACTTTACAAAACACCAAGCTACAGTTGAGTAAGATGCCCTACACTGTCT
Source organism: Callospermophilus lateralis (assembly GCF_048772815.1). Classification (NCBI taxonomy): domain Eukaryota; kingdom Metazoa; phylum Chordata; class Mammalia; order Rodentia; family Sciuridae; genus Callospermophilus; species Callospermophilus lateralis. The sequence continues at coordinate 4,060,489 of NW_027514826.1, read as the reverse complement.
AATTAAGTTGTGAATCTCTAAGATACTTGGATAATTATATTCAAGTCTGGACTTTTGAAACCTACCTACCTTGGAGGTTTCAACCTCCATTAATAATTGACTGGATTCATTTGTTTACAAGATAACAGAGAACCCAGCTCAGACTAGCTACAACAATAAGAGGAGCTCATCAGTTTATTTAACCAAGAAGTTCCATGATAGGTTAAGACTTCAGGCATAGATTGATCTAGTGGTTTACCAATGTCACTAGGGTGCTTTTTGCTTTTCTCCATCTTATCTTCCATTTAAAGGTTGGAATTCTTCATGACTTCAAAAGGCTGGTGGTAAAACAGAAGCTCCATTTTTTTTTCTGTTTCAGCAGATTGGAGAATGTATTCTTTTGGCAGCTTCCACAGAAAAGATAAGATACTTTTTTCCCCAGAATTCCTCCAAAAGGCCATTAACACTGGCTGGGAGAAGGATGTATTGACATAAACCAGTCAAGGCTTATTTCAATAAGTGTTGATTAATAATCCTTGATAATAATCCTACCCTTGGATTCTTGGGAGAGTTCAATTCCAGCCAGACCTTTTGACTTAGAAATTTGGGTTCCTGTTAAAAAGGAACAAGGTTGAGAACTTATTCAGGGGAGGCAGCCAATAACTATTCTCTCAAAAATGTTTATAATTTAAGATATACTCCTTTTATGTTATTTCTTAAATTTCAATGCAGTATATATTTTTTACCAGTTTTTGGTGAGTGTACCTTGAGTTAGAGGAAAAATCATCCTCCCACTTATTACAGGCTGGCTTAGAAATAAGAAGATGAGCTCTAACTCTTTCTATTGAAGTCATTCTTCAGAAAAAATGAGATTCATTTTGACGTGTGGAAGAAGTGCCTTTATGGTTAATAAAATACTATAGAGAACTATTTTCATAGTTTGAAAGGAGTCATGCTGAGATATCTTTATTAGAGACTTAAAATAGTTCCAGTCTCACTACCAAGCCCTGTTCCCATCATCCAGATACTAATTATTTAGGCATTGGTAAGTGTCAGTCTCATCTCCTTGTCTCTCAATAGCTAAATTTATGGCAGTGCTTGAATCACTTGATATACTATATAGGAGGGATGTTTCCAAGAAGAAATATAGATCAGGCAAAGAATGGGATAGGGGACAAATCAATTTGGATAAAATATGGAGCCTATTTAAACAATGTGCTTTGTGGACTTCCTTGGTTCCCTTTGGACGAATAAAGCAAATTTGAACATCTGGAAGACTGAGGTTGACTGTCAGAGGAAAACACTGATATGTCAAGATAATTGTTCCCTTTATGTTACTTCTCCCCTAGTGACCTCAGTGTGTACCAGGATCTGATGTGTTAGCCCATTTATCTAGTAGCTTTTTAGATCTTCAATGTCAAATGTGGTTTTTTTTTTTTTTTGGCAGGGTACCAGGGATTGGTCTCAGGAGCACTCAACCACAGAGCCATATCCCAAACCCTTTTTGTATTTTATTTAGAGACAGGGTCTCACTGAGTTGCTTACCACCACACTTATGCTGTGATTGGCTTTTAACTTGATTTTCCCCTGCCTCAGCCTCCTGAGCCACTGGGATTACCAGTGTGTGCCACTGCGCCAGGCCCCAGTGTTCAGTGTTTGACTTAAGTCCAGGGAAAGTCTAGTATCAGTCCTGATGAGCTTGAATATTGATATCATTTTTAAAAACTATTGATTGTTATTAATTTAGTAAACTAATGAGGTTAATACCATCACCTGGTCCCAATGTATCCCCTATAGCTTCATTTCCTTTTTCTCATATGAAAGCCCCCCAAAAAAATTTAAAATAAAACAGGCCAATAATTAACACAAGTCACTCTTTAGATTGTGTGAACTTTAAGCATTTTGCTACCAAGGAACTCCTTGCCTGCAGTTCCTAAAACTCTCCAATTTCTTATTAATTCAGAATATGTAGAGTTTGTTGAAATCTGCTCCTGTTTTTTTTTTCTTTTCTACATTTTCTGTTTTTTTCATGTATTATAATTAAATGTACCAGTATAATAAAGAAAAGAAAGGATTTTAAAGAATTGCATTTCAATTTGTAAAAAGGCACAACCTTTAACTCTCTCATCCTACTTTATATTAAATCTTATTTTGAAAGTATTTTAAAATCCTACAGATAGAATGCAGACTGCACACCCAGGAAGGTGAAGGTTGCCTTGTTACGAATGCTCAGGGGAAGGTTTTTTACTCCCTATTTTTGACCAGAACTCTTTTCTTTTGGTTTCTGTCAATACTCTAGATTTATTTCTCCTTGCTTCTTGCACAGAGAGTCTCAACTTTGTGTGGGGATGACCAATGAGCACCCTCTGCACCCCTACAGCTCAGGAGCCCACTCTGAACAGCTGTTTGCCCAAGTTCCAGGTCTCTCATCTCAGAAGAATGTTTCCCAGGAACTTTGCTTTTCTGTTCTTGGCCTCTGGGGAATCCTTCTTTCCCTCCCAGTCCAGTGAAGCACTTAAATAGACAATTTTATGTTTCTAATCCAGCTTTTTTTACTAGTTTTGTTCAGCAGTTTTATTTATCTGGTGTCTACCCTGCTACAGGAAAGCCCTGAATTGCTTTCTAAAATGGTCTTTTCAAAGATTTGTTTACAAATAATCTGACTCTTGGATTCCATAAGGTTATATATTCAACAATAGTTTCTAAATCTGTCTTAAGTCTTTTTATTATAACAAAACAACAACAAAAAAAAAAAGTAAGAGCTTGGGGATGTGGATAAGTGGTAGAGATATTGCTTGGCAGGTGTGAGGCCCTGAATTTGATACTCAGCACTGGGGAAAATAACCAAACAAACAAACAAACAAACAACACTTCCTATGCAAGTAATTTGAATTTTCTCTAAAGAGAAACTCTCACATTAGTCTTCTTTCAAAGTAATTTCACAAGAGTTGCTCACATGGGCACAAATCAGTTATGACAAGTCATTTTTGAAAAGCACGGCACAGCTAATGTTCCTAAAAAGAAGGAGTTGAAAAATTTAGTTGGTTTTCATGTCAGCATTTCTAGACTAGTATTTGTTGAAAATTCTTCAAACTCTTCTTTCAGATTTTTTTTTTGGACTTTTCATGGGCTTGAAAACATCTAAGGAAGCTGGCTGGTCCTTATAAATATATAGCCAAGAGAAGGATGGATATGACTCTCTGAAATGGATGTAACTCCTGAACGTGAATTATATTGTTGATGTTAAGACAAAGAGTTCATGGCTTGATGTACAAAAAGGACATCCCAACATATTGTTTTCCTCCCAAGTTAACACTTGACTTGTTGATGAGTCACATATGAGGTTCGAAGGAGAAGATGCACAAGTAATCACTGGTTTTGTAAGCATGCAAGTTCCAAGCCCATAGGCCACCATGCATGATTCGACCTGTTGTTATTTACACTTACACGGCCAGAGCTGTATCACTGTTTAAAAGTTGCCAAATGAGAGTAGCTTGTTTTCCTCTCCAGCACCTGTATCGAATGACCAGCTTTCAAGTGGACTTCCCTGAGCCTTTTCAGTATCTGAACATGCGAGTCCAAAACACTTTAGTCCTACTAGAAGAAGGATACTCACTGTAACACTGTTTTTCTGACCATTAAATGGACAATAAGATGACCCTGGTGTGCAAAGAACAGGACTCAGTGAAGATGTACTGCCTGCTGGTGCATGACACTTTTCTAGGTTTTACGGGCCATGTGGAGGAATCAGCCCAAACGCCTTGAAATAGCACTCAATTCATAGTTTACTTAAGGACACATGTGGCTTAGGGAGAACTCCTTTCCTCTGAAAGTGTTACTTCAAACGAGATGAGAGTCGAAAAGAAGGTATTGAGAACACTAAGTAAAATGGCTGTGCTTTGTGGAATTGGCAGGATTCATCAATACATGTAACAATGTTTGTCACTGCCTTTGGACCTAACACGTATCAGTGTAGATGAACAGAGGCACAGTAAGAAAGATAGCTGGCATAAAACACCAAGGGGATGGGGCTAAGCTGCCTTACTAGGTTTACTTTTTTCACTCTGGTGGCACTTTCTGTTGTCTGTATGAACAGAGTTTCCAAGTACTTTCCCACTTAGCCGGCCTCTCTGTTATTCATACAGTTGAACTACCAGGGAGAGATGGATCAGTTTACCACCTGTGAGGCCTTTTATTCCACATTTTCTGCCCATTGCATGCTTTTGTTTTTTTCAGCTCTTCCTACAAGCCCCCCTAATCCTGATCTCTCCTTAGGCCTTATGATTTCTTTAAGTGTCCCCTTTCATGGAGTCATGTGTACAGATATTATACCTGGTTCTATTGAACTCCACTTAATTCTTTCTCACCTCTGTGCTCCTTTTACCAAGTCACTCCTCAACACTTACTGTAACCCTTTGAATTGTTTGTCCATTGTCCTTTAAAAAACTCTTTAAAAATTGAACCATTTCGCATGCAGATACAGTCTTCTTGATCTGCTATTAATCCCCCACTACTGACATTGTAAGTTATTGAAATGTACACTTGCAGACCGTTTTCAGATTTTTGGTTTCTGTGTATCTATCTGTCTATCTATTTACAAACATAACATGGTATTCTGAAAGTATCGTTGTGCTTTTGGAGCTCTACTTTGTGTTTTTCAGAAGCAGGCCTATTACACAGAGATGAATCCATGTTACCTAGATTGAGTTCAAACCGGTATGTGCACTGAGATTCCCATTATATTCTTCTACCTACTAATGGACAGTTAAGTTATATCCAGACCTCACCCCCTCCCCCATTAAGTAAAACCCCTGTGGAGAGACATGTAGATGCCTTTAAGAACATATTGATAATTTTTCATGGCAGTGTTTTCCAAAAACCAGTTAGTAAAATCAATGTAATCCTTTGCAGCCTGAAATTACCTTCATGCCAGTTTACTGGTATAAGAACTGCAGTATATCAGCAACTATTCTCCAATAGTAGTTCAGGCAGAAGTCATTCTAGATAACAATCAGTGCGGGATCCTCCATGTATTTTACACAGCCCATGGCAGGGGACATCCGTCCACTCGTTTAGAGCAACTGATGTTTTATGCTGGCAATTTAGGTTTATTTAAAGGAGTGATTTGAAAACAGGTGAGACAGACTGATTAGATTTATTGTGTAGGTTGGCTTTGTTTTTCTAGGCCTGAATTTTTCACATTTCAATTAATTGTAGGTCAAGTATCAGGCAGATTCTTCACTGGGCTTCAAATGTGATAAGGCTGATTCTTATTTTTAAGAAGGCTGTTGCAATCCTGCATTTATTTTACTCCTCAGTGCATGTTTTACACACAAGCACACACACACACACACACACACACACACACATACACAAACACATAATTAGAGCACATTTAACACTCAAAAAAAGCTTTAACTACTAAATCATAACTAGGGTATTTTTTTAATAAGTATTGTGTCTTGGTCTCTAGTGGGGAAACATTGTTCAATGTGAGTTTTCTGGTTTGTTGTAGGGCAGTGAATGTTCACTTGTTGGCAATGATATAGAAATGGGGATTAAGAGTTTAAAAGTTTTTATACTAGGTAGGCAGAGTCAGAGTATGGAATCTAAGAATAAGAAATTGGGGAATTTCCTCTTTGTTTCCTCATTTCAATCTCCTAATAATTCATATATATTTTCCTAAAGTCTCCCAGAAAACAAGGACATAGTCAATCCACATATCAGTGAACCATAGCAGAATGCAATTCTGAATTTCACATAAACAGTCATAAAATCAAAAAGACAGGTGCTGGGGTTTTGACTGAGCACTAGAGTGTTGGCTTTGCACTTTCAAAGGTCTTGAGTTGGATCCCCAACACCATAGGTGAAAGGAATGAATGAACCAATGCATGAGTGTATGATGAATGAATTAAAGGTATAAGGAGTAGGAGGAAGAGGAGGAGGAGGAGGAGAAATAGAAGAAGATGATGAGTAATTTGACAGAAGGGAAAAAGGGGAGCAGAGTGAGTTTAAAGTGTGGTTTCCAATTCCCAAACGTTAAATTACAGCAGATGGGATAGAGAGAGAAGATGGGAGGGCAGGAGAGGGGGGATGGTAGAGGATAGAAAAGGTAGCAGAATACAACAGTTACTAATATGGCATTTTGTAAAAATGTGGATGTGTAAACAGTGTGATTGTGCAACCTGTGTATGGGGTAAAAATGGGAGTTCATAGCTCACTTGAATCTAATGTAGGAAATATGATATCTCAAGAGCTATGTAATGTTTTAAGCAACCAATATAAAAAAGAGGTCTTCATTTTTCTTTGTAGTTGAGATCTCCTGTGTCCGTGGCATGCTTAGTTGTGTTCTCTCCTTTAGTCCTCCCATGCTCTAGTTATTCTGATATGGAAAAACTAGCTGATATGCCCAACCAGTCTGTAAATCAGGGACAATTTGTCATTAAGCCTAAAGTCACTTCACATTTGCTACAGTCATACTAAATACACTTCTTTGTTGGGAGTTTCAAATATATTTCCTTCAGCTAGATTACAAGTACCTAGAACTCCCATTCTTGTTTATGTAATAGTAACTTCATCAGATTAAATGCTGTACTCTGGAATAAAATAAAATAGGAATAATTTACTCATAAGATTCCTATGTCAACCATCTTTATTTACAAAATACTATCTTAAGAATTATAGTTTCATTGAGCGTCAATTGGAGCCAAAGTATAGTCAGTTACTGAAGTAAAAGCAGTTACTTAATAACTAAAAATGGGCTTGGAGAAGACCTATCCTTCATCTTCAGCAAGCATTCACTCAGAGACTCCGTGTGATTTTCTGTGTCCCTTAGGACTTGTTCTCCAGCTACTAGAGTCCTCTAATGTGATTTTTGCTTTATATTGGACACCTCCTTGTTCCCTGTGTGCTTCCGCTTCTCCTTGTATTGTTGGTCTCTGCGTTTGCGGAAGTTGGGATCCTTCATTCAAAACCTCTTTGATTGCCAGCTTCAGTTCCTCCTCATTCACTTGAAAGAGTCTCCAGTTTGTTTTAGCTTCAGCTATTTGTGATCTGAGGGATTCAGATTCACCTTGGAGGGACTGTATCCTTCTTGATAGATGCGCCATCGTTTCATCCTGTTGACCATGTTTAGCCTTCTGTGCTTTGAGCTCTTCTTCTAGAAAGAGCATTTCAACGCCATGGCTGGATTCGGACCTATGCAGCTTTTCGTAGGTTGCCTCCAGATGTTGTGCTTCCCTTGAACCCTTCTCAAACCTGCAGTAATTTAAAGATGAGTCTAAGCCTTCATGTTCTCTTTCAACAAGGCTAACTTTTTCAAGAAGTCCACATTTTTTTTCAATAAGTCCAGCAAGATTTAGAGCCAGCTTTTTTTCTCTTCCCACGTAAAGCCTGCTACTAACCGTCTGAAAACTTCTCCAGAAAAGTGAGAGAACAGCAAAAAATCCAAGAGCTGTACACATCACCAACTCCCAAGGAAAGCCGTAAGGAAGATGGCCTGGCTTCATGTCTTCGGACAATGCTGCCACAACCCTGGGTGCTTCTTCCAGAACCACCCACTAGTATGGCTGAGAGGCAGCCCTAGGCTCCTCCATCACGCCAAGACGGCTTTGGCTCTTGCCACCACAACCACAGTCTGCCCAGGCAGACCAACACAGGCTGTGGACACTCAGGTGTTTGGTCAGGAACTCCAACCTGCACCAGGCAACGGAGCAGACCACTGTGATCCCCTTCAGGGGCTGATCGTATGGCGGATGGTGGGCGTATGGCGGTGGGAGCCATGATCAAGGGCTCCCAGGAGCCTTGTTGTGCTCCAGTGCCCATCAGGGGAGTCTTGTCCCCTTCCGTACCCAGTGCATCCTCGAGTGCCACAGGTTTAGGTCCCTCCCACTCCAGCGAGAGAGATTTCCTCTCCATGCCACCCACCCCTTGATTTGGTTTAGGCCAGGCCAAGGCGGGGCTTAGTAGGAAGATTCCATCCAGTCATAATAGCATTCAGTTTGATGTCACTGAAATTCTAAAGCTATCTAAACTGTTCAAACAGCTTTTATGGCCTATATTGGTCTTTGTGTCCCTTGCCTTTTGTTTTAGTGACTCAGTCCATTCCCTGCCCTTGTGCTCTCCCTATTTCCTTCCTTCCTTGCTTCCTTCCTTATTTCCTGGTTTTTCCCCTTTTCTTCTTCCTTCTTTTCTACCTCCCTCCAACCCCCCAACTTTGCCTCCCTCCCTTCCAACTTTCTCTCTCCCTTCCCGCCCTTTTCTTTTCTTGCAAGTGTTTGGGGTGAAAGTTCATGGCAGGCCAGCCCCAAGCTAGGCAAGGTCACTGCCACTGAGCTACAACATCCCCAGACCTGCGGCCACTTCCTATGCAAGTAATTTGAATTTTCTCTAAAGAGAAACTCTCACATTAGTCTACTTTCAAAGTAATTTCACAAGAGTTGCTCACATGGGCACAAATCAGTTATGACAAGTCATTTTTGAAAAGCACGGCACAGCTAATGTTCCTAAAAAGAAGGAGTTGAAAAATTTAGTTGGTTTTCATGTCAGCATTTCTAGACTAGTGTTTGTTGAAAATTCTTCAAACTCTTCTTTCAGATTTTTTTTTTTGGACTTTTCATGGGCTTGAAAACATCTAAGGAAGCTGGCTGGTCCTTATAAATATATAGCCAAGAGAAGGATGGATATGACTCTCTGAAATGGATGTAACTCCTGAACGTGAATTATATTGTTGATGTTAAGACAAAGAGTTCATGGCTTGATGTACAAAAAGGACATCCCAACATATTGTTTTCCTCCCAAGTTAACACTTGACTTGTTGATGAGTCACATATGAGGTTCGAAGGAGAAGATGCACAAGTAATCACTGGTTTTGTAAGCATGCAAGTTCCAAGCCCATAGGCCACCATGCATGATTCGACCTGTTGTTATTTACACTTACACGGCCAGAGCTGTATCACTGTTTAAAAGTTGCCAAATGAGAGTAGCTTGTTTTCCTCTCCAGCACCTGTATCGAATGACCAGCTTTCAAGTGGACTTCCCTGAGCCTTTTCAGTATCTGAACATGCGAGTCCAAAACACTTTAGTCCTACTACTAAGAAGGATACTCACTGTAACACTGTTTTTCTGACCATTAAATGGACAATAAGATGACCCTGGTGTGCAAAGAACAGGACTCAGTGAAGATGTACTGCCTGCTGGTGCATGACACTTTTCTAGGTTTTACGGGCCATGTGGAGGAATCAGCCCAAACACCTTGAAATAGCACTCAATTCATAGTTTACTTAAGGACACATGTGGCTTAGGGAGAACTCCTTTCCTCTGAAAGTGTTACTTCAAACGAGATGAGAGTCGAAAAGAAGGTATTGAGAACACTAAGTAAAATGGCTGTGCTTTGTGGAATTGGCAGGATTCATCAATACATGTAACAATGTTTGTCACTGCCTTTGGACCTAACACGTATCAGTGTAGATGACCAGAGGCACAGTAAGAAAGATAGCTGGCATAAAACACCAAGGGGATGGGGCTAAGCTGCCTTACTAGGTTTACTTTTTTCACTCTGGTGGCACTTTCTGTTGTCTGTATGAACAGAGTTTCCAAGTACTTTCCCACTTAGCCGGCCTCTCTGTTATTCATACAGTTGAACTACCAGGGAGAGATGGATCAGTTTACCACCTGTGAGGCCTTTTATTCCACATTTTCTGCCCATTGCATGCTTTTGTTTTTTTCAGCTCTTCCTACAAGCCCCCCTAATCCTGATCTCTCCTTAGGCCTTATGATTTCTTTAAGTGTCCCCTTTCATGGAGTCATGTGTACAGATATTATACCTGGTTCTATTGAACTCTACTTAATTCTTTCTCACCTCTGTGCTCCTTTTACCACGTGACTCCTCAACACTTACTGTAACCCTTTGAATTGTTTGTCCATTGTCCTTTAAAAAACTCTTTAAAAATTGAACCATTTCGCATGCAGATACAGTCTTCTTGATCTGCTATTAATCCCCCACTACTGACATTGTAAGTTATTGAAATGTACACTTGCAGACCGTTTTCAGATTTTTGATTTCTGTATATCTATCTGTCTATCTATTTACAAACATAACATGGTATTCTGAAAGTATCGTTGTGCTTTTGGAGCTCTACTTTGTGTTTTTCAGAAGCAGGCCTATTACACAGAGATGAATCCATGTTACCTAGATTGAGTTCAAACCGGTATGTGCACTGAGATTCCCATTATATTCTTCTACCTACTAATGGACAGTTAAGTTAAATCCAGACCTCACCCCCTCCCCCATTAAGTAAAACCCCTGTGGAGAGACATGTAGATGCCTTTATGAACATATTGATAATTTTTCATGGCAGTGTTTTCCAAAAACCAGTTAGTAAAATCAATGTAATCCTTTGCAGCCTGAAATTACCTTCATGCCAGTTTACTGGTATAAGAACCGCAGTATATCAGCAACTATTCTCCAATAGTAGTTCAGGCAGAAGTCATTCTAGATACCAATCAGTGCGGGATCCTCGATGTATTTTACAGAGCCCGTGGCAGGGGACATCCGTCCACTCGTTTAGAGCAACTGATGTTTTATGCTGGCAATTTAGGTTTATTTAAAGGACTGATTTGAAAACAGGTGAGACAGACTGATTAGATTTATTATGTAGGTTGGCTTTGTTTTTCTAGGCCTGAATTTTTCACATTTCAATTAATTGTAGGTCAAGTATCAGGCAGATTCTTCACTGGGCTTCAAATGTGATAAAGCTGCTTCTTATTTTTAAGAAGGCTGTTGCAATCCTGCATTTATTTTACTCCTCAGTGCATGTTTTACACACAAGCGCGCGCGCACACACACACACACACACCCACACACACACACAAACACATAATTAGAGCACATTTAACACTCAAATAAAGCTTTAACTACTAAATCATAACTAGGGTATTTTTTTAATAAGTATTGTGTCTTGGTCTCTAGTCGGGAAACATTGTTCAATGTGAGTTTTCTGGTTTGTTGTAGGGCAGTGAATGTTCACTTGTTGGCAATGATATAAAAATGGGGATTAAGAGTTTAAAAGTTTTTATACTAGGTAGGCAGAGTCAGAGTATGGAATCTAAGAATAAGAAATTGTGGAATTTTCTCTTTGTTTCTTCATTCCAATCTGCTAATAATTCATATATATTTTCCTAAAGTCTCCCAGAAAACAAGGACTAAGTCAATCCACATATCAGTGAACCATAGCAGAATGCAATTCTGAATTTCATATAAGCAGTCATAAAATCAAAAAGACAGGTGCTCGGGTTTTGACTGAGCACTAGAGTGCTGGCTTTGCACTTTCAAAGGTCTTGAGTTGGATCCCCAACACCATAGGTGAAAGGAATGAATGAATCAATGCATGAGTGTATGATGAATGAATTAAAGGTATAAGGAAGAGGAGGAAGAGGAGGAGGAGGAGGAGAAATAGAAGAAGATGATGAGTAATTTGACAGAAGGGAAAAAGGGGAGCAGAGTGAGTTTAAAGTGTGGTTTCCAATTCCCAAACGTTAAATTACAGCAGATGGGATAGAGAGAGAAGATGGGACGGCAGGAGAGGGGGGATAGTAGAGGATAGAAAAGGTAGCAGAATACAACAGTTACTAATATGGCATTTTGTAAAAATGTGGATGTGTAAACAGTGTGATTGTGCAACCTGTATATGGGGTAAAAATGGGAGTTCATAGCTCACTTGAATCTAATGTAGGAAATATGATATCTCAAGAGCTATGTAATGTTTTAAGCAACCAATATAAAAAAGAGTTCTTCATTTTTCTTTGTAGTTGACATCTCCTGTTTCCGTGACATGTTTAGTTGTGTTCTCTCCTTTAGTCCTCCCATGCTCTAGTTATTCTGATATGGAAAAACTAGCTGATATGCCCAACCAGTCTGTAAATCAGGGACAATAAGATTCCTATGTCAACCATCTTTATTTACAAAATACTATCTTAAGAATTATAGTTTCATTGAGCTTCAATTGGAGCCAAAGTATAGTCAATTACTGAAGTAAAAGCAGTTACTTAAAAACTAAAAATGGGCTTGGAGAAGACCTATCCTTCATCTTCAGCAAGCATTCACTCAGAGACTCCATGTGATTTTCTGTGTCCCTTAGAACTTGTTCTCCAGCTACTTTAGAGTCCTCTAATGTGATTTTTGCTTTATATTGGACACCTCCTTGTTCCCTGTGTGCTTCAGCTTCTCCTTGTATTGTTGGTCTCTGCGTTTGCGGAAGTTGGGATCCTTCATTCAAAACCTCTTTGATTGCCAGCTTCAGTTCCTCCTCATTCACTTGAAAGAGTCTCCAGTTTGTTTTAGCTTCAGCTATTTGTGATCTGAGGGATTCAGATTCACCTTGGAGGGACTGTATCCTTCTTGATAGATGCGCCATCGTTTCATCCTGTTGACCATGTTTAGCCTTCTGTGCTTTGAGCTCTTCTTCTAGAAAGAGCATTTCAACGCCATGGCTGGATTCGGACCTATGCAGCTTTTCGTAGGTTGCCTCCAGATGTTGTGCTTCCCTTGAACCCTTCTCAAACCTGCAGTAATTTAAAGATGAGTCTAAGCCTTCATGTTCTCTTTCAACAAGGCTAACTTTTTCAAGAAGTCCACATTTTTTTTCAATAAGTCCAGCAAGATTTAGAGCCAGCTTTTTTTCTCTTCCCACGTAAAGCCTGCTACTAACCGACTGAAAACTTCTCCAGAAAAGTGAGAGAACAGCAAAAAATCCAAGAGCTGTACACAACACCAACTCCCAAGGAAAGCCGTAAGGAAGATGGCCTGGCTTCATGTCTTCGGACAATGCTGCCACAACCCTGGGTGCTTCTTCCAGAACCACCCACTAGTATGGCTGAGAGGCAGCCCTAGGCTCCTCCATCACGCCAAGACGGCTTTGGCTCTTGCCACCACAACCACAGTCTGCCCAGGCAGGCCAACACAGGCAGTGGACACTCAGGTGTTTGGTCAGGAACTCCAACCTGCACCAGGCAACGGAGCAGACCACTGTGATCCCCTTCAGGGGCTGAGCGTATGGCGGGTGGTGGGCGTATGGCGGTGGGAGCCATGATCAAGGGCTCCCAGGAGCCTTGTTGTGCTCCAGTGCCCATCAGGGGAGTCTTGTCCCCTTCCCTACCCAGTACATCCTCGAGTGCCACAGGTTTAGGTCCCTCCCACTCCAGCCAGAGAGATTTCCTCTCCATGCCACCCACCCCTTGATTTGGTTTAGGCCAGGCCAAGGCGGGGCTTAGTAGGAAGATTCCATCCAGTCATAATAGCATTCAGTTTGATGTCACTGAAATTCTAAAGCTGTCTAAACTGTTCAAACAGCTTTTATGGCCTATATTGGTCTTTGTGTCCCTTGCCTTTTGTTTTAGTGACTCAGTCCATTCCCTGCCCTTGTGCTCTCCCTATTTCCTTCCTTCCTTGCTTCCTTCCTTATTTCCTGGTTTTTCCCCTTTTCTTCTTCCTTCTTTTCTACCTCCCTCCAACCCCCCAACTTTGCCTCCCTCCCTTCCAACTTTCTCTCTCCCTTCCCTCCCTTTTCTTTTCTTGCAAGTGTTTGGGGTGAAAGTTCATGGCAGGCCAGCCCCAAGCTAGGCAAGGTCACTGCCACTGAGCTACAACATCCCCAGACCTGCTGCCACTTCCTATGCAAGTAATTTGAATTTTCTCTAAAGAGAAACTCTCACATTAGTCTACTTTCAAAGTAATTTCACAAGAGTTGCTCACATGGGCACAAATCAGTTATGACAAGTCATTTTTGAAAAGCACGGCACAGCTAATGTTCCTAAAAAGAAGGAGTTGAAAAATTTAGTTGGTTTTCATGTCAGCATTTCTAGACTAGTGTTTGTTGAAAATTCTTCAAACTCTTCTTTCAGATTTTTTTTTTTTTGGACTTTTCATGGGCTTGAAAACATCTAAGGAAGCTGGCTGGTCCTTATAAATATATAGCCAAGAGAAGGATGGATATGACTCTCTGAAATGGATGAAACTCCTGAACGTGAATTATATTGTTGATGTTAAGACAAAGAGTTCATGGCTTGATGTACAAAAAGGACATCCCAACATATTGTTTTCCTCCCAAGTTAACACTTGACTTGTTGATGAGTCACATATGAGGTTCGAAGGAGAAGATGCACAAGTAATCACTGGTTTTGTAAGCATGCAAGTTCCAAGCCCATAGGCCACCATGCATGATTCGACCTGTTGTTATTTACACTTACACGGCCAGAGCTGTATCACTGTTTAAAAGTTGCCAAATGAGAGTAGCTTGTTTTCCTCTCCAGCACCTGTATCGAATGACCAGCTTTCAAGTGGACTTCCCTGAGCCTTTTCAGTATCTGAACATGCGAGTCCAAAACACTTTAGTCCTACTACTAAGAAGGATACTCACTGTAACACTGTTTTTCTGACCATTAAATGGACAATAAGATGACCCTGGTGTGCAAAGAACAGGACTCAGTGAAGATGTACTGCCTGCTGGTGCATGACACTTTTCTAGGTTTTACGGGCCATGTGGAGGAATCAGCCCAAACGCCTTGAAATAGCACTCAATTCATAGTTTACTTAAGGACACATGTGGCTTAGGGAGAACTCCTTTCCTCTGAAAGTGTTACTTCAAACGAGATGAGAGTCGAAAAGAAGGTATTGAGAACACTAAGTAAAATGGCTGTGCTTTGTGGAATTGGCAGGATTCATCAATACATGTAACAATGTTTGTCACTGCCTTTGGACCTAACACGTATCAGTGTAGATGAACAGAGGCACAGTAAGAAAGATAGCTGGCATAAAACACCAAGGGGATGGGGCTAAGCTGCCTTACTAGGTTTACTTTTTTCACTCTGGTGGCACTTTCTGTTGTCTGTATGAACAGAGTTTCCAAGTACTTTCCCACTTAGCCGGCCTCTCTGTTATTCATACAGTTGAACTACCAGGGAGAGATGGATCAGTTTACCACCTGTGAGGCCTTTTATTCCACATTTTCTGCCCATTGCATGCTTTTGTTTTTTTCAGCTCTTCCTACAAGCCCCCCTAATCCTGATCTCTCCTTAGGCCTTATGATTTCTTTAAGTGTCCCCTTTCATGGAGTCATGTGTACAGATATTATACCTGGTTCTATTGAACTCTACTTAATTCTTTCTCACCTCTGTGCTCCTTTTACCACGTGACTCCTCAACACTTACTGTAACCCTTTGAATTGTTTGTCCATTGTCCTTTAAAAAACTCTTTAAAAATTGAACCATTTCGCATGCAGATACAGTCTTCTTGATCTGCTATTAATCCCCCACTACTGACATTGTAAGTTATTGAAATGTACACTTGCAGACCGTTTTCAGATTTTTGATTTCTGTATATCTATCTGTCTATCTATTTACAAACATAACATGGTATTCTGAAAGTATCGTTGTGCTTTTGGAGCTCTACTTTGTGTTTTTCAGAAGCAGGCCTATTACACAGAGATGAATCCATGTTACCTAGATTGAGTTCAAACCGGTATGTGCACTGAGATTCCCATTATATTCTTCTACCTACTAATGGACAGTTAAGTTAAATCCAGACCTCACCCCCTCCCCCATTAAGTAAAACCCCTGTGGAGAGACATGTAGATGCCTTTATGAACATATTGATAATTTTTCATGGCAGTGTTTTCCAAAAACCAGTTAGTAAAATCAATGTAATCCTTTGCAGCCTGAAATTACCTTCATGCCAGTTTACTGGTATAAGAACCGCAGTATATCAGCAACTATTCTCCAATAGTAGTTCAGGCAGAAGTCATTCTAGATACCAATCAGTGCGGGATCCTCCATGTATTTTACACAGCCCATGGCAGGGGACATCCGTCCACTCGTTTAGAGCAACTGATGTTTTATGCTGGCAATTTAGGTTTATTTAAAGGACTGATTTGAAAACAGGTGAGACAGACTGATTAGATTTATTATGTAGGTTGGCTTTGTTTTTCTAGGCCTGAATTTTTCACATTTCAATTAATTGTAGGTCAAGTATCAGGCAGATTCTTCACTGGGCTTCAAATGTGATAAAGCTGCTTCTTATTTTTAAGAAGGCTGTTGCAATCCTGCATTTATTTTACTCCTCAGTGCATGTTTTACACACAAGCGCGCCCCAAACACATAATTAGAGCACATTTAACACACACACACAAACACATAATTAGAGCACATTTAACACTCAAATAAAGCTTTAACTACTAAATCATAACTAGGGTATTTTTTTAATAAGTATTGTGTCTTGGTCTCTAGTCGGGAAACATTGTTCAATGTGAGTTTTCTGGTTTGTTGTAGGGCAGTGAATGTTCACTTGTTGGCAATGATATAGAAATGGGGATTAAGAGTTTAAAAGTTTTTATACTAGGTAGGCAGAGTCAGAGTATGGAATCTAAGAATAAGAAATTGGGGAATTTTCTCTTTGTTTCTTCATTCCAATCTCCTAATAATTCATATATATTTTCCTAAAGTCTCCCAGAAAACAAGGACTAAGTCAATCCACATATCAGTGAACCATAGCAGAATGCAATCCTGAATTTCATATAAGCAGTCATAAAATCAAAAAGACAGGTGCTGGGGTTTTGACTGAGCACTAGAGTGCTGGCTTTGCACTTTCAAAGGTCTTGAGTTGGATCCCCAACACCATAGGTGAAAGGAATGAATGAATCATTGCATGAGTGTATGATGAATGAATTAAAGGTATAAGGAAGAGGAGGAAGAGGAGGAGGAGGAGGAGAAATAGAAGAAGATGATGAGTAATTTGACAGAAGGGAAAAAGGGGAGCAGAGTGAGTTTAAAGTGTGGTTTCCAATTCCCAAACGTTAAATTACAGCAGATGGGATAGAGAGAGAAGATGGGACGGCAGGAGAGGGGGGATAGTAGAGGATAGAAAAGGTAGCAGAATACAGCAGTTACTAATATGGCATTTTGTAAAAACGTGGATGTGTAAACAGTGTGATTGTGCAACCTGTATATGGGGTAAAAATGGGAGTTCATAGCTCACTTGAATCTAATGTAGGAAATATGATATCTCAAGAGCTATGTAATGTTTTAAGCAACCAATATAAAAAAGAGTTCTTCATTTTTCTTTGTAGTTGACATCTCCTGTTTCCGTGACATGTTTAGTTGTGTTCTCTCCTTTAGTCCTCCCATGCTCTAGTTATTCTGATATGGAAAAACTAGCTGATATGCCCAACCAGTCTGTAAATCAGGGACAATAAGATTCCTATGTCAACCATCTTTATTTACAAAATACTATCTTAAGAATTATAGTTTCATTGAGCTTCAATTGGAGCCAAAGTATAGTCAATTACTGAAGTAAAAGCAGTTACTTAAAAACTAAAAATGGGCTTGGAGAAGACCTATCCTTCATCTTCAGCAAGCATTCACTCAGAGACTCCATGTGATTTTCTGTGTCCCTTAGAACTTGTTCTCCAGCTACTTTAGAGTCCTCTAATGTGATTTTTGCTTTATATTGGACACCTCCTTGTTCCCTGTGTGCTTCAGCTTCTCCTTGTATTGTTGGTCTCTGCGTTTGCGGAAGTTGGGATCCTTCATTCAAAACCTCTTTGATTGCCAGCTTCAGTTCCTCCTCATTCACTTGAAAGAGTCTCCAGTTTGTTTTAGCTTCAGCTATTTGTGATCTGAGGGATTCAGATTCACCTTGGAGGGACTGTATCCTTCTTGATAGATGCGCCATCGTTTCATCCTGTTGACCATGTTTAGCCTTCTGTGCTTTGAGCTCTTCTTCTAGAAAGAGCATTTCAACGCCATGGCTGGATTCGGACCTATGCAGCTTTTCGTAGGTTGCCTCCAGATGTTGTGCTTCCCTTGAACCCTTCTCAAACCTGCAGTAATTTAAAGATGAGTCTAAGCCTTCATGTTCTCTTTCAACAAGGCTAACTTTTTCAAGAAGTCCACATTTTTTTTCAATAAGTCCAGCAAGATTTAGAGCCAGCTTTTTTTCTCTTCCCACGTAAAGCCTGCTACTAACCGACTGAAAACTTCTCCAGAAAAGTGAGAGAACAGCAAAAAATCCAAGAGCTGTACACAACACCAACTCCCAAGGAAAGCCGTAAGGAAGATGGCCTGGCTTCATGTCTTCGGACAATGCTGCCACAACCCTGGGTGCTTCTTCCAGAACCACCCACTAGTATGGCTGAGAGGCAGCCCTAGGCTCCTCCATCACGCCAAGACGGCTTTGGCTCTTGCCACCACAACCACAGTCTGCCCAGGCAGGCCAACACAGGCAGTGGACACTCAGGTGTTTGGTCAGGAACTCCAACCTGCACCAGGCAACGGAGCAGACCACTGTGATCCCCTTCAGGGGCTGAGCGTATGGCGGGTGGTGGGCGTATGGCGGTGGGAGCCATGATCAAGGGCTCCCAGGAGCCTTGTTGTGCTCCAGTGCCCATCAGGGGAGTCTTGTCCCCTTCCCTACCCAGTACATCCTCGAGTGCCACAGGTTTAGGTCCCTCCCACTCCAGCCAGAGAGATTTCCTCTCCATGCCACCCACCCCTTGATTTGGTTTAGGCCAGGCCAAGGCGGGGCTTAGTAGGAAGATTCCATCCAGTCATAATAGCATTCAGTTTGATGTCACTGAAATTCTAAAGCTGTCTAAACTGTTCAAACAGCTTTTATGGCCTATATTGGTCTTTGTGTCCCTTGCCTTTTGTTTTAGTGACTCAGTCCATTCCCTGCCCTTGTGCTCTCCCTATTTCCTTCCTTCCTTGCTTCCTTCCTTATTTCCTGGTTTTTCCCCTTTTCTTCTTCCTTCTTTTCTACCTCCCTCCAACCCCCCAACTTTGCCTCCCTCCCTTCCAACTTTCTCTCTCCCTTCCCTCCCTTTTCTTTTCTTGCAAGTGTTTGGGGTGAAAGTTCATGGCAGGCCAGCCCCAAGCTAGGCAAGGTCACTGCCACTGAGCTACAACATCCCCAGACCTGCTGCCACTTCCTATGCAAGTAATTTGAATTTTCTCTAAAGAGAAACTCTCACATTAGTCTACTTTCAAAGTAATTTCACAAGAGTTGCTCACATGGGCACAAATCAGTTATGACAAGTCATTTTTGAAAAGCACGGCACAGCTAATGTTCCTAAAAAGAAGGAGTTGAAAAATTTAGTTGGTTTTCATGTCAGCATTTCTAGACTAGTGTTTGTTGAAAATTCTTCAAACTCTTCTTTCAGATTTTTTTTTTTTTGGACTTTTCATGGGCTTGAAAACATCTAAGGAAGCTGGCTGGTCCTTATAAATATATAGCCAAGAGAAGGATGGATATGACTCTCTGAAATGGATGAAACTCCTGAACGTGAATTATATTGTTGATGTTAAGACAAAGAGTTCATGGCTTGATGTACAAAAAGGACATCCCAACATATTGTTTTCCTCCCAAGTTAACACTTGACTTGTTGATGAGTCACATATGAGGTTCGAAGGAGAAGATGCACAAGTAATCACTGGTTTTGTAAGCATGCAAGTTCCAAGCCCATAGGCCACCATGCATGATTCGACCTGTTGTTATTTACACTTACACGGCCAGAGCTGTATCACTGTTTAAAAGTTGCCAAATGAGAGTAGCTTGTTTTCCTCTCCAGCACCTGTATCGAATGACCAGCTTTCAAGTGGACTTCCCTGAGCCTTTTCAGTATCTGAACATGCGAGTCCAAAACACTTTAGTCCTACTACTAAGAAGGATACTCACTGTAACACTGTTTTTCTGACCATTAAATGGACAATAAGATGACCCTGGTGTGCAAAGAACAGGACTCAGTGAAGATGTACTGCCTGCTGGTGCATGACACTTTTCTAGGTTTTACGGGCCATGTGGAGGAATCAGCCCAAACGCCTTGAAATAGCACTCAATTCATAGTTTACTTAAGGACACATGTGGCTTAGGGAGAACTCCTTTCCTCTGAAAGTGTTACTTCAAACGAGATGAGAGTCGAAAAGAAGGTATTGAGAACACTAAGTAAAATGGCTGTGCTTTGTGGAATTGGCAGGATTCATCAATACATGTAACAATGTTTGTCACTGCCTTTGGACCTAACACGTATCAGTGTAGATGAACAGAGGCACAGTAAGAAAGATAGCTGGCATAAAACACCAAGGGGATGGGGCTAAGCTGCCTTACTAGGTTTACTTTTTTCACTCTGGTGGCACTTTCTGTTGTCTGTATGAACAGAGTTTCCAAGTACTTTCCCACTTAGCCGGCCTCTCTGTTATTCATACAGTTGAACTACCAGGGAGAGATGGATCAGTTTACCACCTGTGAGGCCTTTTATTCCACATTTTCTGCCCATTGCATGCTTTTGTTTTTTTCAGCTCTTCCTACAAGCCCCCCTAATCCTGATCTCTCCTTAGGCCTTATGATTTCTTTAAGTGTCCCCTTTCATGGAGTCATGTGTACAGATATTATACCTGGTTCTATTGAACTCTACTTAATTCTTTCTCACCTCTGTGCTCCTTTTACCACGTGACTCCTCAACACTTACTGTAACCCTTTGAATTGTTTGTCCATTGTCCTTTAAAAAACTCTTTAAAAATTGAACCATTTCGCATGCAGATACAGTCTTCTTGATCTGCTATTAATCCCCCACTACTGACATTGTAAGTTATTGAAATGTACACTTGCAGACCGTTTTCAGATTTTTGATTTCTGTATATCTATCTGTCTATCTATTTACAAACATAACATGGTATTCTGAAAGTATCGTTGTGCTTTTGGAGCTCTACTTTGTGTTTTTCAGAAGCAGGCCTATTACACAGAGATGAATCCATGTTACCTAGATTGAGTTCAAACCGGTATGTGCACTGAGATTCCCATTATATTCTTCTACCTACTAATGGACAGTTAAGTTAAATCCAGACCTCACCCCCTCCCCCATTAAGTAAAACCCCTGTGGAGAGACATGTAGATGCCTTTATGAACATATTGATAATTTTTCATGGCAGTGTTTTCCAAAAACCAGTTAGTAAAATCAATGTAATCCTTTGCAGCCTGAAATTACCTTCATGCCAGTTTACTGGTATAAGAACCGCAGTATATCAGCAACTATTCTCCAATAGTAGTTCAGGCAGAAGTCATTCTAGATACCAATCAGTGCGGGATCCTCCATGTATTTTACACAGCCCATGGCAGGGGACATCCGTCCACTCGTTTAGAGCAACTGATGTTTTATGCTGGCAATTTAGGTTTATTTAAAGGACTGATTTGAAAACAGGTGAGACAGACTGATTAGATTTATTATGTAGGTTGGCTTTGTTTTTCTAGGCCTGAATTTTTCACATTTCAATTAATTGTAGGTCAAGTATCAGGCAGATTCTTCACTGGGCTTCAAATGTGATAAAGCTGCTTCTTATTTTTAAGAAGGCTGTTGCAATCCTGCATTTATTTTACTCCTCAGTGCATGTTTTACACACAAGCGCGCCCCAAACACATAATTAGAGCACATTTAACACACACACACAAACACATAATTAGAGCACATTTAACACTCAAATAAAGCTTTAACTACTAAATCATAACTAGGGTATTTTTTTAATAAGTATTGTGTCTTGGTCTCTAGTCGGGAAACATTGTTCAATGTGAGTTTTCTGGTTTGTTGTAGGGCAGTGAATGTTCACTTGTTGGCAATGATATAGAAATGGGGATTAAGAGTTTAAAAGTTTTTATACTAGGTAGGCAGAGTCAGAGTATGGAATCTAAGAATAAGAAATTGGGGAATTTTCTCTTTGTTTCTTCATTCCAATCTCCTAATAATTCATATATATTTTCCTAAAGTCTCCCAGAAAACAAGGACTAAGTCAATCCACATATCAGTGAACCATAGCAGAATGCAATCCTGAATTTCATATAAGCAGTCATAAAATCAAAAAGACAGGTGCTGGGGTTTTGACTGAGCACTAGAGTGCTGGCTTTGCACTTTCAAAGGTCTTGAGTTGGATCCCCAACACCATAGGTGAAAGGAATGAATGAATCATTGCATGAGTGTATGATGAATGAATTAAAGGTATAAGGAAGAGGAGGAAGAGGAGGAGGAGGAGGAGAAATAGAAGAAGATGATGAGTAATTTGACAGAAGGGAAAAAGGGGAGCAGAGTGAGTTTAAAGTGTGGTTTCCAATTCCCAAACGTTAAATTACAGCAGATGGGATAGAGAGAGAAGATGGGACGGCAGGAGAGGGGGGATAGTAGAGGATAGAAAAGGTAGCAGAATACAGCAGTTACTAATATGGCATTTTGTAAAAACGTGGATGTGTAAACAGTGTGATTGTGCAACCTGTATATGGGGTAAAAATGGGAGTTCATAGCTCACTTGAATCTAATGTAGGAAATATGATATCTCAAGAGCTATGTAATGTTTTAAGCAACCAATATAAAAAAGAGTTCTTCATTTTTCTTTGTAGTTGACATCTCCTGTTTCCGTGACATGTTTAGTTGTGTTCTCTCCTTTAGTCCTCCCATGCTCTAGTTATTCTGATATGGAAAAACTAGCTGATATGCCCAACCAGTCTGTAAATCAGGGACAATAAGATTCCTATGTCAACCATCTTTATTTACAAAATACTATCTTAAGAATTATAGTTTCATTGAGCTTCAATTGGAGCCAAAGTATAGTCAATTACTGAAGTAAAAGCAGTTACTTAAAAACTAAAAATGGGCTTGGAGAAGACCTATCCTTCATCTTCAGCAAGCATTCACTCAGAGACTCCATGTGATTTTCTGTGTCCCTTAGAACTTGTTCTCCAGCTACTTTAGAGTCCTCTAATGTGATTTTTGCTTTATATTGGACACCTCCTTGTTCCCTGTGTGCTTCAGCTTCTCCTTGTATTGTTGGTCTCTGCGTTTGCGGAAGTTGGGATCCTTCATTCAAAACCTCTTTGATTGCCAGCTTCAGTTCCTCCTCATTCACTTGAAAGAGTCTCCAGTTTGTTTTAGCTTCAGCTATTTGTGATCTGAGGGATTCAGATTCACCTTGGAGGGACTGTATCCTTCTTGATAGATGCGCCATCGTTTCATCCTGTTGACCATGTTTAGCCTTCTGTGCTTTGAGCTCTTCTTCTAGAAAGAGCATTTCAACGCCATGGCTGGATTCGGACCTATGCAGCTTTTCGTAGGTTGCCTCCAGATGTTGTGCTTCCCTTGAACCCTTCTCAAACCTGCAGTAATTTAAAGATGAGTCTAAGCCTTCATGTTCTCTTTCAACAAGGCTAACTTTTTCAAGAAGTCCACATTTTTTTTCAATAAGTCCAGCAAGATTTAGAGCCAGCTTTTTTTCTCTTCCCACGTAAAGCCTGCTACTAACCGACTGAAAACTTCTCCAGAAAAGTGAGAGAACAGCAAAAAATCCAAGAGCTGTACACAACACCAACTCCCAAGGAAAGCCGTAAGGAAGATGGCCTGGCTTCATGTCTTCGGACAATGCTGCCACAACCCTGGGTGCTTCTTCCAGAACCACCCACTAGTATGGCTGAGAGGCAGCCCTAGGCTCCTCCATCACGCCAAGACGGCTTTGGCTCTTGCCACCACAACCACAGTCTGCCCAGGCAGGCCAACACAGGCAGTGGACACTCAGGTGTTTGGTCAGGAACTCCAACCTGCACCAGGCAACGGAGCAGACCACTGTGATCCCCTTCAGGGGCTGAGCGTATGGCGGGTGGTGGGCGTATGGCGGTGGGAGCCATGATCAAGGGCTCCCAGGAGCCTTGTTGTGCTCCAGTGCCCATCAGGGGAGTCTTGTCCCCTTCCCTACCCAGTACATCCTCGAGTGCCACAGGTTTAGGTCCCTCCCACTCCAGCCAGAGAGATTTCCTCTCCATGCCACCCACCCCTTGATTTGGTTTAGGCCAGGCCAAGGCGGGGCTTAGTAGGAAGATTCCATCCAGTCATAATAGCATTCAGTTTGATGTCACTGAAATTCTAAAGCTGTCTAAACTGTTCAAACAGCTTTTATGGCCTATATTGGTCTTTGTGTCCCTTGCCTTTTGTTTTAGTGACTCAGTCCATTCCCTGCCCTTGTGCTCTCCCTATTTCCTTCCTTCCTTGCTTCCTTCCTTATTTCCTGGTTTTTCCCCTTTTCTTCTTCCTTCTTTTCTACCTCCCTCCAACCCCCCAACTTTGCCTCCCTCCCTTCCAACTTTCTCTCTCCCTTCCCTCCCTTTTCTTTTCTTGCAAGTGTTTGGGGTGAAAGTTCATGGCAGGCCAGCCCCAAGCTAGGCAAGGTCACTGCCACTGAGCTACAACATCCCCAGACCTGCTGCCACTTCCTATGCAAGTAATTTGAATTTTCTCTAAAGAGAAACTCTCACATTAGTCTACTTTCAAAGTAATTTCACAAGAGTTGCTCACATGGGCACAAATCAGTTATGACAAGTCATTTTTGAAAAGCACGGCACAGCTAATGTTCCTAAAAAGAAGGAGTTGAAAAATTTAGTTGGTTTTCATGTCAGCATTTCTAGACTAGTGTTTGTTGAAAATTCTTCAAACTCTTCTTTCAGATTTTTTTTTTTTTGGACTTTTCATGGGCTTGAAAACATCTAAGGAAGCTGGCTGGTCCTTATAAATATATAGCCAAGAGAAGGATGGATATGACTCTCTGAAATGGATGAAACTCCTGAACGTGAATTATATTGTTGATGTTAAGACAAAGAGTTCATGGCTTGATGTACAAAAAGGACATCCCAACATATTGTTTTCCTCCCAAGTTAACACTTGACTTGTTGATGAGTCACATATGAGGTTCGAAGGAGAAGATGCACAAGTAATCACTGGTTTTGTAAGCATGCAAGTTCCAAGCCCATAGGCCACCATGCATGATTCGACCTGTTGTTATTTACACTTACACGGCCAGAGCTGTATCACTGTTTAAAAGTTGCCAAATGAGAGTAGCTTGTTTTCCTCTCCAGCACCTGTATCGAATGACCAGCTTTCAAGTGGACTTCCCTGAGCCTTTTCAGTATCTGAACATGCGAGTCCAAAACACTTTAGTCCTACTACTAAGAAGGATACTCACTGTAACACTGTTTTTCTGACCATTAAATGGACAATAAGATGACCCTGGTGTGCAAAGAACAGGACTCAGTGAAGATGTACTGCCTGCTGGTGCATGACACTTTTCTAGGTTTTACGGGCCATGTGGAGGAATCAGCCCAAACGCCTTGAAATAGCACTCAATTCATAGTTTACTTAAGGACACATGTGGCTTAGGGAGAACTCCTTTCCTCTGAAAGTGTTACTTCAAACGAGATGAGAGTCGAAAAGAAGGTATTGAGAACACTAAGTAAAATGGCTGTGCTTTGTGGAATTGGCAGGATTCATCAATACATGTAACAATGTTTGTCACTGCCTTTGGACCTAACACGTATCAGTGTAGATGAACAGAGGCACAGTAAGAAAGATAGCTGGCATAAAACACCAAGGGGATGGGGCTAAGCTGCCTTACTAGGTTTACTTTTTTCACTCTGGTGGCACTTTCTGTTGTCTGTATGAACAGAGTTTCCAAGTACTTTCCCACTTAGCCGGCCTCTCTGTTATTCATACAGTTGAACTACCAGGGAGAGATGGATCAGTTTACCACCTGT
The DNA here is from genome assembly GCF_048772815.1 of Callospermophilus lateralis. Classification (NCBI taxonomy): domain Eukaryota; kingdom Metazoa; phylum Chordata; class Mammalia; order Rodentia; family Sciuridae; genus Callospermophilus; species Callospermophilus lateralis. Next base: position 4,034,910 of record NW_027514826.1, on the reverse strand, counting down.
GAGGCCTTTTATTCCACATTTTCTGCCCATTGCATGCTTTTGTTTTTTTCAGCTCTTCCTACAAGCCCCCCTAATCCTGATCTCTCCTTAGGCCTTATGATTTCTTTAAGTGTCCCCTTTCATGGAGTCATGTGTACAGATATTATACCTGGTTCTATTGAACTCTACTTAATTCTTTCTCACCTCTGTGCTCCTTTTACCACGTGACTCCTCAACACTTACTGTAACCCTTTGAATTGTTTGTCCATTGTCCTTTAAAAAACTCTTTAAAAATTGAACCATTTCGCATGCAGATACAGTCTTCTTGATCTGCTATTAATCCCCCACTACTGACATTGTAAGTTATTGAAATGTACACTTGCAGACCGTTTTCAGATTTTTGATTTCTGTATATCTATCTGTCTATCTATTTACAAACATAACATGGTATTCTGAAAGTATCGTTGTGCTTTTGGAGCTCTACTTTGTGTTTTTCAGAAGCAGGCCTATTACACAGAGATGAATCCATGTTACCTAGATTGAGTTCAAACCGGTATGTGCACTGAGATTCCCATTATATTCTTCTACCTACTAATGGACAGTTAAGTTAAATCCAGACCTCACCCCCTCCCCCATTAAGTAAAACCCCTGTGGAGAGACATGTAGATGCCTTTATGAACATATTGATAATTTTTCATGGCAGTGTTTTCCAAAAACCAGTTAGTAAAATCAATGTAATCCTTTGCAGCCTGAAATTACCTTCATGCCAGTTTACTGGTATAAGAACCGCAGTATATCAGCAACTATTCTCCAATAGTAGTTCAAGCAGAAGTCATTCTAGATACCAATCAGTGCGGGATCCTCCAAGTATTTTACACAGCCCGTGGCAGGGGACATCCGTCCACTCGTTTAGAGCAACTGATGGTTTATGCTGGCAATTTAGGTTTATTTAAAGGACTGATTTGAAAACAGGTGAGACAGACTGATTAGATTTATTATGTAGGTTGGCTTTGTTTTTCTAGGCCTGAATTTTTCACATTTCAATTAATTGTAGGTCAAGTATCAGGCAGATTCTTCACTGGGCTTCAAATGTGATAAAGCTGCTTCTTATTTTTAAGAAGGCTGTTGCAATCCTGCATTTATTTTACTCCTCAGTGCATGTTTTACACACAAGCGCACACACACACACACACACACACACACAAACACATAATTAGAGCACATTTAACACTCAAATAAAGCTTTAACTACTAAATCATAACTAGGGTATTTTTTTAATAAGTATTGTGTCTTGGTCTCTAGTCGGGAAACATTGTTCAATGTGAGTTTTCTGGTTTGTTGTAGGGCAGTGAATGTTCACTTGTTGGCAATGATATAGAAATGGGGATTAAGAGTTTAAAAGTTTTTATACTAGGTAGGCAGAGTCAGAGTATGGAATCTAAGAATAAGAAATTGGGGAATTTCCTCTTTGTTTCTTCATTCCAATCTCCTAATAATTCATATATATTTTCCTAAAGTCTCCCAGAAAACAAGGACTAAGTCAATCCACATATCAGTGAACCATAGCAGAATGCAATTCTGAATTTCATATAAGCAGTCATAAAATCAAAAAGACAGGTGCTGGGGTTTTGACTGAGCACTAGAGTGCTGGCTTTGCACTTTCAAAGGTCTTGAGTTGGATCCCCAACACCATAGGTGAAAGGAATGAATGAACCAATGCATGAGTGTATGATGAATGAATTAAAGGTATAAGGAGGAGGAGGAAGAGGAGGAGGAGGAGGAGAAATAGAAGAAGATGATGAGTAATTTGACAGAAGGGAAAAAGGGGAGCAGAGTGAGTTTAAAGTGTGGTTTCCAATTCCCAAACGTTAAATTACAGCAGATGGGATAGAGAGAGAAGATGGGAGGGCAGGAGAGGGGGGATAGTAGAGGATAGAAAAGGTAGCAGAATACAACAGTTACTAATATGGCATTTTGTAAAAATGTGGATGTGTAAACAGTGTGATTGTGCAACCTGTATATGGGGTAAAAATGGGAGTTCATAGCTCACTTGAATCTAATGTATTAAATATGATATCTCAAGAGCTATGTAATGTTTTAAGCAACCAATATAAAAAAGAGGTCTTCATTTTTCTTTGTAGTTGAGATCTCCTGTTTCCGTGACATGTTTAGTTGTGTTCTCTCCTTTAGTCCTCCCATGCTCTAGTTATTCTGATATGGAAAAACTAGGTGATATGCCCAACCAGTCTGTAAATCAGGGACAATTTGTCATTAAGCCTAAAGTCACTTCACATTTGCTACAGTCATACTAAATACACTTCTTTGTTGGGAGTTTCAAATATATTTCCTTCAGCTAGATTACAAGTACCTAGAACTCCCATTCTTGTTTATGTAATAGTAACTTCATCAGATTAAATGCTGTACTCTGGAATAAAATAAAATAGGAATAATTTACTCATAAGATTCCTATGTCAACCATCTTTATTTACAAAATACTATCTTAAGAATTATAGTTTCATTGAGCTTCAATTGGAGCCAAAGTATAGTCAATTACTGAAGTAAAAGCAGTTACTTAAAAACTAAAAATGGGCTTGGAGAAGACCTATCCTTCATCTTCAGCAAGCATTCACTCAGAGACTCCGTGTGATTTTCTGTGTCCCTTAGGACTTGTTCTCCAGCTACTTTAGAGTCCTCTAATGTGATTTTTGCTTTATATTGGACACCTCCTTGTTCCCTGTGTGCTTCAGCTTCTCCTTGTATTGTTGGTCTCTGCGTTTGCGGAAGTTGGGATCCTTCATTCAAAACCTCTTTGATTGCCAGCTTCAGTTCCTCCTCATTCACTTGAAAGAGTCTCCAGTTTGTTTTAGCTTCAGCTATTTGTGATCTGAGGGATTCAGATTCACCTTGGAGGGACTGTATCCTTCTTGATAGATGCGCCATCGTTTCATCCTGTTGACCATGTTTAGCCTTCTGTGCTTTGAGCTCTTCTTCTAGAAAGAGCATTTCAACGCCATGGCTGGATTCGGACCTATGCAGCTTTTCGTAGGTTGCCTCCAGATGTTGTGCTTCCCTTGAACCCTTCTCAAACCTGCAGTAATTTAAAGATGAGTCTAAGCCTTCATGTTCTCTTTCAACAAGGCTAACTTTTTCAAGAAGTCCACATTTTTTTTCAATAAGTCCAGCAAGATTTAGAGCCAGCTTTTTTTCTCTTCCCACGTAAAGCCTGCTACTAACCGACTGAAAACTTCTCCAGAAACGTGAGAGAACAGCAAAAAATCCAAGAGCTGTACACATCACCAACTCCCAAGGAAAGCCGTAAGGAAGATGGCCTGGCTTCATGTCTTCGGACAATGCTGCCACAACCCTGGGTGCTTCTTCCAGAACCACCCACTAGTATGGCTGAGAGGCAGCCCTAGGCTCCTCCATCACGCCAAGACGGCTTTGGCTCTTGCCACCACAACCACAGTCTGCCCAGGCAGGCCAACACAGGCTGTGGACACTCAGGTGTTTGGTCAGGAATCCAACCTGCACCAGGCAACGGAGCAGACCACTGTGATCCCCTTCAGGGGCTGAGCATATGGCGGGTGGTGGGCGTATGGCGGTGGGAGCCATGATCAAGGGCTCCCAGGAGCCTTGTTGTGCTCCAGTGCCCATCAGGGGAGTCTTGTCCCCTTCCCTACCCAGTGCATTCTCGAGTGCCACAGGTTTAGGTCCCTCCCACTCCAGCCAGAGAGACTTCCTCTCCATGCCACCCACCCCTTGATTTGGTTTAGGCCAGGCCACGGCGGGGCTTAGTAGGAAGATTCCATCCAGTCATAATAACATTCAGTTTGATGTCACTCAAATCCTAAAGCTGTCTAAACTGTTCAAACAGCTTTTATGGCCTATATTGTTCTTTGTGTCCCTTGCCTTTTGTTTTAGTGACTCAGTCCATTCCCTGCCCTTGTGCTCTCCCTATTTCCTTCCTTCCTTGCTTCCTTCCTTATTTCCTGGTTTTTCCCCTTTTCTTCTTCCTTCTTTTCTACCTTCCTCCAACCCCCCAACTTTGCCTCCCTCCCTTCCAACTTTCTCTCTCCCTTCCCTCCCTTTTCTTTTCTTGCAAGTGTTTGGGGTGAAAGTTCATGGCAGGCCAGCCCCAAGCTAGGCAAGGTCACTGCCACTGAGCTACAACATCCCCAGACCTGCTGCCACTTCCTATGCAAGTAATTTGAATTTTCTCTAAAGAGAAACTCTCACATTAGTCTACTTTCAAAGTAATTTCACAAGAGTTGCTCACATGGGCACAAATCAGTTATGACAATTCATTTTTGAAAAGCACGGCACAGCTAATGTTCCTAAAAAGAAGGAGTTGAAAAATTTAGTTGGTTTTCATGTCAGCATTTCTAGACTAGTGTTTGTTGAAAATTCTTCAAACTCTTCTTTCAGATTTTTTTTTTTTGGACTTTTCATGGGCTTGAAAACATCTAAGGAAGCTGGCTGGTCCTTATAAATATATAGCCAAGAGAAGGATGGATATGACTCTCTGAAATGGATGTAACTCCTGAACGTGAATTATATTGTTGATGTTAAGACAAAGAGTTCATGGCTTGATGTACAAAAAGGACATCCCAACATATTGTTTTCCTCCCAAGTTAACACTTGACTTGTTGATGAGTCACATATGAGGTTCGAAGGAGAAGATGCACAAGTAATCACTGGTTTTGTAAGCATGCAAGTTCCAAGCCCATAGGCCACCATGCATGATTCGACCTGTTGTTATTTACACTTACACGGCCAGAGCTGTATCACTGTTTAAAAGTTGCCAAATGAGAGTAGCTTGTTTTCCTCTCCAGCACCTGTATCGAATGACCAGCTTTCAAGTGGACTTCCCTGAACCTTTTCAGTATCTGAACATGCGAGTCCAAAACACTTTAGTCCTACTACTAAGAAGGATACTCACTGTAACACTGTTTTTCTGACCATTAAATGGACAATAAGATGACCCTGGTGTGCAAAGAACAGGACTCAGTGAAGATGTACTGCCTGCTGGTGCATGACACTTTTCTAGGTTTTACGGGCCATGTGGAGGAATCAGCCCAAACACCTTGAAATAGCACTCAATTTATAGTTTACTTAAGGACACATGTGGCTTAGGGAGAACTCCTTTCCTCTGAAAGTGTTACTTCAAACGAGATGAGAGTCGAAAAGAAGGTATTGAGAACACTAAGTAAAATGGCTGTGCTTTGTGGAATTGGCAGGATTCATCAATACATGTAACAATGTTTGTCACTGCCTTTGGACCTAACACGTATCAGTTTAGATGAACAGAGGCACAGTAAGAAAGATAGCTGGCATAAAACACCAAGGGGATGGGGCTAAGCTGCCTTACTAGGTTTACTTTTTTCACTCTGGTGGCACTTTCTGTTGTCTGTATGAACAGAGTTTCCAAGTACTTTCCCACTTAGCCGGCCTCTCTGTTATTCATACAGTTGAACTACCAGGGAGAGATGGATCAGTTTACCACCTGTGAGGCCTTTTATTCCACATTTTCTGCCCATTGCATGCTTTTGTTTTTTTCAGCTCTTCCTACAAGCCCCCCTAATCCTGATCTCTCCTTAGGCCTTATGATTTCTTTAAGTGTCCCCTTTCATGGAGTCATGTGTACAGATATTATACCTGGTTCTATTGAACTCTACTTAATTATTTCTCACCTCTGTGCTCCTTTTACCACGTGACTCTTCAACACTTACTGTAACCCTTTGAATTGTTTGTCCATTGTCCTTTAAAAAACTCTTTAAAAATTGAACCATTTCGCATGCAGATACAGTCTTCTTGATCTGCTATTAATCCCCGACTACTGACATTGTAAGTTATTGAAATGTACACTTGCAGACCGTTTTCAGATTTTTGATTTCTGTATATCTATCTGTCTATCTATTTACAAACATAACATGGTATTCTGAAAGTATCGTTGTGCTTTTGGAGCTCTACTTTGTGTTTTTCAGAAGCAGGCCTATTACACAGAGATGAATCCATGTTACCTAGATTGAGTTCAAACCGGTATGTGCACTGAGATTCCCATTATATTCTTCTACCTACTAATGGACAGTTAAGTTAAATCCAGACCTCACCCCCTCCCCCATTAAGTAAAACCCCTGTGGAGAGACATGTAGATGCCTTTATGAACATATTGATAATTTTTCATGGCAGTGTTTTCCAAAAACCAGTTAGTAAAATCAATGTAATCCTTTGCAGCCTGAAATTACCTTCATGCCTGTTTACTGGTATAAGAACCGCAGTATATCAGCAACTATTCTCCAATAGTAGTTCAGGCAGAAGTCATTCTAGATACCAATCAGTGCGGGATCCTCCATGTATTTTACACAGCCCGTGGCAGGGGACATCCGTCCACTCGTTTAGAGCAACTGATGGTTTATGCTGGCAATTTAGGTTTATTTAAAGGACTGATTTGAAAACAGGTGAGACAGACTGATTAGATTTATTATGTAGGTTGGCTTTGTTTTTCTAGGCCTGAATTTTTCACATTTCAATTAATTGTAGGTCAAGTATCAGGCAGATTCTTCACTGGGCTTCAAATGTGATAAAGCTGCTTCTTATTTTTAAGAAGGCTGTTGCAATCCTGCATTTATTTTACTCCTCAGTGCATGTTTTACACACAAGCGCGCACACACACACACACACACACACACAAACACATAATTAGAGCACATTTAACACTCAAATAAAGCTTTAACTACTAAATCATAACTAGGGTATTTTTTTAATAAGTATTGTGTCTTGGTCTCTAGTCGGGAAACATTGTTCAATGTGAGTTTTCTGGTTTGTTGTAGGGCAGTGAATGTTCACTTGTTGGCAATGATATAGAAATGGGGATTAAGAGTTTAAAAGTTTTTATACTAGGTAGGCAGAGTCAGAGTATGGAATCTAAGAATAAGAAATTGGGGAATTTCCTCTTTGTTTCTTCATTCCAATCTCCTAATAATTCATATATATTTTCCTAAAGTCTCCCAGAAAACAAGGACTAAGTCAATCCACATATCAGTGAACCATAGCAGAATGCAATTCTGAATTTCATATAAGCAGTCATAAAATCAAAAAGACAGGTGCTGGGGTTTTGACTGAGCACTAGAGTGCTGGCTTTGCACTTTCAAAGGTCTTGAGTTGGATCCCCAACACCATAGGTGAAAGGAATGAATGAACCAATGCAGGAGTGTATGATGAATGAATTAAAGGTATAAGGAGGAGGAGGAAGAGGAGGAGGAGGAGGAAGAGGAGGAGGAGGAGGAGAAATAGAAGAAGATGATGAGTAATTTGACAGAAGGGAAAAAGGGGAGCAGAGTGAGTTTAAAGTGTGGTTTCCAATTCCCAAACGTTAAATTACAGCAGATGGGATAGAGAGAGAAGATGGGAGGGCAGGAGAGGGGGGATAGTAGAGGATAGAATAGGTAGCAGAATACAACAGTTACTAATATGGCATTTTGTAAAAATGTGGATGTGTAAACAGTGTGATTGTGCAACCTGTATATGGGGTATAAATGGGAGTTCATAGCTCACTTGAATCTAATGTATTAAATATGATATCTCAAGAGCTATGTAATGTTTTAAGCAACCAATATAAAAAAGAGGTCTTCATTTTTCTTTGTAGTTGAGATCTCCTGTTTCCGTGACATGTTTAGTTGTGTTCTCTCCTTTAGTCCTCCCATGCTCTAGTTATTCTGATATGGAAAAACTAGGTGATATGCCCAACCAGTCTGTAAATCAGGGACAATTTGTCATTAAGCCTAAAGTCACTTCACATTTGCTACAGTCATACTAAATACACTTCTTTGTTGGAGTTTCAAATATATTTCCTTCAGCTAGATTACAAGTACCTAGAACTCCCATTCTTGTTTATGTAATCGTAACTTCATCAGATTAAATGCTGTACTCTGGAATAAAATAAAATAGGAATAATTTACTCATAAGATTCCTATGTCAACCATCTTTATTTACAAAATACTATCTTAAGAATTATAGTTTCATTGAGCTTCAATTGGAGCCAAAGTATAGTCAATTACTGAAGTAAAAGCAGTTACTTAAAAACTAAAAATGGGCTTGGAGAAGACCTATCCTTCATCTTCAGCAAGCATTCACTCAGAGACTCCATGTGATTTTCTGTGTCCCTTAGAACTTGTTCTCCAGCTACTTTAGAGTCCTCTAATGTGATTTTTGCTTTATATTGGACACCTCCTTGTTCCCTCTGTGCTTCCGCTTCTCCTTGTATTGTTGGTCTCTGCGTTTGCGGAAGTTGGGATCCCTCATTCAAAACCTCTTTGATTGCCAGCTTCAGTTCCTCCTCATTCACTTGAAAGAGTCTCCAGTTTGTTTTAGCTTCAGCTATTTGTGATCTGAGGGATTCAGATTCACCTTGGAGGGACTGTATCCTTCTTGATAGATGCGCCATCGTTTCATCCTGTTGACCATGTTTAGCCTTCTGTGCTTTGAGCTCTTCTTCTAGAAAGAGCATTTCAACGCCATGGCTGGATTCGGACCTATGCAGCTTTTCGTAGGTTGCCTCCAGATGTTGTGCTTCACTTGAAACCTTCTCAAACCTGCAGTAATTTAAAGATGAGTCTAAGCCTTCATGTTCTCTTTCAACAAGGCTAACTTTTTCAAGAAGTCCACATTTTTTTTCAATAAGTCCAGCAAGATTTAGAGCCAGCTTTCTTTCTCTTCTCACGTAAAGCCTGCTACTAACCGACTGAAAACTTCTCCAGAAAAGTGAGAGAACAGCAAAAAATCCAAGAGCTGTACACATCACCAACTCCCAAGGAAAGCCGTAAGGAAGATGGCCTGGCTTCATGTCTTCGGACAATGCTGCCACAACCCTGGGTGCTTCTTCCAGAACCACCCACTAGTATGGCTGAGAGGCAGCCCTAGGCTCCTCCATCACGCCAAGACGGCTTTGGCTCTTGCCACCACAACCACAGTCTGCCCAGGCAGGCCAACACAGGCTGTGGACACTCAGGTGTTTTTCAGGAACTCCAACCTGCACCAGGCAACAGAGCAGACCACTGTGATCCCCTTCAAGGGCTGAGCATATGGCGGGTGGTGGGCGTATGGCGGTGGGAGCCATGATCAAGGGCTCCCAGGAGCCTTGTTGTGCTCCAGTGCCCATCAGGGGAGTCTTGTCCCCTTCCCTACCCAGTACATCCTCGAGTGCCACAGGTTTAGGTCCCTCCCACTCCAGCCAGAGAGATTTCCTCTCCATGCCACCCACCCCTTGATTTGGTTTAGGCCAGGCCAAGGCGGGGCTTAGTAGGAAGATTCCATCCAGTCATGATAGCATTCAGTTTGATGTCACTGAAATTGTAAAGCTGTCTAAACTGTTCAAACAGCTTTTATGGCCTATATTGGTCTTTGTGTCCCTTGCCTTTTGTTTTAGTGACTCAGTCCATTCCCTGCCCTTGTGCTCTCCCTATTTTCTTCCTTCCTTGCTTCCTTCCTTATTTCCTGGTTTTTCCCCTTTTCTTCTTCCTTCTTTTCTACCTCCTTCCATCCCTCCAACTTTGCCTCCCTCCCTTCCAACTTTCTCTCTCCCTTCCCTCCCTTTTCTTTTCTTGCAAGTGTTTGGGGTGAAAGTTCATGGCAGGCCAGCCCCAAGCTAGGCAAGGTCACTGCCACTGAGCTACAACATCCCCAGACCTGCTGCCACTTCCTATGCAAGTAATTTGAATTTTCTCTAAAGAGAAACTCTCACATTAGTCTACTTTCAAAGTAATTACACAAGAGTTGCTCACATGGGCACAAATCAGTTATGACAAGTCATTTTTGAAAAGCATGGCACAGCTAATGTTCCTAAAAAGAAGGAGTTGAAAAATTTAGTTGGTTTTCATGTCAGCATTTCTAGACTAGTATTTGTTGAAAATTCTTCAAACTCTTCTTTCAGATTTTTTTTTTTTGGACTTTTCATGGGCTTGAAAACATCTAAGGAAGCTGGCTCGTCCTTATAAATATATAGCCAAGAGAAGGATGGATATGACTCTCTGAAATGGATGTAACTCCTGAACATGAATTATATTGTTGATGTTAAGACAAAGAGTTCATGGCTTGATGTACAAAAAGGACATCCCAACATATTGTTTTCCTCCCAAGTTAACACTTGACTTGTTGATGAGTCACACATGAGGTTCGAAGGAGAAGATGCACAAGTAATCACTGGTTTTGTAAGCATGCAAGTTCCAAGCCCATAGGCCACCATGCATGATTCGACCTGTTGTTATTTACACTTACACGGCCAGAGCTGTATCACTGTTTAAAAGTTGCCAAATGAGAGTAGCTTGTTTTCCTCTCCAGCACCTGTATCGAATGACCAGCTTTCAAGTGGACTTCCCTGAGCCTTTTTAGTATCTGAACATGCGAGTCCAAAACACTTTAGTCCTACTACTAAGAAGGATACTCACCGTAACACTGTTTTTCTGACCATTAAATGGACAATAAGATGACCCTGGTGTGCAAAGAACAGGACTCAGTGAAGATGTACTGCCTGCTGGTGCATGACACTTTTCTAGGTCTTACGGGCCATGTGGAGGAATCAGCCCAAACACCTTGAAATAGCACTCAATTCATAGTTTACTTAAGGACGGCTTAGGGAGAACTCCTTTCCTCTGAAAGTGTTACTTCAAACGAGATGAGAGTCGAAAAGAAGGTATTGAGAACACTAAGTAAAATGGCTGTGCTTTGTGGAATTGGCAGGATTCATCAATACATGTAACAATGTTTGTCACTGCCTTTGGACCTAACACGTATCAGTGTAGATGAACAGAGACACAGTAAGAAAGATAGCTGGCATAAAACACCAAGGGGATGGGGCTAAGCTGCCTTACTAGGTTTACTTTTTTCACTCTGGTGGCACTTTCTGTTGTCTGTATGAACAGAGTTTCCAAGTACTTTCCCACTTAGCCGGCCTCTCTGTTATTCATACAGTTGAACTACCAGGGAGAGATGGATCAGTTTACCACCTGTGAGGCCTTTTATTCCACATTTTCTGCCCATTGCATGCTTCTGTTTTTTTCAGCTCTTCCTACAAGCCCCCCTAATCCTGATCTCTCCTTAGGCCTTATGATTTCTTTAAGTGTCCCCTTTCATGGAGTCATGTGTACAGATATTATACCTGGTTCTATTGAACTCTACTTAATTCTTTCTCACCTCTGTGCTCCTTTTACCAAGTCACTCCTCAACACTTACTGTAACCCTTTGAATTGTTTGTCCATTGTCCTTTAAAAAACTCTTTAAAAATTGAACCATTTCGCATGCAGATACAGTCTTCTTGATCTGCTATTAATCCCCCACTACTGACATTGTAAGTTATTGAAATGTACACTTGCAGACCGTTTTCAGATTTTTGATTTCTGTATATCTATCTGTCTATCTATTTACAAACATAACATGGTATTCTGAAAGTATCGTTGTGCTTTTGGAGCTCTACTTTGTGTTTTTCAGAAGCAGGCCTATTACACAGAGATGAATCCATGTTACCTAGATTGAGTTCAAACCGGTATGTGCACTGAGATTCCCATTATATTCTTCTACCTACTAATGGACAGTTAAGTTAAATCCAGACCTCACCCCCTCCCCCATTAAGTAAAACCCCTGTGGAGAGACATGTAGATGCCTTTATGAACATATTGATAATTTTTCATGGCAGTGTTTTCCAAAAACCAGTTAGTAAAATCAATGTAATCCTTTGCAGCCTGAAATTACCTTCATGCCAGGTTACTGGTATAAGAACCGCAGTATATCAGCAACTATTCTCCAATAGTAGTTCAGGCAGAAGTCATTCTAGATACCAATCAGTGCGGGATCCTCCATGTATTTTACACAGCCCATGGCAGGGGACATCCGTCCACTCGTTTAGAGCAACTGATGTTTTATGCTGGCAATTTAGGTTTATTTAAAGGACTGATTTGAAAACAGGTGAGACAGACTGATTAGATTTATTATGTAGGTTGGCTTTGTTTTTCTAGGCCTGAATTTTTCACATTTCAATTAATTGTAGGTCAAGTATCAGGCAGATTCTTCACTGGGCTTCAAATGTGATAAAGCTGCTTCTTATTTTTAGGAAGGCTGTTGCAATCCTGCATTTATTTTACTCCTCAGTGCATGTTTTACACACAAGCACACACACACACACACACACACACACACACAAACACATAATTAGAGCACATTTAACACTCAAATAAAGCTTTAACTACTAAATCATAAGTAGGGTATTTTTTTAATAAGTATTGTGTCTTGGTCTCTACTGGGGAAACATTGTTCAATGTGAGTTTTCTGGTTTGTTGTAGGGCAGTGAATGTTCACTTGTTGGCAATGATATAGAAATGGGGATTAAGAGTTTAAAAGTTTTTATAGTAGGTAGGCAGAGTCAGAGTATGGAATCTAAGAATAAGAAATTGGGGAATTTCCTCTTTGTTTCCTCATTTCAATCTCCTAATAATTCATATATATTTTCCTAAAGTCTCCAGGAAAACAAGGACCTAGTCAATCCACATATCAGTGAACCATAGCAGAATGCAATTCTGAATTTCACATAAACAGTCATAAAATCAAAAAGACAGGTGCTGGGGTTTTGACTGAGCACTAGAGTGCTGGCTTTGCACTTTCAAAGGTCTTGAGTTGGATCCCCAACACCATAGGTGAAAGGAATGAATGAACCAATGCATGAGTGTATGATGAATGAATTAAAGGTATAAGGAGGAGGAGGAAGAGGAGGAGGAGGAGGAGAAATAGAAGAAGATGATGAGTAATTTGACAGAAGGGAAAAAGGGGAGCAGAGTGAGTTTAAAGTGTGGTTTCCAATTCCCAAACGTTAAATTACAGCAGATGGGATAGAGAGAGAAGATGGGAGGGCAGGAGAGGGGGGATAGTAGAGGATAGAAAAGGTAGCAGAATACAACAGTTACTAATATGGCATTTTGTAAAAACGTGGATGTGTAAACAGTGTGATTGTGCAACCTGTATATGGGGTAAAAATGGGAGTTCATAGCTCACTTGAATCTAATGTAGGAAATATGATATCTCAAGAGCTATGTAATGTTTTAAGCAACCAATATAAAAAAGAGGTCTTCATTTTTCTTTGTAGTTGAGATCTCCTGTTTCCGTGACATGTTTAGTTGTGTTCTCTCCTTTAGTCCTCCCATGCTCTAGTTATTCTGATATGGAAAAACTAGCTGATATGCCCAACCAGTCTGTAAATCAGGGACAATTTGTCATTAAGACTAAAGTCACTTCACATTTGCTACAGTCATACTAAATACACTTCTTTGTTGGGAGTTTCAAATATATTTCCTTCAGCTAGATTACAAGTACCTAGAACTCCCATTCTTGTTTATGTAATAGTAACTTCATCAGATTAAATGCTGTACTCTGGAATAAAATAAAATAGGAATAATTTACTCATAAGTTTCCTTAGTCAACCATCTTTATTTACAAAATACTATCTTAAGAATTATAGTTTCATTGAGCTTCAATTGGAGCCAAAGTATAGTCAATTACTGAAGTAAAAGCAGTTACTTAAAAACTAAAAATGGGCTTGGAGAAGACCTATCCTTCATCTTCAGCAAGCATTCACTCAGAGACTCCGTGTGATTTTCTGTGTCCCTTAGGACTTGTTCTCCAGCTACTTTAGAGTCCTCTAATGTGATTTTTGCTTTATATTGGACACCTCCTTGTTCCCTCTGTGCTTCAGCTTCTCCTTGTATTGTTGGTCTCTGCGTTTGCGGAAGTTGGGATCCTTCATTCAAAACCTCTTTGATTGCCAGCTTCAGTTCCTCCTCATTCACTTGAAAGAGTCTCCAGTTTGTTTTAGCTTCAGCTATTTGTGATCTGAGGGATTCAGATTCACCTTGGAGGGACTGTATCCTTCTTGATAGATGCGCCATCGTTTCATCCTGTTGACCATGTTTAGCCTTCTGTGCTTTGAGCTCTTCTTCTAGAAAGAGCATTTCAACGCCATGGCTGGATTCGGACCTATGCAGCTTTTCGTAGGTTGCCTCCAGATGTTGTGCTTCCCTTGAACCCTTCTCAAACCTGCAGTAATTTAAAGATGAGTCTAAGCCTTCATGTTCTCTTTCAACAAGGCTAACTTTTTCAAGAAGTCCACATTTTTTTTCAATAAGTCCAGCAAGATGTAGAGCCAGCTTTCTTTCTCTTCCCACGTAAAGCCTGCTACTAACCGACTGAAAACTTCTCCAGAAAAGTGAGAGAACAGCCAAAAATCCAAGAGCTGTACACATCACCAACTCCCAAGGAAAGCCGTAAGGAAGATGGCCTGGCTTCATGTCTTCGGACAATGCTGCCACAACCCTGGGTGCTTCTTCCAGAACCACCCACTAGTATGGCTGAGAGGCAGCCCTAGGCTCCTCCATCACGCCAAGACGGCTTTGGCTCTTGCCACCACAACCACAGTCTGCCCAGGCAGGCCAACACAGGCTGTGGACACTCAGGTGTTTGGTCAGGAACTCCAACCTGCACCAGGCAACGGAGCAGACCACTGTGATCCCCTTCAGGGGCTGAGCGTATGGCGGGTGGTGGGCGTATGGCGGTGGGAGCCATGATCAAGGGCTCCCAGGAGCCTTGTTGTGCTCAGGTGCCCATCAGGGGAGTCTTGTCCCCTTCCCTACCCAGTGCATCCTCGAGTGCTACAGGTTTAGCTCCCTCCCACTCCAGCCAGAGAGATTTCCTCTCCATGCCACCCACCCCTTGATTTGGTTTAGGCCAGGCCAAGGCGGGGCTTAGTAGGAAGATTCCATCCAGTCATAATAACATTCAGTTTGATGTCACTCAAATTCTAAAGCTGTCTAAACTGTTCAAACAGCTTTTATGGCCTATATTGGTCTTTGTGTCCCTTGCCTTTTGTTTTAGTGACTCAGTCCATTCCCTGCCCTTGTGCTCTCCCTATTTCCTTCCTTCCTTGCTTCCTTCCTTATTTCCTGGTTTTTCCCCTTTTCTTCTTCCTTCTTTTCTACCTCCCTCCATCCCTCCAACTTTGCCTCCCTCCCTTCCAACTTTCTCTCTCCCTTCCCTCCCTTTTCTTTTCTTGCAAGTGTTTGGGGTGAAAGTTCATGGCAGGCCATCCCCAAGCTAGGCAACGTCACTGCCACTGAGCTACAACATCCCCAGACCTGCTGCCACTTCCTATGCAAGTAATTTGAATTTTCTCCAAATAGAAACTCTCACATTAGTCTACTTTCAAAGTAATTTCACAAGAGTTGCTCACATGGGCACAAATCAGTTATGACAAGTCATTTTTGAAAAGCACGGCACAGCTAATGTTCCTAAAAAGAAGGAGTTGAAAAATTTAGTTGGTTTTCATGTCAGCATTTCTAGACTAGTATTTGTTGAAAATTCTTCAAACTCTTCTTTCAGATTTTTTTTTTTTTTGGACTTTTCATGGGCTTGAAAACATCTAAGGAAGCTGGCTGGTCCTTATAAATATATAGCCAAGAGAAGGATGGATATGACTCTCTGAAATGGATGTAACTCCTGAACGTGAATTATATTGTTGATGTTAAGACAAAGAGTTCATGGCTTGATGTACAAAAAGGACATCCCAACATATTGTTTTCCTCCCAAGTTAACACTTGACTTGTTGATGAGTCACATATGAGGTTCGAAGGAGAAGATGCACAAGTAATCACTGGTTTTGTAAGCATGCAAGTTCCAAGCCCATAGGCCACCATGCATGATTCGACCTGTTGTTATTTACACTTACACGGCCAGAGCTGTATCACTGTTTAAAAGTTGCCAAATGAGAGTAGCTTGTTTTCCTCTCCAGCACCTGTATCGAATGACCAGCTTTCAAGTGGACTTCCCTGAGCCTTTTTAGTATCTGAACATGCGAGTCCAAAACACTTTAGTCCTACTACTAAGAAGGATACTCACCGTAACACTGTTTTTCTGACCATTAAATGGACAATAAGATGACCCTGGTGTGCAAAGAACAGGACTCAGTGAAGATGTACTGCCTGCTGGTGCATGACACTTTTCTAGGTCTTACGGGCCATGTGGAGGAATCAGCCCAAACACCTTGAAATAGCACTCAATTCATAGTTTACTTAAGGACGGCTTAGGGAGAACTCCTTTCCTCTGAAAGTGTTACTTCAAACGAGATGAGAGTCGAAAAGAAGGTATTGAGAACACTAAGTAAAATGGCTGTGCTTTGTGGAATTGGCAGGATTCATCAATACATGTAACAATGTTTGTCACTGCCTTTGGACCTAACACGTATCAGTGTAGATGAACAGAGACACAGTAAGAAAGATAGCTGGCATAAAACACCAAGGGGATGGGGCTAAGCTGCCTTACTAGGTTTACTTTTTTCACTCTGGTGGCACTTTCTGTTGTCTGTATGAACAGAGTTTCCAAGTACTTTCCCACTTAGCCGGCCTCTCTGTTATTCATACAGTTGAACTACCAGGGAGAGATGGATCAGTTTACCACCTGTGAGGCCTTTTATTCCACATTTTCTGCCCATTGCATGCTTTTGTTTTTTTCAGCTCTTCCTACAAGCCCCCCTAATCCTGATCTCTGCTTAGGCCTCATGATTTCTTTAAGTGTCCCCTTTCATGGAGTCATGTGTACAGATATTATACCTGGTTCTATTGAACTCTACTTAATTCTTTCTCACCTCTGTGGTCCTTTTTCCAAGTCACTCCTCAACACTTACTGTAACCCTTTGAATTGTTTGTCCATTGTCCTTTAAAAAACTCTTTAAAAATTGAACCATTTCGCATGCAGATACAGTCTTCTTGATCTGCTATTAATCCCCCACTACTGACATTGTAAGTTATTGAAATGTACACTTGCAGACCGTTTTCAGATTTTTGATTTCTGTATATCTATCTGTCTATCTATTTACAAACATAACATGGTATTCTGAAAGTGTCGTTGTGCTTTGGAGCTCTACTTTGTGTTTTTCAGAAGCAGGCCTATTACACAGAGATGAATCCATGTTACCTAGATTGAGTTCAAACCGGTATGTGCACTGAGATTCCCATTATATTCTTCTACCTACTAATGGACAGTTAAGTTATATCCAGACCTCACCCCCTCCCCCATTAAGTAAAACCCCTGTGGAGAGACATGTAGATGCCTTTATGAACATATTGATAATTTTTCATGGCAGTGTTTTCCAAAAACCAGTTAGTAAAATCAATGTAATCCTTTGCAGCCTGAAATTACCTTCATGCCAGTTTACTGGTATAAGAACCGCAGTATATCAGCAACTATTCTGAAATAGTAGTTCAGGCAGAAGTCATTCTAGATACCAATCAGTGCGGGATCCCCATGTATTTTACACAGCCCATGGCAGGGGACATCCGTCCACTCGTTTAGAGCAACTGATGTTTTATGCTGGCAATTTAGGTTTATTTAAAGGACTGATTTGAAAACAGGTGAGACAGACTGATTAGATTTATTATGTAGGTAGGCTTTCTTTTTCTAGGCCTGAATTTTTCACATTTCAATTAATTGTAGGTCAAGTATCAGGCAGATTCTTCACTGGACTTCAAATGTGATAAAGCTGCTTCTTATTTTTAAGAAGGCTGTTGCAATCCTGCATTTATTTTACACCTCAGTGCATGTTTTACACACAAGCACACACACACACACACACACACACACACACACACAAACACATAATTAAAGCACATTTAACACTCAAATAAAGCTTTAACTACTAAATCATAACTAGGGTATTTTTTTAATAAGTATTGTGTCTTGGTCTCTACTGGGGAAACATTGTTCAATGTGAGTTTTCTGGTTTGTTGTAGGGCAGTGAATGTTCACTTGTTGGCAATGATATAGAAATGGGGATTAAGAGTTTAAAAGTTTTTATAGTAGGTAGGCAGAGTCAGAGTATGGAATCTAAGAATAAGAAATTGGGGAATTTCCTCTTTGTTTCCTCATTTCAATCTCCTAATAATTCATATATATTTTCCTAAAGTCTCCAGGAAAACAAGGACCTAGTCAATCCACATATCAGTGAACCATAGCAGAATGCAATTCTGAATTTCACATAAACAGTCATAAAATCAAAAAGACAGGTGCTGGGGTTTTGACTGAGCACTAGAGTGCTGGCTTTGCACTTTCAAAGGTCTTGAGTTGGATCCCCAACACCATAGGTGAAAGGAATGAATGAACCAATGCATGAGTGTATGATGAATGAATTAAAGGTATAAGGAGGAGGAGGAAGAGGAGGAGGAGGAGGAGAAATAGAAGAAGATGATGAGTAATTTGACAGAAGGGAAAAAGGGGAGCAGAGTGAGTTTAAAGTGTGGTTTCCAATTCCCAAACGTTAAATTACAGCAGATGGGATAGAGAGAGAAGATGGGAGGGCAGGAGAGGGGGGATAGTAGAGGATAGAAAAGGTAGCAGAATACAACAGTTACTAATATGGCATTTTGTAAAAATGTGGATGTGTAAACAGTGTGATTGTGCAACCTGTATATGGGGTAAAAATGGGAGTTCATAGCTCACTTGAATCTAATGTAGGAAATATGATATCTCAAGAGCTATGTAATGTTTTAAGCAACCAATATAAAAAAGAGGTCTTCATTTTTCTTTGTAGTTGAGATCTCCTGTTTCCGTGACATGTTTAGTTGTGTTCTCTCCTTTAGTCCTCCCATGCTCTAGTTATTCTGATATGGAAAAACTAGCTGATATGCCCAACCAGTCTGTAAATCAGGGACAATTTGTCATTAAGACTAAAGTCACTTCACATTTGCTACAGTCATACTAAATACACTTCTTTGTTGGGAGTTTCAAATATATTTCCTTCAGCTAGATTACAAGTACCTAGAACTCCCATTCTTGTTTATGTAATAGTAACTTCATCAGATTAAATGCTGTACTCTGGAATAAAATAAAATAGGAATAATTTACTCATAAGTTTCCTTAGTCAACCATCTTTATTTACAAAATACTATCTTAAGAATTATAGTTTCATTGAGCTTCAATTGGAGCCAAAGTATAGTCAATTACTGAAGTAAAAGCAGTTACTTAAAAACTAAAAATGGGCTTGGAGAAGACCTATCCTTCATCTTCAGCAAGCATTCACTCAGAGACTCCATGTGATTTTCTGTGTCCCTTAGAACTTGTTCTCCAGCTACTTTAGAGTCCTCTAATGTGATTTTTGCTTTATATTGGACACCTCCTTGTTCCCTGTGTGCTTCAGCTTCTCCTTGTATTGTTGGTCTCTGCGTTTGCGGAAGTTGGGATCCTTCATTCAAAACCTCTTTGATTGCCAGCTTCAGTTCCTCCTCATTCACTTGAAAGAGTCTCCAGTTTGTTTTAGCTTCAGCTATTTGTGATCTGAGGGATTCAGATTCACCTTGGAGGGACTGTATCCTTCTTGATAGATGCGCCATCGTTTCATCCTGTTGACCATGTTTAGCCTTCTGTGCTTTGAGCTCTTCTTCTAGAAAGAGCATTTCAACGCCATGGCTGGATTCGGACCTATGCAGCTTTTCGTAGGTTGCCTCCAGATGTTGTGCTTCCCTTGAACCCTTCTCAAACCTGCAGTAATTTAAAGATGAGTCTAAGCCTTCATGTTCTCTTTCAACAAGGCTAACTTTTTCAAGAAGTCCACATTTTTTTTCAATAAGTCCAGCAAGATGTAGAGCCAGCTTTCTTTCTCTTCCCACGTAAAGCCTGCTACTAACTGACTGAAAACTTCTCCAGAAAAGTGAGAGAACAGCCAAAAATCCAAGAGCTGTACACATCACCAACTCCCAAGGAAAGCCGTAAGGAAGATGGCCTGGCTTCATGTCTTCGGACAATGCTGCCACAACCCTGGGTGCTTCTTCCAGAACCACCCACTAGTATGGCTGAGAGGCAGCCCTAGGCTCCTCCATCACGCCAAGACGGCTTTGGCTCTTGCCACCACAACCACAGTCTGCCCAGGCAGGCCAACACAGGCTGTGGACACTCAGGTGTTTGGTCAGGAACTCCAACCTGCACCAGGCAACGGAGCAGACCACTGTGATCCCCTTCAGGGGCTGAGCGTATGGCGGGTGGTGGGCGTATGGCGGTGGGAGCCATGATCAAGGGCTCCCAGGAGCCTTGTTGTGCTCAGGTGCCCATCAGGGGAGTCTTGTCCCCTTCCCTACCCAGTGCATCCTCGAGTGCCACAGGTTTAGCTCCCTCCCACTGCAGCCAGAGAGATTTCCTCTCCATGCCACCCACCCCTTGATTTGGTTTAGGCCAGGCCAAGGCGGGGCTTAGTAGGAAGATTCCATCCAGTCATAATAACATTCAGTTTGATGTCACTCAAATTCTAAAGCTGTCTAAACTGTTCAAACAGCTTTTATGGCCTATATTGGTCTTTGTGTCCCTTGCCTTTTGTTTTAGTGACTCAGTCCATTCCCTGCCCTTGTGCTCTCCCTATTTCCTTCCTTCCTTGCTTCCTTCCTTATTTCCTGGTTTTTCCCCTTTTCTTCTTCCTTCTTTTCTACCTCCCTCCATCCCTCCAACTTTGCCTCCCTCCCTTCCAACTTTCTCTCTCCCTTCCCTCCCTTTTCTTTTCTTGCAAGTGTTTGGGGTGAAAGTTCATGGCAGGCCGTCCCCAAGCTAGGCAACGTCACTGCCACTGAGCTACAACATCCGCAGACCTGCTGCCACTTCCTATGCAAGTAATTTGAATTTTCTCCAAATAGAAACTCTCACATTAGTCTACTTTCAAAGTAATTTCACAAGAGTTGCTCACGTGGGCACAAATCAGTTATGACAAGTCATTTTTGAAAAGCACGGCACAGCTAATGTTCCTAAAAAGAAGGAGTTGAAAAATTTAGTTGGTTTTCATGTCAGCATTTCTAGACTAGTATTTGTTGAAAATTCTTCAAACTCTTCTTTCAGATTTTTTTTTTTTTTTGGACTTTTCATGGGCTTGAAAACATCTAAGGAAGCTGGCTGGTCCTTATAAATATATAGCCAAGAGAAGGATGGATATGACTCTCTGAAATGGATGTAACTCCTGAACGTGAATTATATTGTTGATGTTAAGACAAAGAGTTCATGGCTTGATGTACAAAAAGGACATCCCAACATATTGTTTTCCTCCCAAGTTAACACTTGACTTGTTGATGAGTCACATATGAGGTTCGAAGGAGAAGATGCACAAGTAATCACTGGTTTTGTAAGCATGCAAGTTCCAAGCCCATAGGCCACCATGCATGATTCGACCTGTTGTTATTTACACTTACACGGCCAGAGCTGTATCACTGTTTAAAAGTTGCCAAATGAGAGTAGCTTGTTTTCCTCTCCAGCACCTGTATCGAATGACCAGCTTTCAAGTGGACTTCCCTGAGCCTTTTTAGTATCTGAACATGCGAGTCCAAAACACTTTAGTCCTACTACTAAGAAGGATACTCACCGTAACACTGTTTTTCTGACCATTAAATGGACAATAAGATGACCCTGGTGTGCAAAGAACAGGACTCAGTGAAGATGTACTGCCTGCTGGTGCATGACACTTTTCTAGGTCTTACGGGCCATGTGGAGGAATCAGCCCAAACACCTTGAAATAGCACTCAATTCATAGTTTACTTAAGGACGGCTTAGGGAGAACTCCTTTCCTCTGAAAGTGTTACTTCAAACGAGATGAGAGTCGAAAAGAAGGTATTGAGAACACTAAGTAAAATGGCTGTGCTTTGTGGAATTGGCAGGATTCATCAATACATGTAACAATGTTTGTCACTGCCTTTGGACCTAACACGTATCAGTGTAGATGAACAGAGACACAGTAAGAAAGATAGCTGGCATAAAACACCAAGGGGATGGGGCTAAGCTGCCTTACTAGGTTTACTTTTTTCACTCTGGTGGCACTTTCTGTTGTCTGTATGAACAGAGTTTCCAAGTACTTTCCCACTTAGCCGGCCTCTCTGTTATTCATACAGTTGAACTACCAGGGAGAGATGGATCAGTTTACCACCTGTGAGGCCTTTTATTCCACATTTTCTGCCCATTGCATGCTTTTGTTTTTTTCAGCTCTTCCTACAAGCCCCCCTAATCCTGATCTCTGCTTAGGCCTCATGATTTCTTTAAGTGTCCCCTTTCATGGAGTCATGTGTACAGATATTATACCTGGTTCTATTGAACTCTACTTAATTCTTTCTCACCTCTGTGCTCCTTTTTCCAAGTCACTCCTCAACACTTACTGTAACCCTTTGAATTGTTTGTCCATTGTCCTTTAAAAAACTCTTTAAAAATTGAACCATTTCGCATGCAGATACAGTCTTCTTGATCTGCTATTAATCCCCCACTACTGACATTGTAAGTTATTGAAATGTACACTTGCAGACCGTTTTCAGATTTTTGATTTCTGTATATCTATCTGTCTATCTATTTACAAACATAACATGGTATTCTGAAAGTGTCGTTGTGCTTTGGAGCTCTACTTTGTGTTTTTCAGAAGCAGGCCTATTACACAGAGATGAATCCATGTTACCTAGATTGAGTTCAAACCGGTATGTGCACTGAGATTCCCATTATATTCTTCTACCTACTAATGGACAGTTAAGTTATATCCAGACCTCACCCCCTCCCCCATTAAGTAAAACCCCTGTGGAGAGACATGTAGATGCCTTTATGAACATATTGATAATTTTTCATGGCAGTGTTTTCCAAAAACCAGTTAGTAAAATCAATGTAATCCTTTGCAGCCTGAAATTACCTTCATGCCAGTTTACTGGTATAAGAACCACAGTATATCAGCAACTATTCTGAAATAGTAGTTCAGGCAGAAGTCATTCTAGATACCAATCAGTGCGGGATCCCCATGTATTTTACACAGCCCATGGCAGGGGACATCCGTCCACTCGTTTAGAGCAACTGATGTTTTATGCTGGCAATTTAGGTTTATTTAAAGGACTGATTTGAAAACAGGTGAGACAGACTGATTAGATTTATTATGTAGGTAGGCTTTCTTTTTCTAGGCCTGAATTTTTCACATTTCAATTAATTGTAGGTCAAGTATCAGGCAGATTCTTCACTGGACTTCAAATGTGATAAAGCTGCTTCTTATTTTTAAGAAGGCTGTTGCAATCCTGCATTTATTTTACACCTCAGTGCATGTTTTACACACAAGCACACACACACACACACACACACACACACACACACACAAACACATAATTAAAGCACATTTAACACTCAAATAAAGCTTTAACTACTAAATCATAACTAGGGTATTTTTTTAATAAGTATTGTGTCTTGGTTTCTACTGGGGAAACATTGTTCAATGTGAGTTTTCTGGTTTGTTGTAGGGCAGTGAATGTTCACTTGTTGGCAATGATATAGAAATGGGGATTAAGAGTTTAAAAGTTTTTATACTAGGTAGGCAGAGTCAGAGTATGGAATCTAAGAATAAGAAATTGGGGAATTTCCTCTTTGTTTCTTCATTTCAATCTCCTAATAATTCATATATATTTTCCTAAAGTCTCCCAGAAAGCAAGGACTAAGTCAATCCACATATCAGTGAACCATAGCAGAATGCAATCCTGAATTTCATATAAGCAGTCATAAAATCAAAAAGACAGGTGCTGGGGTTTTGACTGAGCACTAGAGTGCTGGCTTTGCACTTTCAAAGGTCTTGAGTTGGATCCCCAACACCATAGGTGAAAGGAATGAATGAACCAATGCATGAGTGTATGATGAATGAATTAAAGGTATAAGGAGGAGGAGGAAGAGGAGGAGGAGGAGGAGAAATAGAAGAAGATGATGAGTAATTTGACAGAAGGGAAAAAGGGGAGCAGAGTGAATTTAAAGTGTGGTTTCCAATTCCCAAACGTTAAATTACAGCAGATGGGATAGAGAGAGAAGATGGGAGGGCAGGAGAGGGGGGATAGTAGAGGATAGAAAAGGTAGCAGAATACAACAGTTACTAATATGGCATTTTGTAAAAATGTGGATGTGTAAACAGTGTGATTGTGCAACCTGTATATGGGGTAAAAATGGGAGTTCATAGCTCACTTGAATCTAATGTAGGAAATATGATATCTCAAGAGCTATGTAATGTTTTAAGCAACCAATATAAAAAAGAGGTCTTCAATTTTCTTTGTAGTTGAGATCTCCTGTTTCCGTGACATGTTTAGTTGTGTTCTCTCCTTTAGTCCTCCCATGCTCTAGTTATTCTGATATGGAAAAACTAGCTGATATGCCCAACCAGTCTGTAAATCAGGGACAATTTGTCATTAAGCCTAAAGTCACTTCACATTTGCTACAGTCATACTAAATACACTTCTTTGTTGGGAGTTTCAAATATATTTCCTTCCGCTAGATTACAAGTACCTAGAACGCCCATTCTTGTTTATGTAATAGTAACTTCATCAGATTAAATGCTGTACTCTGGAATAAAATAAAATAGGAATAATTTACTCATAAGATTCCTATGTCAACCATCTTTATTTACAAAATACTATCTTAAGAATTATAGTTTCATTGAGCTTCAATTGGAGCCAAAGTATAGTCAATTACTGAAGTAAAAGCAGTTACTTAAAAACTAAAAATGGGCTTGGAGAAGACCTATCCTTCATCTTCAGCAAGCATTCACTCAGAGACTCCATGTGATTTTCTGTGTCCCTTAGAACTTGTTCTCCAGCTACTTTAGAGTCCTCTAATGTGATTTTTGCTTTATATTGGACACCTCCTTGTTCCCTGTGTGCTTCAGCTTCTCCTTGTATTGTTGGTCTCTGCGTTTGCGGAAGTTGGGATCCTTCATTCAAAACCTCTTTGATTGCCAGCTTCAGTTCCTCCTCATTCACTTGAAAGAGTCTCCAGTTTGTTTTAGCTTCAGCTATTTGTGATCTGAGGGATTCAGATTCACCTTGGAGGGACTGTATCCTTCTTGATAGATGCGCCATCGTTTCATCCTGTTGACCATGTTTAGCCTTCTGTGCTTTGAGCTCTTCTTCTAGAAAGAGCATTTCAACGCCATGGCTGGATTCGGACCTATGCAGCTTTTCGTAGGTTGCCTCCAGATGTTGTGCTTCCCTTGAACCCTTCTCAAACCTGCAGTAATTTAAAGATGAGTCTAAGCCTTCATGTTCTCTTTCAACAAGGCTAACTTTTTCAAGAAGTCCACATTTTTTTTCAATAAGTCCAGCAAGATGTAGAGCCAGCTTTCTTTCTCTTCCCACGTAAAGCCTGCTACTAACCGACTGAAAACTTCTCCAGAAAAGTGAGAGAACAGCCAAAAATCCAAGAGCTGTACACATCACCAACTCCCAAGGAAAGCCGTAAGGAAGATGGCCTGGCTTCATGTCTTCGGACAATGCTGCCACAACCCTGGGTGCTTCTTCCAGAACCACCCACTAGTATGGCTGAGAGGCAGCCCTAGGCTCCTCCATCACGCCAAGACGGCTTTGGCTCTTGCCACCACAACCACAGTCTGCCCAGGCAGGCCAACACAGGCTGTGGACACTCAGGTGTTTGGTCAGGAACTCCAACCTGCACCAGGCAACGGAGCAGACCACTGTGATCCCCTTCAGGGGCTGAGCGTATGGCGGGTGGTGGGCGTATGGCGGTGGGAGCCATGATCAAGGGCTCCCAGGAGCCTTGTTGTGCTCAGGTGCCCATCAGGGGAGTCTTGTCCCCTTCCCTACCCAGTGCATCCTCGAGTGCCACAGGTTTAGCTCCCTCCCACTCCAGCCAGAGAGATTTCCTCTCCATGCCACCCACCCCTTGATTTGGTTTAGGCCAGGCCAAGGCGGGGCTTAGTAGGAAGATTCCATCCAGTCATAATAACATTCAGTTTGATGTCACTCAAATTCTAAAGCTGTCTAAACTGTTCAAACAGCTTTTATGGCCTATATTGGTCTTTGTGTCCCTTGCCTTTTGTTTTAGTGACTCAGTCCATTCCCTGCCCTTGTGCTCTCCCTATTTCCTTCCTTCCTTGCTTCCTTCCTTATTTCCTGGTTTTTCCCCTTTTCTTCTTCCTTCTTTTCTACCTCCCTCCATCCCTCCAACTTTGCCTCCCTCCCTTCCAACTTTCTCTCTCCCTTCCCTCCCTTTTCTTTTCTTGCAAGTGTTTGGGGTGAAAGTTCATGGCAGGCCATCCCCAAGCTAGGCAACGTCACTGCCACTGAGCTACAACATCCCCAGACCTGCTGCCACTTCCTATGCAAGTAATTTGAATTTTCTCCAAATAGAAACTCTCACATTAGTCTACTTTCAAAGTACTTTCACAAGAGTTGCTCACATGGGCACAAATCAGTTATGACAAGTCATTTTTGAAAAGCACGGCACAGCTAATGTTCCTAAAAAGAAGGAGTTGAAAAATTTAGTTGGTTTTCATGTCAGCATTTCTAGACTAGTGTTTGTTGAAAATTCTTCAAACTCTTCTTTCAGATTTTTTTTTTTTGGACTTTTCATGGGCTTGAAAACATCTAAGGAAGCTGGCTGGTCCTTATAAATATATAGCCAAGAGAAGGATGGATATGACTCTCTGAAATGGATGTAACTCCTGAACGTGAATTATATTGTTGATGTTAAGACAAAGAGTTCATGGCTTGATGTACAAAAAGGACATCCCAACATATTGTTTTCCTCCCAAGTTAACACTTGACTTGTTGATGAGTCACATATGAGGTTCGAAGGAGAAGATGCACAAGTAATCACTGGTTTTGTAAGCATGCAAGTTCCAAGCCCATAGGCCACCATGCATGATTCGACCTGTTGTTATTTACACTTACACGGCCAGAGCTGTATCACTGTTTAAAAGTTGCCAAATGAGAGTAGCTTGTTTTCCTCTCCAGCACCTGTATCGAATGACCAGCTTTCAAGTGGACTTCCCTGAGCCTTTTCACTATCTGAACATGCGAGTCCAAAACACTTTAGTCCTACTACTAAGAAGGGTACTCACTGTAACACTGTTTTTCTGACCATTAAATGGACAATAAGATGACCCTGGTGTGCAAAGAACAGGACTCAGTGAAGATGTACTGCCTGCTGGTGCATGACACTTTTCTAGGTCTTACGGGCCATGTGGAGGAATCAGCCCAAACACCTTGAAATAGCACTCAATTCATAGTTTACTTAAGGACGGCTTAGGGAGAACTCCTTTCCTCTGAAAGTGTTACTTCAAACGAGATGAGAGTCGAAAAGAAGGTATTGAGAACACTAAGTAAAATGGCTGTGCTTTGTGGAATTGGCAGGATTCATCAATACATGTAACAATGTTTGTCACTGCCTTTGGACCTAACACGTATCAGTGTAGATGAACAGAGGCACAGTAAGAAAGATAGCTGGCATAAAACACCAAGGGGATGGGGCTAAGCTGCCTTACTAGGTTTACTTTTTTCACTCTGGTGGCACTTTCTGTTGTCTGTATGAACAGAGTTTCCAAGTACTTTCCCACTTAGCCGGCCTCTCTGTTATTCATACAGTTGAACTACCAGGGAGAGATGGATCAGTTTACCACCTGTGAGGCCTTTTATTCCACATTTTCTGCCCATTGCATGCTTCTGTTTTTTTCAGCTCTTCCTACAAGCCCCCCTAATCCTGATCTCTCCTTAGGCCTTATGATTTCTTTAAGTGTCCCCTTTCATGGAGTCATGTGTACAGATATTATACCTGGTTCTATTGAACTCTACTTAATTCTTTCTCACCTCTGTGCTCCTTTTACCAAGTCACTCCTCAACACTTACTGTAACCCTTTGAATTGTTTGTCCATTGTCCTTTAAACAACTCTTTAAAAATTGAACCATTTCGCATGCAGATACAGTCTTCTTGATCTGCTATTGATCCCCCTCTACTGACATTGTAAGTTATTGAAATGTACACTTGCAGACCGTTTTCAGATTTTTGATTTCTGTATATCTATCTGTCTATCTATTTACAAACATAACATGGTATTCTGAAAGTGTCGTTGTGCTTTTGGAGCTCTACTTTGTGTTTTTCAGAAGCAGGCCTATTACACAGAGATGAATCCATGTTACCTAGATTGAGTTCAAACCGGTATGTGCACTGAGATTCCCATTATATTCTTCTACCTACTAATGGACAGTTAAGTTATATCCAGACCTCACCCCCTCCCCCATTAAGTAAAACCCCTGTGGAGAGACATGTAGATGCCTTTATGAACATATTGATAATTTTTCATGGCAGTGTTTTCCAAAAACCAGTTAGTAAAATCAATGTATTCCTTTGCAGCCTGAAATTACCTTCATGCCAGTTTACTGGTATAAGAACCGCAGTATATCAGCAACTATTCTCCAATAGTAGTTCAGGCAGAAGTCATTCTAGATACCAATCAGTGCGGGATCCTCCATGTATTTTACACAGCCCATGGCAGGGGACATCCGTCCACTCGTTTAGAGCAACTGATGTTTTATGCTGGCAATTTAGGTATATTTAAAGGACTTATTTGAAAACAGGTGAGACAGACTGATTAGATTTATTATGTAGGTTGGCTTTGTTTTTCTAGGCCTGAATTTTTCACATTTCAATTAATTGTAGGTCAAGTATCAGGCAGATTCTTCACTGGGCTTCAAATGTGATAAAGCTGCTTCTTATTTTTAAGAAGGCTGTTGCAATCCTGCATTTATTTTAACCTCAGTGCATGTTTTACACACAAGCACACACACACACACACACACACACACACACACACACACAAACACATAATTAGAGCACATTTAACACTCAAATAAAGCTTTAACTACTAAATCATAAGTAGGGTATTTTTTTAATAAGTATTGTGTCTTGGTCTCTACTGGGGAAACATTGTTCAATGTGAGTTTTCTGGTTTGTTGTAGGGCAGTGAATGTTCACTTGTTGGCAATGATATAGAAATGGGGATTAAGAGTTTAAAAGTTTTTATACTAGGTAGGCAGAGTCAGAGTATGGAATCTAAGAATAAGAAATTGGGGAATTTCCTCTTTGTTTCTTCATTTCAATCTCCTAATAATTCATATATATTTTCCTAAAGTCTCCCAGAAAGCAAGGACTAAGTCAATCCACATATCAGTGAACCATAGCAGAATGCAATCCTGAATTTCATATAAGCAGTCATAAAATCAAAAAGACAGGTGCTGGGGTTTTGACTGAGCACTAGAGTGCTGGCTTTGCACTTTCAAAGGTCTTGAGTTGGATCCCCAACACCATAGGTGAAAGGAATGAATGAACCAATGCATGAGTGTATGATGAATGAATTAAAGGTATAAGGAGGAGGAGGAAGAGGAGGAGGAGGAGGAGAAATAGAAGAAGATGATGAGTAATTTGACAGAAGGGAAAAAGGGGAGCAGAGTGAATTTAAAGTGTGGTTTCCAATTCCCAAACGTTAAATTACAGCAGATGGGATAGAGAGAGAAGATGGGAGGGCAGGAGAGGGGGGATAGTAGAGGATAGAAAAGGTAGCAGAATACAACAGTTACTAATATGGCATTTTGTAAAAATGTGGATGTGTAAACAGTGTGATTGTGCAACCTGTATATGGGGTAAAAATGGGAGTTCATAGCTCACTTGAATCTAATGTAGGAAATATGATATCTCAAGAGCTATGTAATGTTTTAAGCAACCAATATAAAAAAGAGGTCTTCATTTTTCTTTGTAGTTGAGATCTCCTGTTTCCGTGACATGTTTAGTTGTGTTCTCTCCTTTAGTCCTCCCATGCTCTAGTTATTCTGATATGGAAAAACTAGCTGATATGCCCAACCAGTCTGTAAATCAGGGACAATTTGTCATTAAGCCTAAAGTCACTTCACATTTGCTACAGTCATACTAAATACACTTCTTTGTTGGGAGTTTCAAATATATTTCCTTCAGCTAGATTACAAGTTCCTAGAACGCCCATTCTTGTTTATGTAATAGTAACTTCATCAGATTAAATGCTGTACTCTGGAATAAAATAAAATAGGAATAATTTACTCATAAGATTCCTATGTCAACCATCTTTATTTACAAAATACTATCTTAAGAATTATAGTTTCATTGAGCTTCAATTGGAGCCAAAGTATAGTCAATTACTGAAGTAAAAGCAGTTACTTAAAAACTAAAAATGGGCTTGGAGAAGACCTATCCTTCATCTTCAGCAAGCATTCACTCAGAGACTCCATGTGATTTTCTGTGTCCCTTAGAACTTGTTCTCCAGCTACTTTAGAGTCCTCTAATGTGATTTTTGCTTTATATTGGACACCTCCTTGTTCCCTGTGTGCTTCAGCTTCTCCTTGTATTGTTGGTCTCTGCGTTTGCGGAAGTTGGGATCCTTCATTCAAAACCTCTTTGATTGCCAGCTTCAGTTCCTCCTCATTCACTTGAAAGAGTCTCCAGTTTGTTTTAGCTTCAGCTATTTGTGATCTGAGGGATTCAGATTCACCTTGGAGGGACTGTATCCTTCTTGATAGATGCGCCATCGTTTCATCCTGTTGACCATGTTTAGCCTTCTGTGCTTTGAGCTCTTCTTCTAGAAAGAGCATTTCAACGCCATGGCTGGATTCGGACCTATGCAGCTTTTCGTAGGTTGCCTCCAGATGTTGTGCTTCCCTTGAACCCTTCTCAAACCTGCAGTAATTTAAAGATGAGTCTAAGCCTTCATGTTCTCTTTCAACAAGGCTAACTTTTTCAAGAAGTCCACATTTTTTTTCAATAAGTCCAGCAAGATGTAGAGCCAGCTTTCTTTCTCTTCCCACGTAAAGCCTGCTACTAACCGACTGAAAACTTCTCCAGAAAAGTGAGAGAACAGCCAAAAATCCAAGAGCTGTACACATCACCAACTCCCAAGGAAAGCCGTAAGGAAGATGGCCTGGCTTCATGTCTTCGGACAATGCTGCCACAACCCTGGGTGCTTCTTCCAGAACCACCCACTAGTATGGCTGAGAGGCAGCCCTAGGCTCCTCCATCACGCCAAGACGGCTTTGGCTCTTGCCACCACAACCACAGTCTGCCCAGGCAGGCCAACACAGGCTGTGGACACTCAGGTGTTTGGTCAGGAACTCCAACCTGCACCAGGCAACGGAGCAGACCACTGTGATCCCCTTCAGGGGCTGAGCGTATGGCGGGTGGTGGGCGTATGGTGGTGGGAGCCATGATCAAGGGCTCCCAGGAGCCTTGTTGTGCTCAGGTGCCCATCAGGGGAGTCTTGTCCCCTTCCCTACCCAGTGCATCCTCGAGTGCCACAGGTTTAGCTCCCTCCCACTCCAGCCAGAGAGATTTCCTCTCCATGCCACCCACCCCTTGATTTGGTTTAGGCCAGGCCAAGGCGGGGCTTAGTAGGAAGATTCCATCCAGTCATAATAACATTCAGTTTGATGTCACTCAAATTCTAAAGCTGTCTAAACTGTTCAAACAGCTTTTATGGCCTATATTGGTCTTTGTGTCCCTTGCCTTTTGTTTTAGTGACTCAGTCCATTCCCTGCCCTTGTGCTCTCCCTATTTCCTTCCTTCCTTGCTTCCTTCCTTATTTCCTGGTTTTTCCCCTTTTCTTCTTCCTTCTTTTCTACCTCCCTCCATCCCTCCAACTTTGCCTCCCTCCCTTCCAACTTTCTCTCTCCCTTCCCTCCCTTTTCTTTTCTTGCAAGTGTTTGGGGTGAAAGTTCATGGCAGGCCATCCCCAAGCTAGGCAACGTCACTGCCACTGAGCTACAACATCCCCAGACCTGCTGCCACTTCCTATGCAAGTAATTTGAATTTTCTCCAAATAGAAACTCTCACATTAGTCTACTTTCAAAGTACTTTCACAAGAGTTGCTCACATGGGCACAAATCAGTTATGACAAGTCATTTTTGAAAAGCACGGCACAGCTAATGTTCCTAAAAAGAAGGAGTTGAAAAATTTAGTTGGTTTTCATGTCAGCATTTCTAGACTAGTATTTGTTGAAAATTCTTCAAACTCTTCTTTCAGATTTTTTTTTTTTTGGACTTTTCATGGGCTTGAAAACATCTAAGGAAGCTGGCTGGTCCTTATAAATATATAGCCAAGAGAAGGATGGATATGACTCTCTGAAATGGATGTAACTCCTGAACGTGAATTATATTGTTGATGTTAAGACAAAGAGTTCATGGCTTGATGTACAAAAAGGACATCCCAACATATTGTTTTCCTCCCAAGTTAACACTTGACTTGTTGATGAGTCACATATGAGGTTCGAAGGAGAAGATGCACAAGTAATCACTGGTTTTGTAAGCATGCAAGTTCCAAGCCCATAGGCCACCATGCATGATTCGACCTGTTGTTATTTACACTTACACGGCCAGAGCTGTATCACTGTTTAAAAGTTGCCAAATGAGAGTAGCTTGTTTTCCTCTCCAGCACCTGTATCGAATGACCAGCTTTCAAGTGGACTTCCCTGAGCCTTTTCACTATCTGAACATGCGAGTCCAAAACACTTTAGTCCTACTACTAAGAAGGGTACTCACTGTAACACTGTTTTTCTGACCATTAAATGGACAATAAGATGACCCTGGTGTGCAAAGAACAGGACTCAGTGAAGATGTACTGCCTGCTGGTGCATGACACTTTTCTAGGTTTTACGGGCCATGTGGAGGAATCAGCCCAAACACCTTGAAATAGCACTCAATTCATAGTTTACTTAAGGTCACATGTGGCTTAGGGAGAACTCCTTTCCTCTGAAAGTGTTACTTCAAACGAGATGAGAGTCGAAAAGAAGGTATTGAGAACACTAAGTAAAATGGCTGTGCTTTGTGGAATTGGCAGGATTCATCAATACATGTAACAATGTTTGTCACTGCCTTTGGACCTAACACGTATCAGTGTAGATGAACAGAGGCACAGTAAGAAAGATAGCTGGCATAAAACACCAAGGGGATGGGGCTAAGCTGCCTTACTAGGTTTACTTTTTTCACTCTGGTGGCACTTTCTGTTGTCTGTATGAACAGAGTTTCCAAGTACTTTCCCACTTAGCCGGCCTCTCTGTTATTCATACAGTTGAACTACCAGGGAGAGATGGATCAGTTTACCACCTGTGAGGCCTTTTATTCCACATTTTCTGCCCATTGCATGCTTCTGTTTTTTTCAGCTCTTCCTACAAGCCCCCCTAATCCTGATCTCTCCTTAGGCCTTATGATTTCTTTAAGTGTCCCCTTTCATGGAGTCATGTGTACAGATATTATACCTGGTTCTATTGAACTCTACTTAATTCTTTCTCACCTCTGTGCTCCTTTTACCAAGTCACTCCTCAACACTTACTGTAACCCTTTGAATTGTTTGTCCATTGTCCTTTAAACAACTCTTTAAAAATTGAACCATTTCGCATGCAGATACAGTCTTCTTGATCTGCTATTGATCCCCCTCTACTGACATTGTAAGTTATTGAAATGTACACTTGCAGACCGTTTTCAGATTTTTGATTTCTGTATATCTATCTGTCTATCTATTTACAAACATAACATGGTATTCTGAAAGTGTCGTTGTGCTTTTGGAGCTCTACTTTGTGTTTTTCAGAAGCAGGCCTATTACACAGAGATGAATCCATGTTACCTAGATTGAGTTTAAACCGGTATGTGCACTGAGATTCCCATTATATTCTTCTACCTACTAATGGACAGTTAAGTTATATCCAGACCTCACCCCCTCCCCCATTAAGTAAAACCCCTGTGGAGAGACATGTAGATGCCTTTATGAACATATTGAAAATTTTTCATGGCAGTGTTTTCCAAAAACCAGTTAGTAAAATCAATGTATTCCTTTGCAGCCTGAAATTACCTTCATGCCAGTTTACTGGTATAAGAACCGCAGTATATCAGCAACTATTCTCCAATAGTAGTTCAGGCAGAAGTCATTCTAGATACCAATCAGTGCGGGATCCTCCATGTATTTTACACAGCCCATGGCAGGGGACATCCGTCCACTCGTTTAGAGCAACTGATGTTTTATGCTGGCAATTTAGGTATATTTAAAGGACTGATTTGAAAACAGGTGAGACAGACTGATTAGATTTATTATGTAGGTTGGCTTTGTTTTTCTAGGCCTGAATTTTTCACATTTCAATTAATTGTAGGTCAAGTATCAGGCAGATTCTTCACTGGGCTTCAAATGTGATAAAGCTGCTTCTTATTTTTAAGAACCCTGTTGCAATCCTGCATTTATTTTAACCTCAGTGCATGTTTTACACACAAGCGCACACACACACACACACACACACACACACACACACACACAAACACATAATTAGAGCACATTTAACACTCAAATAAAGCTTTAACTACTAAATCATAAGTAGGGTATTTTTTTAATAAGTATTGTGTCTTGGTCTCTACTGGGGAAACATTGTTCAATGTGAGTTTTCTGGTTTGTTGTAGGGCAGTGAATGTTCACTTGTTGGCAATGATATAGAAATGGGGATTAAGAGTTTAAAAGTTTTTATACTAGGTAGGCAGAGTCAGAGTATGGAATCTAAGAATAAGAAATTGGGGAATT
Organism: Callospermophilus lateralis; assembly: GCF_048772815.1. Classification (NCBI taxonomy): domain Eukaryota; kingdom Metazoa; phylum Chordata; class Mammalia; order Rodentia; family Sciuridae; genus Callospermophilus; species Callospermophilus lateralis. Next base: position 4,000,518 of record NW_027514826.1, on the reverse strand, counting down.
TCCTCTTTGTTTCTTCATTTCAATCTCCTAATAATTCATATATATTTTCCTAAAGTCTCCCAGAAAGCAAGGACTAAGTCAATCCACATATCAGTGAACCATAGCAGAATGCAATCCTGAATTTCATATAAGCAGTCATAAAATCAAAAAGACAGGTGCTGGGGTTTTGACTGAGCACTAGAGTGCTGGCTTTGCACTTTCAAAGGTCTTGAGTTGGATCCCCAACACCATAGGTGAAAGGAATGAATGAACCAATGCATGAGTGTATGATGAATGAATTAAAGGTATAAGGAGGAGGAGGAAGAGGAGGAGGAGGAGGAGAAATAGAAGAAGATGATGAGTAATTTGACAGAAGGGAAAAAGGGGAGCAGAGTGAATTTAAAGTGTGGTTTCCAATTCCCAAACGTTAAATTACAGCAGATGGGATAGAGAGAGAAGATGGGAGGGCAGGAGAGGGGGGATAGTAGAGGATAGAAAAGGTAGCAGAATACAACAGTTACTAATATGGCATTTTGTAAAAATGTGGATGTGTAAACAGTGTGATTGTGCAACCTGTATATGGGGTAAAAATGGGAGTTCATAGCTCACTTGAATCTAATGTAGGAAATATGATATCTCAAGAGCTATGTAATGTTTTAAGCAACCAATATAAAAAAGAGGTCTTCATTTTTCTTTGTAGTTGAGATCTCCTGTTTCCGTGACATGTTTAGTTGTGTTCTCTCCTTTAGTCCTCCCATGCTCTAGTTATTCTGATATGGAAAAACTAGCTGATATGCCCAACCAGTCTGTAAATCAGGGACAATTTGTCATTAAGCCTAAAGTCACTTTACATTTGCTACAGTCATACTAAATACACTTCTTTGTTGGGAGTTTCAAATATATTTCCTTCAGCTAGATTACAAGTACCTAGAACTCCCATTCTTGTTTATGTAATAGTAACTTCATCAGATTAAATGCTGTACTCTGGAATAAAATAAAATAGGAATAATTTACTCATAAGATTCCTATGTCAACCATCTTTATTTACAAAATACTATCTTAAGAATTATAGTTTCATTGAGCTTCAATTGGAGCCAAAGTATAGTCAATTACTGAAGTAAAAGCAGTTACTTAAAAACTAAAAATGGGCTTGGAGAAGACCTATCCTTCATCTTCAGCAAGCATTCACTCAGAGACTCCATGTGATTTTCTGTGTCCCTTAGAACTTGTTCTCCAGCTACTTTAGAGTCCTCTAATGTGATTTTTGCTTTATATTGGACACCTCCTTGTTCCCTGTGTGCTTCAGCTTCTCCTTGTATTGTTGGTCTCTGCGTTTGCGGAAGTTGGGATCCTTCATTCAAAACCTCTTTGATTGCCAGCTTCAGTTCCTCCTCATTCACTTGAAAGAGTCTCCAGTTTGTTTTAGCTTCAGCTATTTGTGATCTGAGGGATTCAGATTCACCTTGGAGGGACTGTATCCTTCTTGATAGATGCGCCATCGTTTCATCCTGTTGACCATGTTTAGCCTTCTGTGCTTTGAGCTCTTCTTCTAGAAAGAGCATTTCAACGCCATGGCTGGATTCGGACCTATGCAGCTTTTCGTAGGTTGCCTCCAGATGTTGTGCTTCCCTTGAACCCTTCTCAAACCTGCAGTAATTTAAAGATGAGTCTAAGCCTTCATGTTCTCTTTCAACAAGGCTAACTTTTTCAAGAAGTCCACATTTTTTTTCAATAAGTCCAGCAAGATGTAGAGCCAGCTTTCTTTCTCTTCCCACGTAAAGCCTGCTACTAACTGACTGAAAACTTCTCCAGAAAAGTGAGAGAACAGCCAAAAATCCAAGAGCTGTACACATCACCAACTCCCAAGGAAAGCCGTAAGGAAGATGGCCTGGCTTCATGTCTTCGGACAATGCTGCCACAACCCTGGGTGCTTCTTCCAGAACCACCCACTAGTATGGCTGAGAGGCAGCCCTAGGCTCCTCCATCACGCCAAGACGGCTTTGGCTCTTGCCACCACAACCACAGTCTGCCCAGGCAGGCCAACACAGGCTGTGGACACTCAGGTGTTTGGTCAGGAACTCCAACCTGCACCAGGCAACGGAGCAGACCACTGTGATCCCCTTCAGGGGCTGAGCGTATGGCGGGTGGTGGGCGTATGGCGGTGGGAGCCATGATCAAGGGCTCCCAGGAGCCTTGTTGTGCTCAGGTGCCCATCAGGGGAGTCTTGTCCCCTTCCCTACCCAGTGCATCCTCGAGTGCCACAGGTTTAGCTCCCTCCCACTGCAGCCAGAGAGATTTCCTCTCCATGCCACCCACCCCTTGATTTGGTTTAGGCCAGGCCAAGGCGGGCCTTAGTAGGAAGATTCCATCCAGTCATAATAACATTCAGTTTGATGTCACTCAAATTCTAAAGCTGTCTAAACTGTTCAAACAGCTTTTATGGCCTATATTGGTCTTTGTGTCCCTTGCCTTTTGTTTTAGTGACTCAGTCCATTCCCTGCCCTTGTGCTCTCCCTATTTCCTTCCTTCCTTGCTTCCTTCCTTATTTCCTGGTTTTTCCCCTTTTCTTCTTCCTTCTTTTCTACCTCCCTCCATCCCTCCAACTTTGCCTCCCTCCCTTCCAACTTTCTCTCTCCCTTCCCTCCCTTTTCTTTTCTTGCAAGTGTTTGGGGTGAAAGTTCATGGCAGGCCGTCCCCAAGCTAGGCAACGTCACTGCCACTGAGCTACAACATCCGCAGACCTGCTGCCACTTCCTATGCAAGTAATTTGAATTTTCTCCAAATAGAAACTCTCACATTAGTCTACTTTCAAAGTACTTTCACAAGAGTTGCTCACGTGGGCACAAATCAGTTATGACAAGTCATTTTTGAAAAGCACGGCACAGCTAATGTTCCTAAAAAGAAGGAGTTGAAAAATTTAGTTGGTTTTCATGTCAGCATTTCTAGACTAGTATTTGTTGAAAATTCTTCAAACTCTTCTTTCAGATTTTTTTTTTTTTTTGGACTTTTCATGGGCTTGAAAACATCTAAGGAAGCTGGCTGGTCCTTATAAATATATAGCCAAGAGAAGGATGGATATGACTCTCTGAAATGGATGTAACTCCTGAACGTGAATTATATTGTTGATGTTAAGACAAAGAGTTCATGGCTTGATGTACAAAAAGGACATCCCAACATATTGTTTTCCTCCCAAGTTAACACTTGACTTGTTGATGAGTCACATATGAGGTTCGAAGGAGAAGATGCACAAGTAATCACTGGTTTTGTAAGCATGCAAGTTCCAAGCCCATATTCCACCATGCATGATTCGACCTGTTGTTATTTACACTTACACGGCCAGAGCTGTATCACTGTTTAAAAGTTGCCAAATGAGAGTAGCTTGTTTTCCTCTCCAGCACCTGTATCGAATGACCAGCTTTCAAGTGGACTTCCCTGAGCCTTTTTAGTATCTGAACATGCGAGTCCAAAACACTTTAGTCCTACTACTAAGAAGGATACTCACCGTAACACTGTTTTTCTGACCATTAAATGGACAATAAGATGACCCTGGTGTGCAAAGAACAGGACTCAGTGAAGATGTACTGCCTGCTGGTGCATGACACTTTTCTAGGTCTTACGGGCCATGTGGAGGAATCAGCCCAAACACCTTGAAATAGCACTCAATTCATAGTTTACTTAAGGACGGCTTAGGGAGAACTCCTTTCCTCTGAAAGTGTTACTTCAAACGAGATGAGAGTCGAAAAGAAGGTATTGAGAACACTAAGTAAAATGGCTGTGCTTTGTGGAATTGGCAGGATTCATCAATACATGTAACAATGTTTGTCACTGCCTTTGGACCTAACACGTATCAGTGTAGATGAACAGAGACACAGTAAGAACGATAGCTGGCATAAAACACCAAGGGGATGGGGCTAAGCTGCCTTACTAGGTTTACTTTTTTCACTCTGGTGGCACTTTCTGTTGTCTGTATGAACAGAGTTTCCAAGTACTTTCCCACTTAGCCGGCCTCTCTGTTATTCATACAGTTGAACTACCAGGGAGAGATGGATCAGTTTACCACCTGTGAGGCCTTTTATTCCACATTTTCTGCCCATTACATGCTTCTGTTTTTTTCAGCTCTTCCTACAAGCCCCCCTAATCCTGATCTCTCCTTAGGCCTTATGATTTCTTTAAGTGTCCCCTTTCATGGAGTCATGTGTACAGATATTATACCTGGTTCTATTGAACTCTACTTAATTCTTTCTCACCTCTGTGCTCCTTTTACCAAGTCACTCCTCAACACTTACTGTAACCCTTTGAATTGTTTGTCCATTGTCCTTTAAACAACTCTTTAAAAATTGAACCATTTCGCATGCAGATACAGTCTTCTTGATCTGCTATTAATCCCCCACTACTGACATTGTAAGTTATTGAAATGTACACTTGCAGACCGTTTTCAGATTTTTGATTTCTGTATATCTATCTGTCTATCTATTTACAAACATAACATGGTATTCTGAAAGTGTCGTTGTGCTTTTGGAGCTCTACTTTGTGTTTTTCAGAAGCAGGCCTATTACACAGAGATGAATCCATGTTACCTAGATTGAGTTCAAACCGGTATGTGCACTGAGATTCCCATTATATTCTTCTACCTACTAATGGACAGTTAAGTTATATCCAGACCTCACCCCCTCCCCCATTAAGTAAAACCCCTGTGGAGAGACATGTAGATGCCTTTATGAACATATTGATAATTTTTCATGGCAGTGTTTTCCAAAAACCAGTTAGTAAAATCAATGTATTCCTTTGCAGCCTGAAATTACCTTCATGCCAGTTTACTGGTATAAGAACCGCAGTATATCAGCAACTATTCTCCAATAGTAGTTCAGGCAGAAGTCATTCTAGATACCAATCAGTGAGGGATCCTCCATGTATTTTACACAGCCCATGGCAGGGGACATCCGTCCACTCGTTTAGAGCAACTGATGTTTTATGCTGGCAATTTAGGTATATTTAAAGGACTGATTTGAAAACAGGTGAGACAGACTGATTAGATTTATTATGTAGGTTGGCTTTGTTTTTCTAGGCCTGAATTTTTCACATTTCAATTAATTGTAGGTCAAGTATCAGGCAGATTCTTCACTGGGCTTCAAATGTGATAAAGCTGCTTCTTATTTTTAAGAAGGCTGTTGCAATCCTGCATTTATTTTAACCTCAGTGCATGTTTTACACACAAGCACACACACACACACACACACACACACACACACACAAACACATAATTAGAGCACATTTAACACTCAAATAAAGCTTTAACTACTAAATCATAAGTAGGGTATTTTTTTAATAAGTATTGTGTCTTGGTCTCTACTGGGGAAACATTGTTCAATGTGAGTTTTCTGGTTTGTTGTAGGGCAGTGAATGTTCACTTGTTGGCAATGATATAGAAATGGGGATTAAGAGTTTAAAAGTTTTTATACTAGGTAGGCAGAGTCAGAGTATGGAATCTAAGAATAAGAAATTGGGGAATTTCCTCTTTGTTTCTTCATTTCAATCTCCTAATAATTCATATATATTTTCCTAAAGTCTCCCAGAAAGCAAGGACTAAGTCAATCCACATATCAGTGAACCATAGCAGAATGCAATCCTGAATTTCATATAAGCAGTCATAAAATCAAAAAGACAGGTGCTGGGGTTTTGACTGAGCACTAGAGTGCTGGCTTTGCACTTTCAAAGGTCTTGAGTTGGATCCCCAACACCATAGGTGAAAGGAATGAATGAACCAATGCATGAGTGTATGATGAATGAATTAAAGGTATAAGGAGGAGGAGGAAGAGGAGGAGGAGGAGAAATAGAAGAAGATGATGAGTAATTTGACAGAAGGGAAAAAGGGGAGCAGAGTGAATTTAAAGTGTGGTTTCCAATTCCCAAACGTTAAATTACAGCAGATGGGATAGAGAGAGAAGATGGGAGGGCAGGAGAGGGGGGATAGTAGAGGATAGAAAAGGTAGCAGAATACAACAGTTACTAATATGGCATTTTGTAAAAATGTGGATGTGTAAACAGTGTGATCGTGCAACCTGTATATGGGGTAAAAATGGGAGTTCATAGCTCACTTGAATCTAATGTAGGAAATATGATATCTCAAGAGCTATGTAATGTTTTAAGCAACCAATATAAAAAAGAGGTCTTCATTTTTCTTTGTAGTTGAGATCTCCTGTTTCCGTGACATGTTTAGTTGTGTTCTCTCCTTTAGTCCTCCCATGCTCTAGTTATTCTGATATGGAAAAACTAGCTGATATGCCCAACCAGTCTGTAAATCAGGGACAATTTGTCATTAAGCCTAAAGTCACTTTACATTTGCTACAGTCATACTAAATACACTTCTTTGTTGGGAGTTTCAAATATATTTCCTTCAGCTAGATTACAAGTACCTAGAACTCCCATTCTTGTTTATGTAATAGTAACTTCATCAGATTAAATGCTGTACTCTGGAATAAAATAAAATAGGAATAATTTACTCATAAGATTCCTATGTCAACCATCTTTATTTACAAAATACTATCTTAAGAATTATAGTTTCATTGAGCTTCAATTGGAGCCAAAGTATAGTCAATTACTGAAGTAAAAGCAGTTACTTAAAAACTAAAAATGGGCTTGGAGAAGACCTATCCTTCATCTTCAGCAAGCATTCACTCAGAGACTCCATGTGATTTTCTGTGTCCCTTAGAACTTGTTCTCCAGCTACTTTAGAGTCCTCTAATGTGATTTTTGCTTTATATTGGACACCTCCTTGTTCCCTGTGTGCTTCAGCTTCTCCTTGTATTGTTGGTCTCTGCGTTTGCGGAAGTTGGGATCCTTCATTCGAAACCTCTTTGATTGCCAGCTTCAGTTCCTCCTCATTCACTTGAAAGAGTCTCCAGTTTGTTTTAGCTTCAGCTATTTGTGATCTGAGGGATTCAGATTCACCTTGGAGGGACTGTATCCTTCTTGATAGATGCGCCATCGTTTCATCCTGTTGACCATGTTTAGCCTTCTGTGCTTTGAGCTCTTCTTCTAGAAAGAGCATTTCAACGCCATGGCTGGATTCGGACCTATGCAGCTTTTCGTAGGTTGCCTCCAGATGTTGTGCTTCCCTTGAACCCTTCTCAAACCTGCAGTAATTTAAAGATGAGTCTAAGCCTTCATGTTCTCTTTCAACAAGGCTAACTTTTTCAAGAAGTCCACATTTTTTTTCAATAAGTCCAGCAAGATGTAGAGCCAGCTTTCTTTCTCTTCCCACGTAAAGCCTGCTACTAACCGACTGAAAACTTCTCCAGAAAAGTGAGAGAACAGCCAAAAATCCAAGAGCTGTACACATCACCAACTCCCAAGGAAAGCCGTAAGGAAGATGGCCTGGCTTCATGTCTTTGGACAATGCTGCCACAACCCTGGGTGCTTCTTCCAGAACCACCCACTAGTATGGCTGAGAGGCAGCCCTAGGCTCCTCCATCACGCCAAGACGGCTTTGGCTCTTGCCACCACAACCACAGTCTGCCCAGGCAGGCCAACACAGGCTGTGGACACTCAGGTGTTTGGTCAGGAACTCCAACCTGCACCAGGCAACGGAGCAGACCACTGTGATCCCCTTCAGGGGCTGAGCGTATGGCGGGTGGTGGGCGTATGGCGGTGGGAGCCATGATCAAGGGCTCCCAGGAGCCTTGTTGTGCTCAAGTGCCCATCAGGGGAGTCTTGTCCCCTTCCCTACCCAGTGCATCCTCGAGTGCCACAGGTTTAGCTCCCTCCCACTGCAGCCAGAGAGATTTCCTCTCCATGCCACCCACCCCTTGATTTGGTTTAGGCCAGGCCAAGGCGGGCCTTAGTAGGAAGATTCCATCCAGTCATAATAACATTCAGTTTGATGTCACTCAAATTCTAAAGCTGTCTAAACTGTTCAAACAGCTTTTATGGCCTATATTGGTCTTTGTGTCCCTTGCCTTTTGTTTTAGTGACTCAGTCCATTCCCTGCCCTTGTGCTCTCCCTATTTCCTTCCTTCCTTGCTTCCTTCCTTATTTCCTGGTTTTTCCCCTTTTCTTCTTCCTTCTTTTCTACCTCCCTCCATCCCTCCAACTTTGCCTCCCTCCCTTCCAACTTTCTCTCTCCCTTCCCTCCCTTTTCTTTTCTTGCAAGTGTTTGGGGTGAAAGTTCATGGCAGGCCATCCCCAAGCTAGGCAACGTCACTGCCACTGAGCTACAACATCCCCAGACCTGCTGCCACTTCCTATGCAAGTAATTTGAATTTTCTCCAAATAGAAACTCTCACATTAGTCTACTTTCAAAGTAATTTCACAAGAGTTGCTCACATGGGCACAAATCAGTTATGACAAGTCATTTTTGAAAAGCACGGCACAGCTAATGTTCCTAAAAAGAAGGAGTTGAAAAATTTAGTTGGTTTTCATGTCAGCATTTCTAGACTAGTATTTGTTGAAAATTCTTCAAACTCTTCTTTCAGATTTTTTTTTTTTTTTGGACTTTTCATGGGCTTGAAAACATCTAAGGAAGCTGGCTGGTCCTTATAAATATATAGCCAAGAGAAGGATGGATATGACTCTCTGAAATGGATGTAACTCCTGAACGTGAATTATATTGTTGATGTTAAGACAAAGAGTTCATGGCTTGATGTACAAAAAGGACATCCCAACATATTGTTTTCCTCCCAAGTTAACACTTGACTTGTTGATGAGTCACATATGAGGTTCGAAGGAGAAGATGCACAAGTAATCACTGGTTTTGTAAGCATGCAAGTTCCAAGCCCATAGGCCACCATGCATGATTCGACCTGTTGTTATTTACACTTACACGGCCAGAGCTGTATCACTGTTTAAAAGTTGCCAAATGAGAGTAGCTTGTTTTCCTCTCCAGCACCTGTATCGAATGACCAGCTTTCAAGTGGACTTCCCTGAGCCTTTTCAGTATCTGAACATGCGAGTCCAAAACACTTTAGTCCTACTACTAAGAAGGATACTCACTGTAACACTGTTTTTCTGACCATTAAATGGACAATAAGATGACCCTGGTGTGCAAAGAACAGGACTCAGTGAAGATGTACTGCCTGCTGGTGCATGACACTTTTCTAGGTTTTACGGGCCATGTGGAGGAATCAGCCCAAACACCTTGAAATAGCACTCAATTCATAGTTTACTTAAGGACACATGTGGCTTAGGGAGAACTCCTTTCCTCTGAAAGTGTTACTTCAAACGAGATGAGAGTCGAAAAGAAGGTATTGAGAACACTAAGTAAAATGGCTGTGCTTTGTGGAATTGGCAGGATTCATCAATACATGTAACAATGTTTGTCACTGCCTTTGGACCTAACACGTATCAGTGTAGATGACCAGAGGCACAGTAAGAAAGATAGCTGGCATAAAACACCAAGGGGATGGGGCTAAGCTGCCTTACTAGGTTTACTTTTTTCACTCTGGTGGCACTTTCTGTTGTCTGTATGAACAGAGTTTCCAAGTACTTTCCCACTTAGCCGGCCTCTCTGTTATTCATACAGTTGAACTACCAGGGAGAGATGGATCAGTTTACCACCTGTGAGGCCTTTTATTCCACATTTTCTGCCCATTGCATGCTTTTGTTTTTTTCAGCTCTTCCTACAAGCCCCCCTAATCCTGATCTCTCCTTAGGCCTTATGATTTCTTTAAGTGTCCCCTTTCATGGAGTCATGTGTACAGATATTATACCTGGTTCTATTGAACACTACTTAATTCTTTCTCACCTCTGTGCTCCTTTTACCAAGTCACTCCTCAACACTTACTGTAACCCTTTGAATTGTTTGTCCATTGTCCTTTAAAAAACTCTTTAAAAATTGAACCATTTCGCATGCAGATACAGTTTTCTTGATCTGCTATTAATCCCCCACTACTGACATTGTAAGTTATTGAAATGTACACTTGCAGACCGTTTTCAGATTTTTGATTTCTGTATATCTATCTGTCTATCTATTTACAAACATAACATGGTATTCTGAAAGTGTCGTTGTGCTTTTGGAGCTCTACTTTGTGTTTTTCAGAAGCAGGCCTATTACACAGAGATGAATCCATGTTACCTAGATTGAGTTCAAACCGGTATGTGCACTGAGATTCCCATTATATTCTTCTACCTACTAATGGACAGTTAAGTTATATCCAGACCTCACCCCCTCCCCCATTAAGTAAAACCCCTGTGGAGAGACATGTAGATGCCTTTATGAACATATTGATAATTTTTCATGGCAGTGTTTTCCAAAAACCAGTTAGTAAAATCAATGTATTCCTTTGCAGCCTGAAATTAGCTTCATGCCAGTTTACTGGTATAAGAACCGCAGTATATCAGCAACTATTCTCCAATAGTAGTTCAGGCAGAAGTCATTCTAGATACCAATCAGTGAGGGATCCTCCATGTATTTTACACAGCCCATGGCAGGGGACATCCGTCCACTCGTTTAGAGCAACTGATGTTTTATGCTGGCAATTTAGGTATATTTAAAGGACTGATTTGAAAACAGGTGAGACAGACTGATTAGATTTATTATGTAGGTTGGCTTTGTTTTTCTAGGCCTGAATTTTTCACATTTCAATTAATTGTAGGTCAAGTATCAGGCAGATTCTTCACTGGGCTTCAAATGTGATAAAGCTGCTTCTTATTTTTAAGAAGGCTGTTGCAATCCTGCATTTATTTTAACCTCAGTGCATGTTTTACACACAAGCACACACACACACACACACACACACACACACACACACACAAACACATAATTAGAGCACATTTAACACTCAAATAAAGCTTTAACTACTAAATCATAAGTAGGGTATTTTTTTAATAAGTATTGTGTCTTGGTCTCTACTGGGGAAACATTGTTCAATGTGAGTTTTCTGGTTTGTTGTAGGGCAGTGAATGTTCACTTGTTGGCAATGATATAGAAATGGGGATTAAGAGTTTAAAAGTTTTTATACTAGGTAGGCAGAGTCAGAGTATGGAATCTAAGAATAAGAAATTGGGGAATTTCCTCTTTGTTTCTTCATTTCAATCTCCTAATAATTCATATATATTTTCCTAAAGTCTCCCAGAAAGCAAGGACTAAGTCAATCCACATATCAGTGAACCATAGCAGAATGCAATCCTGAATTTCATATAAGCAGTCATAAAATCAAAAAGACAGGTTCTGGGGTTTTGACTGAGCACTAGAGTGCTGGCTTTGCACTTTCAAAGGTCTTGAGTTGGATCCCCAACACCATAGGTGAAAGGAATGAATGAACCAATGCATGAGTGTATGATGAATGAATTAAAGGTATAAGGAGGAGGAGGAAGAGGAGGAGGAGGAGGAGAAATAGAAGAAGATGATGAGTAATTTGACAGAAGGGAAAAAGGGGAGCAGAGTGAATTTAAAGTGTGGTTTCCAATTCCCAAACGTTAAATTACAGCAGATGGGATAGAGAGAGAAGATGGGAGGGCAGGAGAGGGGGGATAGTAGAGGATAGAAAAGGTAGCAGAATACAACAGTTACTAATATGGCATTTTGTAAAAATGTGGATGTGTAAACAGTGTGATCGTGCAACCTGTATATGGGGTAAAAATGGGAGTTCATAGCTCACTTGAATCTAATGTAGGAAATATGATATCTCAAGAGCTATGTAATGTTTTAAGCAACCAATATAAAAAAGAGGTCTTCATTTTTCTTTGTAGTTGAGATCTCCTGTTTCCGTGACATGTTTAGTTGTGTTCTCTCCTTTAGTCCTCCCATGCTCTAGTTATTCTGATATGGAAAAACTAGCTGATATGCCCAACCAGTCTGTAAATCAGGGACAATTTGTCATTAAGCCTAAAGTCACTTTACATTTGCTACAGTCATACTAAATACACTTCTTTGTTGGGAGTTTCAAATATATTTCCTTCAGCTAGATTACAAGTACCTAGAACTCCCATTCTTGTTTATGTAATAGTAACTTCATCAGATTAAATGCTGTACTCTGGAATAAAATAAAATAGGAATAATTTACTCATAAGATTCCTATGTCAACCATCTTTATTTACAAAATACTATCTTAAGAATTATAGTTTCATTGAGCTTCAATTGGAGCCAAAGTATAGTCAATTACTGAAGTAAAAGCAGTTACTTAAAAACTAAAAATGGGCTTGGAGAAGACCTATCCTTCATCTTCAGCAAGCATTCACTCAGAGACTCCATGTGATTTTCTGTGTCCCTTAGAACTTGTTCTCCAGCTACTTTAGAGTCCTCTAATGTGATTTTTGCTTTATATTGGACACCTCCTTGTTCCCTGTGTGCTTCAGCTTCTCCTTGTATTGTTGGTCTCTGCGTTTGCGGAAGTTGGGATCCTTCATTCGAAACCTCTTTGATTGCCAGCTTCAGTTCCTCCTCATTCACTTGAAAGAGTCTCCAGTTTGTTTTAGCTTCAGCTATTTGTGATCTGAGGGATTCAGATTCACCTTGGAGGGACTGTATCCTTCTTGATAGATGCGCCATCGTTTCATCCTGTTGACCATGTTTAGCCTTCTGTGCTTTGAGCTCTTCTTCTAGAAAGAGCATTTCAACGCCATGGCTGGATTCGGACCTATGCAGCTTTTCGTAGGTTGCCTCCAGATGTTGTGCTTCCCTTGAACCCTTCTCAAACCTGCAGTAATTTAAAGATGAGTCTAAGCCTTCATGTTCTCTTTCAACAAGGCTAACTTTTTCAAGAAGTCCACATTTTTTTTCAATAAGTCCAGCAAGATGTAGAGCCAGCTTTCTTTCTCTTCCCACGTAAAGCCTGCTACTAACCGACTGAAAACTTCTCCAGAAAAGTGAGAGAACAGCCAAAAATCCAAGAGCTGTACACATCACCAACTCCCAAGGAAAGCCGTAAGGAAGATGGCCTGGCTTCATGTCTTTGGACAATGCTGCCACAACCCTGGGTGCTTCTTCCAGAACCACCCACTAGTATGGCTGAGAGGCAGCCCTAGGCTCCTCCATCACGCCAAGACGGCTTTGGCTCTTGCCACCACAACCACAGTCTGCCCAGGCAGGCCAACACAGGCTGTGGACACTCAGGTGTTTGGTCAGGAACTCCAACCTGCACCAGGCAACGGAGCAGACCACTGTGATCCCCTTCAGGGGCTGAGCGTATGGCGGGTGGTGGGCGTATGGCGGTGGGAGCCATGATCAAGGGCTCCCAGGAGCCTTGTTGTGCTCAAGTGCCCATCAGGGGAGTCTTGTCCCCTTCCCTACCCAGTGCATCCTCGAGTGCCACAGGTTTAGCTCCCTCCCACTGCAGCCAGAGAGATTTCCTCTCCATGCCACCCACCCCTTGATTTGGTTTAGGCCAGGCCAAGGCGGGGCTTAGTAGGAAGATTCCATCCAGTCATAATAACATTCAGTTTGATGTCACTCAAATTCTAAAGCTGTCTAAACTGTTCAAACAGCTTTTATGGCCTATATTGGTCTTTGTGTCCCTTGCCTTTTGTTTTAGTGACTCAGTCCATTCCCTGCCCTTGTGCTCTCCCTATTTCCTTCCTTCCTTGCTTCCTTCCTTATTTCCTGGTTTTTCCCCTTTTCTTCTTCCTTCTTTTCTACCTCCCTCCATCCCTCCAACTTTGCCTCCCTCCCTTCCAACTTTCTCTCTCCCTTCCCTCCCTTTTCTTTTCTTGCAAGTGTTTGGGGTGAAAGTTCATGGCAGGCCATCCCCAAGCTAGGCAACGTCACTGCCACTGAGCTACAACATCCCCAGACCTGCTGCCACTTCCTATGCAAGTAATTTGAATTTTCTCCAAATAGAAACTCTCACATTAGTCTACTTTCAAAGTAATTTCACAAGAGTTGCTCACATGGGCACAAATCAGTTATGACAAGTCATTTTTGAAAAGCACGGCACAGCTAATGTTCCTAAAAAGAAGGAGTTGAAAAATTTAGTTGGTTTTCATGTCAGCATTTCTAGACTAGTATTTGTTGAAAATTCTTCAAACTCTTCTTTCAGATTTTTTTTTTTTTTGGACTTTTCATGGGCTTGAAAACATCTAAGGAAGCTGGCTGGTCCTTATAAATATATAGCCAAGAGAAGGATGGATATGACTCTCTGAAATGGATGTAACTCCTGAACGTGAATTATATTGTTGATGTTAAGACAAAGAGTTCATGGCTTGATGTACAAAAAGGACATCCCAACATATTGTTTTCCTCCCAAGTTAACACTTGACTTGTTGATGAGTCACATATGAGGTTCGAAGGAGAAGATGCACAAGTAATCACTGGTTTTGTAAGCATGCAAGTTCCAAGCCCATAGGCCACCATGCATGATTCGACCTGTTGTTATTTACACTTACACGGCCAGAGCTGTATCACTGTTTAAAAGTTGCCAAATGAGAGTAGCTTGTTTTCCTCTCCAGCACCTGTATCGAATGACCAGCTTTCAAGTGGACTTCCCTGAGCCTTTTCAGTATCTGAACATGCGAGTCCAAAACACTTTAGTCCTACTACTAAGAAGGATACTCACTGTAACACTGTTTTTCTGACCATTAAATGGACAATAAGATGACCCTGGTGTGCAAAGAACAGGACTCAGTGAAGATGTACTGCCTGCTGGTGCATGACACTTTTCTAGGTTTTACGGGCCATGTGGAGGAATCAGCCCAAACACCTTGAAATAGCACTCAATTCATAGTTTACTTAAGGACACATGTGGCTTAGGGAGAACTCCTTTCCTCTGAAAGTGTTACTTCAAACGAGATGAGAGTCGAAAAGAAGGTATTGAGAACACTAAGTAAAATGGCTGTGCTTTGTGGAATTGGCAGGATTCATCAATACATGTAACAATGTTTGTCACTGCCTTTGGACCTAACACGTATCAGTGTAGATGACCAGAGGCACAGTAAGAAAGATAGCTGGCATAAAACACCAAGGGGATGGGGCTAAGCTGCCTTACTAGGTTTACTTTTTTCACTCTGGTGGCACTTTCTGTTGTCTGTATGAACAGAGTTTCCAAGTACTTTCCCACTTAGCCGGCCTCTCTGTTATTCATACAGTTGAACTACCAGGGAGAGATGGATCAGTTTACCACCTGTGAGGCCTTTTATTCCACATTTTCTGCCCATTGCATGCTTTTGTTTTTTTCAGCTCTTCCTACAAGCCCCCCTAATCCTGATCTCTCCTTAGGCCTTATGATTTCTTTAAGTGTCCCCTTTCATGGAGTCATGTGTACAGATATTATACCTGGTTCTATTGAACACTACTTAATTCTTTCTCACCTCTGTGCTCCTTTTACCAAGTCACTCCTCAACACTTACTGTAACCCTTTGAATTGTTTGTCCATTGTCCTTTAAAAAACTCTTTAAAAATTGAACCATTTCGCATGCAGATACAGTTTTCTTGATCTGCTATTAATCCCCCACTACTGACATTGTAAGTTATTGAAATGTACACTTGCAGACCGTTTTCAGATTTTTGATTTCTGTATATCTATCTGTCTATCTATTTACAAACATAACATGGTATTCTGAAAGTGTCGTTGTGCTTTTGGAGCTCTACTTTGTGTTTTTCAGAAGCAGGCCTATTACACAGAGATGAATCCATGTTACCTAGATTGAGTTCAAACCGGTATGTGCACTGAGATTCCCATTATATTCTTCTACCTACTAATGGACAGTTAAGTTATATCCAGACCTCACCCCCTCCCCCATTAAGTAAAACCCCTGTGGAGAGACATGTAGATGCCTTTATGAACATATTGATAATTTTTCATGGCAGTGTTTTCCAAAAACCAGTTAGTAAAATCAATGTATTCCTTTGCAGCCTGAAATTAGCTTCATGCCAGTTTACTGGTATAAGAACCGCAGTATATCAGCAACTATTCTCCAATAGTAGTTCAGGCAGAAGTCATTCTAGATACCAATCAGTGAGGGATCCTCCATGTATTTTACACAGCCCATGGCAGGGGACATCCGTCCACTCGTTTAGAGCAACTGATGTTTTATGCTGGCAATTTAGGTATATTTAAAGGACTGATTTGAAAACAGGTGAGACAGACTGATTAGATTTATTATGTAGGTTGGCTTTGTTTTTCTAGGCCTGAATTTTTCACATTTCAATTAATTGTAGGTCAAGTATCAGGCAGATTCTTCACTGGGCTTCAAATGTGATAAAGCTGCTTCTTATTTTTAAGAAGGCTGTTGCAATCCTGCATTTATTTTAACCTCAGTGCATGTTTTACACACAAGCACACACACACACACACACACAAACACATAATTAGAGCACATTTAACACTCAAATAAAGCTTTAACTACTAAATCATAAGTAGGGTATTTTTTTAATAAGTATTGTGTCTTGGTCTCTACTGGGGAAACATTGTTCAATGTGAGTTTTCTGGTTTGTTGTAGGGCAGTGAATGTTCACTTGTTGGCAATGATATAGAAATGGGGATTAAGAGTTTAAAAGTTTTTATACTAGGTAGGCAGAGTCAGAGTATGGAATCTAAGAATAAGAAATTGGGGAATTTCCTCTTTGTTTCTTCATTTCAATCTCCTAATAATTCATATATATTTTCCTAAAGTCTCCCAGAAAGCAAGGACTAAGTCAATCCACATATCAGTGAACCATAGCAGAATGCAATCCTGAATTTCATATAAGCAGTCATAAAATCAAAAAGACAGGTGCTGGGGTTTTGACTGAGCACTAGAGTGCTGGCTTTGCACTTTCAAAGGTCTTGAGTTGGATCCCCAACACCATAGGTGAAAGGAATGAATGAACCAATGCATGAGTGTATGATGAATGAATTAAAGGTATAAGGAGGAGGAGGAAGAGGAGGAGGAGGAGAAATAGAAGAAGATGATGAGTAATTTGACAGAAGGGAAAAAGGGGAGCAGAGTGAATTTAAAGTGTGGTTTCCAATTCCCAAACGTTAAATTACAGCAAATGGGATAGAGAGAGAAGATGGGAGGGCAGGAGAGGGGGGATAGTAGAGGATAGAAAAGGTAGCAGAATACAACAGTTACTAATATGGCATTTTGTAAAAATGTGGATGTGTAAACAGTGTGATCGTGCAACCTGTATATGGGGTAAAAATGGGAGTTCATAGCTCACTTGAATCTAATGTAGGAAATATGATATCTCAAGAGCTATGTAATGTTTTAAGCAACCAATATAAAAAAGAGGTCTTCATTTTTCTTTGTAGTTGAGATCTCCTGTTTCCGTGACATGTTTAGTTGTGTTCTCTCCTTTAGTCCTCCCATGCTCTAGTTATTCTGATATGGAAAAACTAGCTGATATGCCCAACCAGTCTGTAAATCAGGGACAATTTGTCATTAAGCCTAAAGTCACTTTACATTTGCTACAGTCATACTAAATACACTTCTTTGTTGGGAGTTTCAAATATATTTCCTTCAGCTAGATTACAAGTACCTAGAACTCCCATTCTTGTTTATGTAATAGTAACTTCATCAGATTAAATGCTGTACTCTGGAATAAAATAAAATAGGAATAATTTACTCATAAGATTCCTATGTCAACCATCTTTATTTACAAAATACTATCTTAAGAATTATAGTTTCATTGAGCTTCAATTGGAGCCAAAGTATAGTCAATTACTGAAGTAAAAGCAGTTACTTAAAAACTAAAAATGGGCTTGGAGAAGACCTATCCTTCATCTTCAGCAAGCATTCACTCAGAGACTCCATGTGATTTTCTGTGTCCCTTAGAACTTGTTCTCCAGCTACTTTAGAGTCCTCTAATGTGATTTTTGCTTTATATTGGACACCTCCTTGTTCCCTGTGTGCTTCAGCTTCTCCTTGTATTGTTGGTCTCTGCGTTTGCGGAAGTTGGGATCCTTCATTCGAAACCTCTTTGATTGCCAGCTTCAGTTCCTCCTCATTCACTTGAAAGAGTCTCCAGTTTGTTTTAGCTTCAGCTATTTGTGATCTGAGGGATTCAGATTCACCTTGGAGGGACTGTATCCTTCTTGATAGATGCGCCATCGTTTCATCCTGTTGACCATGTTTAGCCTTCTGTGCTTTGAGCTCTTCTTCTAGAAAGAGCATTTCAACGCCATGGCTGGATTCGGACCTATGCAGCTTTTCGTAGGTTGCCTCCAGATGTTGTGCTTCCCTTGAACCCTTCTCAAACCTGCAGTAATTTAAAGATGAGTCTAAGCCTTCATGTTCTCTTTCAACAAGGCTAACTTTTTCAAGAAGTCCACATTTTTTTTCAATAAGTCCAGCAAGATGTAGAGCCAGCTTTCTTTCTCTTCCCACGTAAAGCCTGCTACTAACCGACTGAAAACTTCTCCAGAAAAGTGAGAGAACAGCCAAAAATCCAAGAGCTGTACACATCACCAACTCCCAAGGAAAGCCGTAAGGAAGATGGCCTGGCTTCATGTCTTTGGACAATGCTGCCACAACCCTGGGTGCTTCTTCCAGAACCACCCACTAGTATGGCTGAGAGGCAGCCCTAGGCTCCTCCATCACGCCAAGACGGCTTTGGCTCTTGCCACCACAACCACAGTCTGCCCAGGCAGGCCAACACAGGCTGTGGACACTCAGGTGTTTGGTCAGGAACTCCAACCTGCACCAGGCAACGGAGCAGACCACTGTGATCCCCTTCAGGGGCTGAGCGTATGGCGGGTGGTGGGCGTATGGCGGTGGGAGCCATGATCAAGGGCTCCCAGGAGCCTTGTTGTGCTCAAGTGCCCATCAGGGGAGTCTTGTCCCCTTCCCTACCCAGTGCATCCTCGAGTGCCACAGGTTTAGCTCCCTCCCACTGCAGCCAGAGAGATTTCCTCTCCATGCCACCCACCCCTTGATTTGGTTTAGGCCAGGCCAAGGCGGGGCTTAGTAGGAAGATTCCATCCAGTCATAATAACATTCAGTTTGATGTCACTCAAATTCTAAAGCTGTCTAAACTGTTCAAACAGCTTTTATGGCCTATATTGGTCTTTGTGTCCCTTGCCTTTTGTTTTAGTGACTCAGTCCATTCCCTGCCCTTGTGCTCTCCCTATTTCCTTCCTTCCTTGCTTCCTTCCTTATTTCCTGGTTTTTCCCCTTTTCTTCTTCCTTCTTTTCTAGCTCCCTCCATCCCTCCAACTTTGCCTCCCTCCCTTCCAACTTTCTCTCTCCCTTCCCTCCCTTTTCTTTTCTTGCAAGTGTTTGGGGTGAAAGTTCATGGCAGGCCATCCCCAAGCTAGGCAACGTCACTGCCACTGAGCTACAACATCCCCAGACCTGCTGCCACTTCCTATGCAAGTAATTTGAATTTTCTCCAAATAGAAACTCTCACATTAGTCTACTTTCAAAGTAATTTCACAAGAGTTGCTCACATGGGCACAAATCAGTTATGACAAGTCATTTTTGAAAAGCACGGCACAGCTAATGTTCCTAAAAAGAAGGAGTTGAAAAATTTAGTTGGTTTTCATGTCAGCATTTCTAGACTAGTATTTGTTGAAAATTCTTCAAACTCTTCTTTCAGATTTTTTTTTTTTTTGGACTTTTCATGGGCTTGAAAACATCTAAGGAAGCTGGCTGGTCCTTATAAATATATAGCCAAGAGAAGGATGGATATGACTCTCTGAAATGGATGTAACTCCTGAACGTGAATTATATTGTTGATGTTAAGACAAAGAGTTCATGGCTTGATGTACAAAAAGGACATCCCAACATATTGTTTTCCTCCCAAGTTAACACTTGACTTGTTGATGAGTCACATATGAGGTTCGAAGGAGAAGATGCACAAGTAATCACTGGTTTTGTAAGCATGCAAGTTCCAAGCCCATAGGCCACCATGCATGATTCGACCTGTTGTTATTTACACTTACACGGCCAGAGCTGTATCACTGTTTAAAAGTTGCCAAATGAGAGTAGCTTGTTTTCCTCTCCAGCACCTGTATCGAATGACCAGCTTTCAAGTGGACTTCCCTGAGCCTTTTTAGTATCTGAACATGCGAGTCCAAAACACTTTAGTCCTACTACTAAGAAGGATACTCACCGTAACACTGTTTTTCTGACCATTAAATGGACAATAAGATGACCCTGGTGTGCAAAGAACAGGACTCAGTGAAGATGTACTGCCTGCTGGTGCATGACACTTTTCTAGGTCTTACGGGCCATGTGTAGGAATCAGCCCAAACACCTTGAAATAGCACTCAATTCATAGTTTACTTAAGGACGGCTTAGGGAGAACTCCTTTCCTCTGAAAGTGTTACTTCAAACGAGATGAGAGTCGAAAAGAAGGTATTGAGAACACTAAGTAAAATGGCTGTGCTTTGTGGAATTGGCAGGATTCATCAATACATGTAACAATGTTTGTCACTGCCTTTGGACCTAACACGTATCAGTGTAGATGAACAGAGACACAGTAAGAACGATAGCTGGCATAAAACACCAAGCGGATGGGGCTAAGCTGCCTTACTAGGTTTACTTTTTTCACTCTGGTGGCACTTTCTGTTGTCTGTATGAACAGAGTTTCCAAGTACTTTCCCACTTAGCCGGCCTCTCTGTTATTCATACAGTTGAACTACCAGGGAGAGATGGATCAGTTTACCACCTGTGAGGCCTTTTATTCCACATTTTCTGCCCATTGCATGCTTCTGTTTTTTTCAGCTCTTCCTACAAGCCCCCCTAATCCTGATCTCTCCTTAGGCCTTATGATTTCTTTAAGTGTCCCCTTTCATGGAGTCATGTGTACAGATATTATACCTGGTTCTATTGAACTCTACTTAATTCTTTCTCACCTCTGTGCTCCTTTTACCAAGTCACTCCTCAACACTTACTGTAACCCTTTGAATTGTTTGTCCATTGTCCTTTAAAAAACTCTTTAAAAATTGAACCATTTCGCATGCAGATACAGTCTTCTTGATCTGCTATTAATCCCCCACTACTGACATTGTAAGTTATTGAAATGTACACTTGCAGACCGTTTTCAGATTTTTGATTTCTGTATATCTATCTGTCTATCTATTTACAAACATAACATGGTATTCTGAAAGTGTCGTTGTGCTTTTGGAGCTCTACTTTGTGTTTTTCAGAAGCAGGCCTATTACACAGAGATGAATCCATGTTACCTAGATTGAGTTCAAACCGGTATGTGCACTGAGATTCCCATTATATTCTTCTACCTACTAATGGACAGTTAAGTTATATCCAGACCTCACCCCCTCCCCCATTAAGTAAAACCCCTGTGGAGAGACATGTAGATGCCTTTATGAACATATTGATAATTTTTCATGGCAGTGTTTTCCAAAAACCAGTTAGTAAAATCAATGTATTCCTTTGCAGCCTGAAATTACCTTCATGCCAGTTTACTGGTATAAGAACCGCAGTATATCAGCAACTATTCTCCAATAGTAGTTCAGGCAGAAGTCATTCTAGATACCAATCAGTGAGGGATCCTCCATGTATTTTACACAGCCCATGGCAGGGGACATCCGTCCACTCGTTTAGAGCAACTGATGTTTTATGCTGGCAATTTAGGTATATTTAAAGGACTGATTTGAAAACAGGTGAGACAGACTGATTAGATTTATTATGTAGGTTGGCTTTGTTTTTCTAGGCCTGAATTTTTCACATTTCAATTAATTGTAGGTCAAGTATCAGGCAGATTCTTCACTGGGCTTCAAATGTGATAAAGCTGCTTCTTATTTTTAAGAAGGCTGTTGCAATCCTGCATTTATTTTAACCTCAGTGCATGTTTTACACACAAGCACACACACACACACACACACACACACACACACACACACACACACAAACACATAATTAGAGCACATTTAACACTCAAATAAAGCTTTAACTACTAAATCATAAGTAGGGTATTTTTTTAATAAGTATTGTGTCTTGGTCTCTACTGGGGAAACATTGTTCAATGTGAGTTTTCTGGTTTGTTGTAGGGCAGTGAATGTTCACTTGTTGGCAATGATATAGAAATGGGGATTAAGAGTTTAAAAGTTTTTATACTAGGTAGGCAGAGTCAGAGTATGGAATCTAAGAATAAGAAATTGGGGAATTTCCTCTTTGTTTCTTCATTTCAATCTCCTAATAATTCATATATATTTTCCTAAAGTCTCCCAGAAAGCAAGGACTAAGTCAATCCACATATCAGTGAACCATAGCAGAATGCAATCCTGAATTTCATATAAGCAGTCATAAAATCAAAAAGACAGGTGCTGGGGTTTTGACTGAGCACTAGAGTGCTGGCTTTGCACTTTCAAAGGTCTTGAGTTGGATCCCCAACACCATAGGTGAAAGGAATGAATGAACCAATGCATGAGTGTATGATGAATGAATTAAAGGTATAAGGAGGAGGAGGAAGAGGAGGAGGAGGAGGAGAAATAGAAGAAGATGATGAGTAATTTGACAGAAGGGAAAAAGGGGAGCAGAGTGAATTTAAAGTGTGGTTTCCAATTCCCAAACGTTAAATTACAGCAGATGGGATAGAGAGAGAAGATGGGAGGGCAGGAGAGGGGGGATAGTAGAGGATAGAAAAGGTAGCAGAATACAACAGTTACTAATATGGCATTTTGTAAAAATGTGGATGTGTAAACAGTGTGATCGTGCAACCTGTATATGGGGTAAAAATGGGAGTTCATAGCTCACTTGAATCTAATGTAGGAAATATGATATCTCAAGAGCTATGTAATGTTTTAAGCAACCAATATAAAAAAGAGGTCTTCATTTTTCTTTGTAGTTGAGATCTCCTGTTTCCGTGACATGTTTAGTTGTGTTCTCTCCTTTAGTCCTCCCATGCTCTAGTTATTCTGATATGGAAAAACTAGCTGATATGCCCAACCAGTCTGTAAATCAGGGACAATTTGTCATTAAGCCTAAAGTCACTTTACATTTGCTACAGTCATACTAAATACACTTCTTTGTTGGGAGTTTCAAATATATTTCCTTCAGCTAGATTACAAGTACCTAGAACTCCCATTCTTGTTTATGTAATAGTAACTTCATCAGATTAAATGCTGTACTCTGGAATAAAATAAAATAGGAATAATTTACTCATAAGATTCCTATGTCAACCATCTTTATTTACAAAATACTATCTTAAGAATTATAGTTTCATTGAGCTTCAATTGGAGCCAAAGTATAGTCAATTACTGAAGTAAAAGCAGTTACTTAAAAACTAAAAATGGGCTTGGAGAAGACCTATCCTTCATCTTCAGCAAGCATTCACTCAGAGACTCCATGTGATTTTCTGTGTCCCTTAGAACTTGTTCTCCAGCTACTTTAGAGTCCTCTAATGTGATTTTTGCTTTATATTGGACACCTCCTTGTTCCCTGTGTGCTTCAGCTTCTCCTTGTATTGTTGGTCTCTGCGTTTGCGGAAGTTGGGATCCTTCATTCAAAACCTCTTTGATTGCCAGCTTCAGTTCCTCCTCATTCACTTGAAAGAGTCTCCAGTTTGTTTTAGCTTCAGCTATTTGTGATCTGAGGGATTCAGATTCACCTTGGAGGGACTGTATCCTTCTTGATAGATGCGCCATCGTTTCATCCTGTTGACCATGTTTAGCCTTCTGTGCTTTGAGCTCTTCTTCTAGAAAGAGCATTTCAACGCCATGGCTGGATTCGGACCTATGCAGCTTTTCGTAGGTTGCCTCCAGATGTTGTGCTTCCCTTGAACCCTTCTCAAACCTGCAGTAATTTAAAGATGAGTCTAAGCCTTCATGTTCTCTTTCAACAAGGCTAACTTTTTCAAGAAGTCCACATTTTTTCTCAATAAGTCCAGCAAGATGTAGAGCCAGCTTTCTTTCTCTTCCCACGTAAAGCCTGCTACTAACTGACTGAAAACTTCTCCAGAAAAGTGAGAGAACAGCCAAAAATCCAAGAGCTGTACACATCACCAACTCCCAAGGAAAGCCGTAAGGAAGATGGCCTGGCTTCATGTCTTCGGACAATGCTGCCACAACCCTGGGTGCTTCTTCCAGAACCACCCACTAGTATGGCTGAGAGGCAGCCCTAGGCTCCTCCATCACGCCAAGACGGCTTTGGCTCTTGCCACCACAACCACAGTCTGCCCAGGCAGGCCAACACAGGCTGTGGACACTCAGGTGTTTGGTCAGGAACTCCAACCTGCACCAGGCAACGGAGCAGACCACTGTGATCCCCTTCAGGGGCTGAGCGTATGGCGGGTGGTGGGCGTATGGCGGTGGGAGCCATGATCAAGGGCTCCCAGGAGCCTTGTTGTGCTCAGGTGCCCATCAGGGGAGTCTTGTCCCCTTCCCTACCCAGTGCATCCTCGAGTGCCACAGGTTTAGCTCCCTCCCACTCCAGCCAGAGAGATTTCCTCTCCATGCCACCCACCCCTTGATTTGGTTTAGGCCAGGCCAAGGCGGGGCTTAGTAGGAAGATTCCATCCAGTCATAATAACATTCAGTTTGATGTCACTCAAATTCTAAAGCTGTCTAAACTGTTCAAACAGCTTTTATGGCCTATATTGGTCTTTGTGTCCCTTGCCTTTTGTTTTAGTGACTCAGTCCATTCCCTGCCCTTGTGCTCTCCCTATTTCCTTCCTTCCTTGCTTCCTTCCTTATTTCCTGGTTTTTCCCCTTTTCTTCTTCCTTCTTTTCTACCTCCCTCCATCCCTCCAACTTTGCCTCCCTCCCTTCCAACTTTCTCTCTCCCTTCCCTCCCTTTTCTTTTCTTGCAAGTGTTTGGGGTGAAAGTTCATGGCAGGCCGTCCCCAAGCTAGGCAACGTCACTGCCACTGAGCTACAACATCCGCAGACCTGCTGCCACTTCCTATGCAAGTAATTTGAATTTTCTCCAAATAGAAACTCTCACATTAGTCTACTTTCAAAGTACTTTCACAAGAGTTGCTCACGTGGGCACAAATCAGTTATGACAAGTCATTTTTGAAAAGCACGGCACAGCTAATGTTCCTAAAAAGAAGGAGTTGAAAAATTTAGTTGGTTTTCATGTCAGCATTTCTAGACTAGTATTTGTTGAAAATTCTTCAAACTCTTCTTTCAGATTTTTTTTTTTTTTTTGGACTTTTCATGGGCTTGAAAACATCTAAGGAAGCTGGCTGGTCCTTATAAATATATAGCCAAGAGAAGGATGGATATGACTCTCTGAAATGGATGTAACTCCTGAACGTGAATTATATTGTTGATGTTAAGACAAAGAGTTCATGGCTTGATGTACAAAAAGGACATCCCAACATATTGTTTTCCTCCCAAGTTAACACTTGACTTGTTGATGAGTCACATATGAGGTTCGAAGGAGAAGATGCACAAGTAATCACTGGTTTTGTAAGCATGCAAGTTCCAAGCCCATAGGCCACCATGCATGATTCGACCTGTTGTTATTTACACTTACACGGCCAGAGCTGTATCACTGTTTAAAAGTTGCCAAATGAGAGTAGCTTGTTTTCCTCTCCAGCACCTGTATCGAATGACCAGCTTTCAAGTGGACTTCCCTGAGCCTTTTTAGTATCTGAACATGCGAGTCCAAAACACTTTAGTCCTACTACTAAGAAGGATACTCACCGTAACACTGTTTTTCTGACCATTAAATGGACAATAAGATGACCCTGGTGTGCAAAGAACAGGACTCAGTGAAGATGTACTGCCTGCTGGTGCATGACACTTTTCTAGGTCTTACGGGCCATGTGGAGGAATCAGCCCAAACACCTTGAAATAGCACTCAATTCATAGTTTACTTAAGGACGGCTTAGGGAGAACTCCTTTCCTCTGAAAGTGTTACTTCAAACGAGATGAGAGTCGAAAAGAAGGTATTGAGAACACTAAGTAAAATGGCTGTGCTTTGTGGAATTGGCAGGATTCATCAATACATGTAACAATGTTTGTCACTGCCTTTGGACCTAACACGTATCAGTGTAGATGAACAGAGACACAGTAAGAACGATAGCTGGCATAAAACACCAAGGGGATGGGGCTAAGCTGCCTTACTAGGTTTACTTTTTTCACTCTGGTGGCACTTTCTGTTGTCTGTATGAACAGAGTTTCCAAGTACTTTCCCACTTAGCCGGCCTCTCTGTTATTCATACAGTTGAACTACCAGGGAGAGATGGATCAGTTTACCACCTGTGAGGCCTTTTATTCCACATTTTCTGCCCATTGCATGCTTCTGTTTTTTTCAGCTCTTCCTACAAGCCCCCCTAATCCTGATCTCTCCTTAGGCCTTATGATTTCTTTAAGTGTCCCCTTTCATGGAGTCATGTGTACAGATATTATACCTGGTTCTATTGAACTCTACTTAATTCTTTCTCACCTCTGTGCTCCTTTTACCAAGTCACTCCTCAACACTTACTGTAACCCTTTGAATTGTTTGTCCATTGTCCTTTAAAAAACTCTTTAAAAATTGAACCATTTCGCATGCAGATACAGTCTTCTTGATCTGCTATTAATCCCCCACTACTGACATTGTAAGTTATTGAAATGTACACTTGCAGACCGTTTTCAGATTTTTGATTTCTGTATATCTATCTGTCTATCTATTTACAAACATAACATGGTATTCTGAAAGTGTCGTTGTGCTTTTGGAGCTCTACTTTGTGTTTTTCAGAAGCAGGCCTATTACACAGAGATGAATCCATGTTACCTAGATTGAGTTCAAACCGGTATGTGCACTGAGATTCCCATTATATTCTTCTACCTACTAATGGACAGTTAAGTTATATCCAGACCTCACCCCCTCCCCCATTAAGTAAAACCCCTGTGGAGAGACATGTAGATGCCTTTATGAACATATTGATAATTTTTCATGGCAGTGTTTTCCAAAAACCAGTTAGTAAAATCAATGTATTCCTTTGCAGCCTGAAATTACCTTCATGCCAGTTTACTGGTATAAGAACCGCAGTATATCAGCAACTATTCTCCAATAGTAGTTCAGGCAGAAGTCATTCTAGATACCAATCAGTGAGGGATCCTCCATGTATTTTACACAGCCCATGGCAGGGGACATCCGTCCACTCGTTTAGAGCAACTGATGTTTTATGCTGGCAATTTAGGTATATTTAAAGGACTGATTTGAAAACAGGTGAGACAGACTGATTAGATTTATTATGTAGGTTGGCTTTGTTTTTCTAGGCCTGAATTTTTCACATTTCAATTAATTGTAGGTCAAGTATCAGGCAGATTCTTCACTGGGCTTCAAATGTGATAAAGCTGCTTCTTATTTTTAAGAAGGCTGTTGCAATCCTGCATTTATTTTAACCTCAGTGCATGTTTTACACACAAGCACACACACACACACACACACAAACACATAATTAGAGCACATTTAACACTCAAATAAAGCTTTAACTACTAAATCATAAGTAGGGTATTTTTTTAATAAGTATTGTGTCTTGGTCTCTACTGGGGAAACATTGTTCAATGTGAGTTTTCTGGTTTGTTGTAGGGCAGTGAATGTTCACTTGTTGGCAATGATATAGAAATGGGGATTAAGAGTTTAAAAGTTTTTATACTAGGTAGGCAGAGTCAGAGTATGGAATCTAAGAATAAGAAATTGGGGAATTTCCTCTTTGTTTCTTCATTTCAATCTCCTAATAATTCATATATATTTTCCTAAAGTCTCCCAGAAAGCAAGGACTAAGTCAATCCACATATCAGTGAACCATAGCAGAATGCAATCCTGAATTTCATATAAGCAGTCATAAAATCAAAAAGACAGGTGCTGGGGTTTTGACTGAGCACTAGAGTGCTGGCTTTGCACTTTCAAAGGTCTTGAGTTGGATCCCCAACACCATAGGTGAAAGGAATGAATGAACCAATGCATGAGTGTATGATGAATGAATTAAAGGTATAAGGAGGAGGAGGAAGAGGAGGAGGAGGAGAAATAGAAGAAGATGATGAGTAATTTGACAGAAGGGAAAAAGGGGAGCAGAGTGAATTTAAAGTGTGGTTTCCAATTCCCAAACGTTAAATTACAGCAGATGGGATAGAGAGAGAAGATGGGAGGGCAGGAGAGGGGGGATAGTAGAGGATAGAAAAGGTAGCAGAATACAACAGTTACTAATATGGCATTTTGTAAAAATGTGGATGTGTAAACAGTGTGATCGTGCAACCTGTATATGGGGTAAAAATGGGAGTTCATAGCTCACTTGAATCTAATGTAGGAAATATGATATCTCAAGAGCTATGTAATGTTTTAAGCAACCAATATAAAAAAGAGGTCTTCATTTTTCTTTGTAGTTGAGATCTCCTGTTTCCGTGACATGTTTAGTTGTGTTCTCTCCTTTAGTCCTCCCATGCTCTAGTTATTCTGATATGGAAAAACTAGCTGATATGCCCAACCAGTCTGTAAATCAGGGACAATTTGTCATTAAGCCTAAAGTCACTTTACATTTGCTACAGTCATACTAAATACACTTCTTTGTTGGGAGTTTCAAATATATTTCCTTCAGCTAGATTACAAGTACCTAGAACTCCCATTCTTGTTTATGTAATAGTAACTTCATCAGATTAAATGCTGTACTCTGGAATAAAATAAAATAGGAATAATTTACTCATAAGATTCCTATGTCAACCATCTTTATTTACAAAATACTATCTTAAGAATTATAGTTTCATTGAGCTTCAATTGGAGCCAAAGTATAGTCAATTACTGAAGTAAAAGCAGTTACTTAAAAACTAAAAATGGGCTTGGAGAAGACCTATCCTTCATCTTCAGCAAGCATTCACTCAGAGACTCCATGTGATTTTCTGTGTCCCTTAGAACTTGTTCTCCAGCTACTTTAGAGTCCTCTAATGTGATTTTTGCTTTATATTGGACACCTCCTTGTTCCCTGTGTGCTTCAGCTTCTCCTTGTATTGTTGGTCTCTGCGTTTGCGGAAGTTGGGATCCTTCATTCGAAACCTCTTTGATTGCCAGCTTCAGTTCCTCCTCATTCACTTGAAAGAGTCTCCAGTTTGTTTTAGCTTCAGCTATTTGTGATCTGAGGGATTCAGATTCACCTTGGAGGGACTGTATCCTTCTTGATAGATGCGCCATCGTTTCATCCTGTTGACCATGTTTAGCCTTCTGTGCTTTGAGCTCTTCTTCTAGAAAGAGCATTTCAACGCCATGGCTGGATTCGGACCTATGCAGCTTTTCGTAGGTTGCCTCCAGATGTTGTGCTTCCCTTGAACCCTTCTCAAACCTGCAGTAATTTAAAGATGAGTCTAAGCCTTCATGTTCTCTTTCAACAAGGCTAACTTTTTCAAGAAGTCCACATTTTTTTTCAATAAGTCCAGCAAGATGTAGAGCCAGCTTTCTTTCTCTTCCCACGTAAAGCCTGCTACTAACCGACTGAAAACTTCTCCAGAAAAGTGAGAGAACAGCCAAAAATCCAAGAGCTGTACACATCACCAACTCCCAAGGAAAGCCGTAAGGAAGATGGCCTGGCTTCATGTCTTTGGACAATGCTGCCACAACCCTGGGTGCTTCTTCCAGAACCACCCACTAGTATGGCTGAGAGGCAGCCCTAGGCTCCTCCATCACGCCAAGACGGCTTTGGCTCTTGCCACCACAACCACAGTCTGCCCAGGCAGGCCAACACAGGCTGTGGACACTCAGGTGTTTGGTCAGGAACTCCAACCTGCACCAGGCAACGGAGCAGACCACTGTGATCCCCTTCAGGGGCTGAGCGTATGGCGGGTGGTGGGCGTATGGCGGTGGGAGCCATGATCAAGGGCTCCCAGGAGCCTTGTTGTGCTCAAGTGCCCATCAGGGGAGTCTTGTCCCCTTCCCTACCCAGTGCATCCTCGAGTGCCACAGGTTTAGCTCCCTCCCACTGCAGCCAGAGAGATTTCCTCTCCATGCCACCCACCCCTTGATTTGGTTTAGGCCAGGCCAAGGCGGGGCTTAGTAGGAAGATTCCATCCAGTCATAATAACATTCAGTTTGATGTCACTCAAATTCTAAAGCTGTCTAAACTGTTCAAACAGCTTTTATGGCCTATATTGGTCTTTGTGTCCCTTGCCTTTTGTTTTAGTGACTCAGTCCATTCCCTGCCCTTGTGCTCTCCCTATTTCCTTCCTTCCTTGCTTCCTTCCTTATTTCCTGGTTTTTCCCCTTTTCTTCTTCCTTCTTTTCTACCTCCCTCCATCCCTCCAACTTTGCCTCCCTCCCTTCCAACTTTCTCTCTCCCTTCCCTCCCTTTTCTTTTCTTGCAAGTGTTTGGGGTGAAAGTTCATGGCAGGCCATCCCCAAGCTAGGCAACGTCACTGCCACTGAGCTACAACATCCCCAGACCTGCTGCCACTTCCTATGCAAGTAATTTGAATTTTCTCCAAATAGAAACTCTCACATTAGTCTACTTTCAAAGTAATTTCACAAGAGTTGCTCACATGGGCACAAATCAGTTATGACAAGTCATTTTTGAAAAGCACGGCACAGCTAATGTTCCTAAAAAGAAGGAGTTGAAAAATTTAGTTGGTTTTCATGTCAGCATTTCTAGACTAGTATTTGTTGAAAATTCTTCAAACTCTTCTTTCAGATTTTTTTTTTTTTTGGACTTTTCATGGGCTTGAAAACATCTAAGGAAGCTGGCTGGTCCTTATAAATATATAGCCAAGAGAAGGATGGATATGACTCTCTGAAATGGATGTAACTCCTGAACGTGAATTATATTGTTGATGTTAAGACAAAGAGTTCATGGCTTGATGTACAAAAAGGACATCCCAACATATTGTTTTCCTCCCAAGTTAACACTTGACTTGTTGATGAGTCACATATGAGGTTCGAAGGAGAAGATGCACAAGTAATCACTGGTTTTGTAAGCATGCAAGTTCCAAGCCCATAGGCCACCATGCATGATTCGACCTGTTGTTATTTACACTTACACGGCCAGAGCTGTATCACTGTTTAAAAGTTGCCAAATGAGAGTAGCTTGTTTTCCTCTCCAGCACCTGTATCGAATGACCAGCTTTCAAGTGGACTTCCCTGAGCCTTTTCAGTATCTGAACATGCGAGTCCAAAACACTTTAGTCCTACTACTAAGAAGGATACTCACTGTAACACTGTTTTTCTGACCATTAAATGGACAATAAGATGACCCTGGTGTGCAAAGAACAGGACTCAGTGAAGATGTACTGCCTGCTGGTGCATGACACTTTTCTAGGTTTTACGGGCCATGTGGAGGAATCAGCCCAAACACCTTGAAATAGCACTCAATTCATAGTTTACTTAAGGACACATGTGGCTTAGGGAGAACTCCTTTCCTCTGAAAGTGTTACTTCAAACGAGATGAGAGTCGAAAAGAAGGTATTGAGAACACTAAGTAAAATGGCTGTGCTTTGTGGAATTGGCAGGATTCATCAATACATGTAACAATGTTTGTCACTGCCTTTGGACCTAACACGTATCAGTGTAGATGACCAGAGGCACAGTAAGAAAGATAGCTGGCATAAAACACCAAGGGGATGGGGCTAAGCTGCCTTACTAGGTTTACTTTTTTCACTCTGGTGGCACTTTCTGTTGTCTGTATGAACAGAGTTTCCAAGTACTTTCCCACTTAGCCGGCCTCTCTGTTATTCATACAGTTGAACTACCAGGGAGAGATGGATCAGTTTACCACCTGTGAGGCCTTTTATTCCACATTTTCTGCCCATTGCATGCTTTTGTTTTTTTCAGCTCTTCCTACAAGCCCCCCTAATCCTGATCTCTCCTTAGGCCTTATGATTTCTTTAAGTGTCCCCTTTCATGGAGTCATGTGTACAGATATTATACCTGGTTCTATTGAACTCTACTTAATTCTTTCTCACCTCTGTGCTCCTTTTACCAAGTCACTCCTCAACACTTACTGTAACCCTTTGAATTGTTTGTCCATTGTCCTTTAAAAAACTCTTTAAAAATTGAACCATTTCGCATGCAGATACAGTTTTCTTGATCTGCTATTAATCCCCCACTACTGACATTGTAAGTTATTGAAATGTACACTTGCAGACCGTTTTCAGATTTTTGATTTCTGTATATCTATCTGTCTATCTATTTACAAACATAACATGGTATTCTGAAAGTGTCATTGTGCTTTTGGAGCTCTACTTTGTGTTTTTCAGAAGCAGGCCTATTACACAGAGATGAATCCATGTTACCTAGATTGAGTTCAAACCGGTATGTGCACTGAGATTCCCATTATATTCTTCTACCTACTAATGGACAGTTAAGTTATATCCAGACCTCACCCCCTCCCCCATTAAGTAAAACCCCTGTGGAGAGACATGTAGATGCCTTTATGAACATATTGATAATTTTTCATGGCAGTGTTTTCCAAAAACCAGTTAGTAAAATCAATGTATTCCTTTGCAGCCTGAAATTACCTTCATGCCAGTTTACTGGTATAAGAACCGCAGTATATCAGCAACTATTCTCCAATAGTAGTTCAGGCAGAAGTCATTCTAGATACCAATCAGTGAGGGATCCTCCATGTATTTTACACAGCCCATGGCAGGGGACATCCGTCCACTCGTTTAGAGCAACTGATGTTTTATGCTGGCAATTTAGGTATATTTAAAGGACTGATTTGAAAACAGGTGAGACAGACTGATTAGATTTATTATGTAGGTTGGCTTTGTTTTTCTAGGCCTGAATTTTTCACATTTCAATTAATTGTAGGTCAAGTATCAGGCAGATTCTTCACTGGGCTTCAAATGTGATAAAGCTGCTTCTTATTTTTAAGAAGGCTGTTGCAATCCTGCATTTATTTTAACCTCAGTGCATGTTTTACACACAAGCACACACACACACACACACACACACACACACACACAAACACATAATTAGAGCACATTTAACACTCAAATAAAGCTTTAACTACTAAATCATAAGTAGGGTATTTTTTTAATAAGTATTGTGTCTTGGTCTCTACTGGGGAAACATTGTTCAATGTGAGTTTTCTGGTTTGTTGTAGGGCAGTGAATGTTCACTTGTTGGCAATGATATAGAAATGGGGATTAAGAGTTTAAAAGTTTTTATACTAGGTAGGCAGAGTCAGAGTATGGAATCTAAGAATAAGAAATTGGGGAATTTCCTCTTTGTTTCTTCATTTCAATCTCCTAATAATTCATATATATTTTCCTAAAGTCTCCAAGAAAGCAAGGACTAAGTCAATCCACATATCAGTGAACCATAGCAGAATGCAATCCTGAATTTCATATAAGCAGTCATAAAATCAAAAAGACAGGTGCTGGGGTTTTGACTGAGCACTAGAGTGCTGGCTTTGCACTTTCAAAGGTCTTGAGTTGGATCCCCAACATCATAGGTGAAAGGAATGAATGAATCAATGCATGAGTGTATGATGAATGAATTAAAGGTATAAGGAGGAGGAGGAAGAGGAGGAGGAGGAGGAGAAATAGAAGAAGATGATGAGTAATTTGACAGAAGGGAAAAAGGGGAGCAGAGTGAATTTAAAGTGTGGTTTCCAATTCCCAAACGTTAAATTACAGCAGATGGGATAGAGAGAGAAGATGGGAGGGCAGGAGAGGGGGGATAGTAGAGGATAGAAAAGGTAGCAGAATACAACAGTTACTAATATGGCATTTTGTAAAAATGTGGATGTGTAAACAGTGTGATCGTGCAACCTGTATATGGGGTAAAAATGGGAGTTCATAGCTCACTTGAATCTAATGTAGGAAATATGATATCTCAAGAGCTATGTAATGTTTTAAGCAACCAATATAAAAAAGAGGTCTTCATTTTTCTTTGTAGTTGAGATCTCCTGTTTCCGTGACATGTTTAGTTGTGTTCTCTCCTTTAGTCCTCCCATGCTCTAGTTATTCTGATATGGAAAAACTAGCTGATATGCCCAACCAGTCTGTAAATCAGGGACAATTTGTCATTAAGCCTAAAGTCACTTTACATTTGCTACAGTCATACTAAATACACTTCTTTGTTGGGAGTTTCAAATATATTTCCTTCAGCTAGATTACAAGTACCTAGAACTCCCATTCTTGTTTATGTAATAGTAACTTCATCAGATTAAATGCTGTACTCTGGAATAAAATAAAATAGGAATAATTTACTCATAAGATTCCTATGTCAACCATCTTTATTTACAAAATACTATCTTAAGAATTATAGTTTCATTGAGCTTCAATTGGAGCCAAAGTATAGTCAATTACTGAAGTAAAAGCAGTTACTTAAAAACTAAAAATGGGCTTGGAGAAGACCTATCCTTCATCTTCAGCAAGCATTCACTCAGAGACTCCATGTGATTTTCTGTGTCCCTTAGAACTTGTTCTCCAGCTACTTTAGAGTCCTCTAATGTGATTTTTGCTTTATATTGGACACCTCCTTGTTCCCTGTGTGCTTCAGCTTCTCCTTGTATTGTTGGTCTCTGCGTTTGCGGAAGTTGGGATCCTTCATTCGAAACCTCTTTGATTGCCAGCTTCAGTTCCTCCTCATTCACCTGAAAGAGTCTCCAGTTTGTTTTAGCTTCAGCTATTTGTGATCTGAGGGATTCAGATTCACCTTGGAGGGACTGTATCCTTCTTGATAGATGCGCCATCGTTTCATCCTGTTGACCATGTTTAGCCTTCTGTGCTTTGAGCTCTTCTTCTAGAAAGAGCATTTCAACGCCATGGCTGGATTCGGACCTATGCAGCTTTTCGTAGGTTGCCTCCAGATGTTGTGCTTCCCTTGAACCCTTCTCAAACCTGCAGTAATTTAAAGATGAGTCTAAGCCTTCATGTTCTCTTTCAACAAGGCTAACTTTTTCAAGAAGTCCACATTTTTTTTCAATAAGTCCAGCAAGATGTAGAGCCAGCTTTCTTTCTCTTTTCACGTAAAGCCTGCTACTAACCGACTGAAAACTTCTCCAGAAAAGTGAGAGAACAGCCAAAAATCCAAGAGCTGTACACATCACCAACTCCCAAGGAAAGCCGTAAGGAAGATGGCCTGGCTTCATGTCTTTGGACAATGCTGCCACAACCCTGGGTGCTTCTTCCAGAACCACCCACTAGTATGGCTGAGAGGCAGCCCTAGGCTCCTCCATCACGCCAAGACGGCTTTGGCTCTTGCCACCACAACCACAGTCTGCCCAGGCAGGCCAACACAGGCTGTGGACACTCAGGTGTTTGGTCAGGAACTCCAACCTGCACCAGGCAACGGAGCAGACCACTGTGATCCCCTTCAGGGGCTGAGCGTATGGCGGGTGGTGGGCGTATGGCGGTGGGAGCCATGATCAAGGGCTCCCAGGAGCCTTGTTGTGCTCCAGTGCCCATCAGGGGAGTCTTGTCCCCTTCCCTACCCAGTGCATCCTCGAGTGCCACAGGTTTAGCTCCCTCCCACTGCAGCCAGAGAGATTTCCTCTCCATGCCACCCACCCCTTGATTTGGTTTAGGCCAGGCCAAGGCGGGGCTTAGTAGGAAGATTCCATCCAGTCATAATAACATTCAGTTTGATGTCACTCAAATTCTAAAGCTGTCTAAACTGTTCAAACAGCTTTTATGGCCTATATTGGTCTTTGTGTCCCTTGCCTTTTGTTTTAGTGACTCAGTCCATTCCCTGCCCTTGTGCTCTCCCTATTTCCTTCCTTCCTTGCTTCCTTCCTTATTTCCTGGTTTTTCCCCTTTTCTTCTTCCTTCTTTTCTAGCTCCCTCCATCCCTCCAACTTTGCCTCCCTCCCTTCCAACTTTCTCTCTCCCTTCCCTCCCTTTTCTTTTCTTGCAAGTGTTTGGGGTGAAAGTTCATGGCAGGCCATCCCCAAGCTAGGCAACGTCACTGCCACTGAGCTACAACATCCCCAGACCTGCTGCCACTTCCTATGCAAGTAATTTGAATTTTCTCCAAATAGAAACTCTCACATTAGTCTACTTTCAAAGTAATTTCACAAGAGTTGCTCACATGGGCACAAATCAGTTATGACAAGTCATTTTTGAAAAGCACGGCACAGCTAATGTTCCTAAAAAGAAGGAGTTGAAAAATTTAGTTGGTTTTCATGTCAGCATTTCTAGACTAGTATTTGTTGAAAATTCTTCAAACTCTTCTTTCAGATTTTTTTTTTTTTGGACTTTTCATGGGCTTGAAAACATCTAAGGAAGCTGGCTGGTCCTTATAAATATATAGCCAAGAGAAGGATGGATATGACTCTCTGAAATGGATGTAACTCCTGAACGTGAATTATATTGTTGATGTTAAGACAAAGAGTTCATGGCTTGATGTACAAAAAGGACATCCCAACATATTGTTTTCCTCCCAAGTTAACACTTGACTTGTTGATGAGTCACATATGAGGTTCGAAGGAGAAGATGCACAAGTAATCACTGGTTTTGTAAGCATGCAAGTTCCAAGCCCATAGGCCACCATGCATGATTCGACCTGTTGTTATTTACACTTACACGGCCAGAGCTGTATCACTGTTTAAAAGTTGCCAAATGAGAGTAGCTTGTTTTCCTCTCCAGCACCTGTATCGAATGACCAGCTTTCAAGTGGACTTCCCTGAGCCTTTTCACTATCTGAACATGCGAGTCCAAAACACTTTAGTCCTACTACTAAGAAGGGTACTCACTGTAACACTGTTTTTCTGACCATTAAATGGACAATAAGATGACCCTGGTGTGCAAAGAACAGGACTCAGTGAAGATGTACTGCCTGCTGGTGCATGACACTTTTCTAGGTTTTACGGGCCATGTGGAGGAATCAGCCCAAACACCTTGAAATAGCACTCAATTCATAGTTTACTTAAGGTCACATGTGGCTTAGGGAGAACTCCTTTCCTCTGAAAGTGTTACTTCAAACGAGATGAGAGTCGAAAAGAAGGTATTGAGAACACTAAGTAAAATGGCTGTGCTTTGTGGAATTGGCAGGATTCATCAATACATGTAACAATGTTTGTCACTGCCTTTGGACCTAACACGTATCAGTGTAGATGAACAGAGGCACAGTAAGAAAGATAGCTGGCATAAAACACCAAGGGGATGGGGCTAAGCTGCCTTACTAGGTTTACTTTTTTCACTCTGGTGGCACTTTCTGTTGTCTGTATGAACAGAGTTTCCAAGTACTTTCCCACTTAGCCGGCCTCTCTGTTATTCATACAGTTGAACTACCAGGGAGAGATGGATCAGTTTACCACCTGTGAGGCCTTTTATTCCACATTTTCTGCCCATTGCATGCTTCTGTTTTTTTCAGCTCTTCCTACAAGCCCCCCTAATCCTGATCTCTCCTTAGGCCTTATGATTTCTTTAAGTGTCCCCTTTCATGGAGTCATGTGTACAGATATTATACCTGGTTCTATTGAACTCTACTTAATTCTTTCTCACCTCTGTGCTCCTTTTACCAAGTCACTCCTCAACACTTACTGTAACCCTTTGAATTGTTTGTCCATTGTCCTTTAAACAACTCTTTAAAAATTGAACCATTTCGCATGCAGATACAGTCTTCTTGATCTGCTATTGATCCCCCTCTACTGACATTGTAAGTTATTGAAATGTACACTTGCAGACCGTTTTCAGATTTTTGATTTCTGTATATCTATCTGTCTATCTATTTACAAACATAACATGGTATTCTGAAAGTGTCGTTGTGCTTTTGGAGCTCTACTTTGTGTTTTTCAGAAGCAGGCCTATTACACAGAGATGAATCCATGTTACCTAGATTGAGTTCAAACCGGTATGTGCACTGAGATTCCCATTATATTCTTCTACCTACTAATGGACAGTTAAGTTATATCCAGACCTCACCCCCTCCCCCATTAAGTAAAACCCCTGTGGAGAGACATGTAGATGCCTTTATGAACATATTGATAATTTTTCATGGCAGTGTTTTCCAAAAACCAGTTAGTAAAATCAATGTATTCCTTTGCAGCCTGAAATTACCTTCATGCCAGTTTACTGGTATAAGAACCGCAGTATATCAGCAACTATTCTCCAATAGTAGTTCAGGCAGAAGTCATTCTAGATACCAATCAGTGCGGGATCCTCCATGTATTTTACACAGCCCATGGCAGGGGACATCCGTCCACTCGTTTAGAGCAACTGATGTTTTATGCTGGCAATTTAGGTATATTTAAAGGACTTATTTGAAAACAGGTGAGACAGACTGATTAGATTTATTATGTAGGTTGGCTTTGTTTTTCTAGGCCTGAATTTTTCACATTTCAATTAATTGTAGGTCAAGTATCAGGCAGATTCTTCACTGGGCTTCAAATGTGATAAAGCTGCTTCTTATTTTTAAGAAGGCTGTTGCAATCCTGCATTTATTTTAACCTCAGTGCATGTTTTACACACAAGCACACACACACACACACACACACACACACACAAACACATAATTAGAGCACATTTAACACTCAAATAAAGCTTTAACTACTAAATCATAAGTAGGGTATTTTTTTAATAAGTATTGTGTCTTGGTCTCTACTGGGGAAACATTGTTCAATGTGAGTTTTCTGGTTTGTTGTAGGGCAGTGAATGTTCACTTGTTGGCAATGATATAGAAATGGGGATTAAGAGTTTAAAAGTTTTTATACTAGGTAGGCAGAGTCAGAGTATGGAATCTAAGAATAAGAAATTGGGGAATTTCCTCTTTGTTTCTTCATTTCAATCTCCTAATAATTCATATATATTTTCCTAAAGTCTCCCAGAAAGCAAGGACTAAGTCAATCCACATATCAGTGAACCATAGCAGAATGCAATCCTGAATTTCATATAAGCAGTCATAAAATCAAAAAGACAGGTGCTGGGGTTTTGACTGAGCACTAGAGTGCTGGCTTTGCACTTTCAAAGGTCTTGAGTTGGATCCCCAACACCATAGGTGAAAGGAATGAATGAACCAATGCATGAGTGTATGATGAATGAATTAAAGGTATAAGGAGGAGGAGGAAGAGGAGGAGGAGGAGAAATAGAAGAAGATGATGAGTAATTTGACAGAAGGGAAAAAGGGGAGCAGAGTGAATTTAAAGTGTGGTTTCCAATTCCCAAACGTTAAATTACAGCAGATGGGATAGAGAGAGAAGATGGGAGGGCAGGAGAGGGGGGATAGTAGAGGATAGAAAAGGTAGCAGAATACAACAGTTACTAATATGGCATTTTGTAAAAATGTGGATGTGTAAACAGTGTGATTGTGCAACCTGTATATGGGGTAAAAATGGGAGTTCATAGCTCACTTGAATCTAATGTAGGAAATATGATATCTCAAGAGCTATGTAATGTTTTAAGCAACCAATATAAAAAAGAGGTCTTCATTTTTCTTTGTAGTTGAGATCTCCTGTTTCCGTGACATGTTTAGTTGTGTTCTCTCCTTTAGTCCTCCCATGCTCTAGTTATTCTGATATGGAAAAACTAGCTGATATGCCCAACCAGTCTGTAAATCAGGGACAATTTGTCATTAAGCCTAAAGTCACTTCACATTTGCTACAGTCATACTAAATACACTTCTTTGTTGGGAGTTTCAAATATATTTCCTTCAGCTAGATTACAAGTACCTAGAACTCCCATTCTTGTTTATGTAATAGTAACTTCATCAGATTAAATGCTGTACTCTGGAATAAAATAAAATAGGAATAATTTACTCATAAGATTCCTATGTCAACCATCTTTATTTACAAAATACTATCTTAAGAATTATAGTTTCATTGAGCTTCAATTGGAGCCAAAGTATAGTCAATTACTGAAGTAAAAGCAGTTACTTAAAAACTAAAAATGGGCTTGGAGAAGACCTATCCTTCATCTTCAGCAAGCATTCACTCAGAGACTCCATGTGATTTTCTGTGTCCCTTAGAACTTGTTCTCCAGCTACTTTAGAGTCCTCTAATGTGATTTTTGCTTTATGTTTGACACCTCCTTGTTCCCTGTGTGCTTCAGCTTCTCCTTGTATTGTTGGTCTCTGCGTTTGCGGAAGTTGGGATCCTTCATTCAAAACCTCTTTGATTGCCAGCTTCAGTTCCTCCTCATTCACTTGAAAGAGTCTCCAGTTTGTTTTAGCTTCAGCTATTTGTGATCTGAGGGATTCAGATTCACCTTGGAGGGACTGTATCCTTCTTGATAGATGCGCCATCGTTTCATCCTGTTGACCATGTTTAGCCTTCTGTGCTTTGAGCTCTTCTTCTAGAAAGAGCATTTCAACGCCATGGCTGGATTCGGACCTATGCAGCTTTTCGTAGGTTGTATAGACTTCTATAGTGCAACAATTAAAACCAAGAATCAATAAATAAGATGGAATCAAACTCAAATGTGCTCCCTTATAAGTGGATGCTGACCCATAATGGGGGTGGGGGATGAGAAGAATGGAAGAACTTTGATTAGGCAAAATGGAGGGAGGGAAGGGGAAGAGGCTTGGGGGCTGGAAAAATGATAAAATGAGAAGCAGATCATTACCATAGGTACATGTATGACTGCACATATGGTGCAATGCTACTTAGTGTATGACAAGGGAAATGAAAAATTGTGTTCCATTTCTGTGCGGTAAATCAAAATGCATTCTTCTATCATATATACCTAATTGGAATAAGTAATTAAATAAATAATTAAAACTTCAAAGAACCCCATTTACCAAAAATAAATAAATAAAATAAAATCAACCAGAATTTACATGCAGCAACTGCAAACTGATGGGAATGCCTGTGAAATTTTATACGGAAATTTGTTTTGAACACACCTTATGTGACCCAAACAATGACACACTTTGAAGACTGAACCCTTTATTCACCTGAAAATTCTACATATAACCACCTGGGATCCTCTTACACAGGGAAGATCTTGGAATGGTCCCTGCCACCTTGAGCACACAAAGACCTTTCAGTAGAGGTCTGGGGTGACCAGGAAATAGCAGAGTGCCCTTGTCAGGAACCTGATGTATCAGGTCTGCCTGGTCTCATGGCTTCCTTATCCCTGTGAACCTTCTTTCCCTGGTACAGCTGGATGGAGCCCCTCAGAGACATCAGGCAGTGTAAGAATCTTTTGTTTGTTACCAGACACAAACTCCTGACTCCTGTCCTGTGTGGAGTGTCCACTGCCCTGCTAGGGATTCAGTCCCCAACTCCAGCCAGAAACCCTACTTGGCCTTTGCCTGGCAGTGGGGAAATCCCACCTGAAAGTTGTCAAGGTATATCCCATTGCACCTCACTAGGTTGAAGCCCAATTTCTCCTCCAGAAGCAGAACAGTGCCAGCTTCTACCAATTAAGGCTTCCTCCCTGATTTAGTAGGAGGTCACCAGAGAGTGCCTGGCATCCAAAACAACAAACAAACAAACAACACAGTACAGGACTTGACAGGCAAGAAATGCAACCTGGTACTGGGCACTTCAGCATCTCAGTTTTCAGCCTCAAGAGGTGGCAGGGAACCAGGGGTCACCAAGTTAATCCCCACTGGAAGTGGATGACTTTGCAGAGGCCATGAAACCCAGCTCTCCAGCCCAGCCTCTCACTGGCCAGAAACGTTTTCCAGGTTGGACACTGAAGGCAGAGTCCAGATAGGTCCCCCTGTGAGCTTGCAGATGCCTTTTGACAAAACTCTACCTGGACTCACAGAGATCTGCTGATGGAAACCAGGCCTTTGCTTATCACTGCCCCCAACACATAAACCCCACCCTGGCAGACACTGGCCTGCAAAACCCACCTGTGCAATAGAACATACACATTACTGACATAACAGGAAAATAGTGTATGACGAGGGAAATGAAAATTTGTGTTTCATTTCTGTACAGTAAATCAAAATGCATTCTGCTGTCATATATACCTAATTGGAATAAATAAATAAATAAATTTAAAAAAACTACAAAGAACCCCATTTACCAAAAATAAATAAATAAAATTAAATAAACCAAAATTTACATGGAGTAACTGCAAATTGATGGGAATACCTGTGAAATTTTACACTTGCTCTATCCTTGAAAGTTCCCAGGCATTTTTGAACAAATCTATGACAGTACATTTGATACATTTCATAAATATATTATTGAAAAAATTTCAACTTCCCAAAAATGACTCAAGGAGAAACACTGGGATTTATTGACAAATATAGAATCAGTCATAAAAAAAAAAATCTTCCTCTAAAGGACAGGTCAGACTCAGTTACTAAAAAATGCAAACATTTTATAAAGGTACACATGTAAATCTACATGAGATTTTAGAGAATAGCAAGAGAGATGACATACCTAATTCATACTAAAGTTATATTATGACCCAACCTCTTGAAGATAGTTTTTGCAAAAACCTGAATATGAGGAAATTTCTGAAAATAGCTGCAAAAATTATAATTGAAGTATTAGGGACCTTATTGTTGAAAAACATAAATATGATACATGTATGATGCCCTATAGGCTTTCTTTGAGAACAACCTAGGCAGATCACTATATGACTGGGTTATAATCTTGCAATCAATGAAAACAGCATTTGAAAGTTCAAAAACTACAGAAAGAAAAGGCATAAATAAATTCAGTTAATGACTAGGGTTGAGGTTCAGTGGGAGAGTGCTTGCCTAACATGGAAGAGGCACTGTGTTTGATTCTCAGAACTGCATATAAATCACTAAAATAAAGGTCCATTGACAACTAAAAAACATTTAAAATAAATAAATAAATAAGTTAGCTAGTTATTTAAACAAAAACCCAGTTGAATTTTATCCTAATATTGGAGAAAAAATCCTTTTGTCCAAGTCTAAATGCAACTTTCAAAAATTTAGGGCAGGGGCTGGGGTTGTGGCTCAGAGGTAGAGTGCTCACATACCACAAGTGAGAAACTGGGTTCTATCCTCAGCAACACATACAAATAAAATAAAAACATTACATCCAATTATAACTACAAAAATAAATATTTAAAAATATTTAGGGCATATAAATCTAGTCCATTTTTTGTGTTTTTTTTTACTGGGTGAATGCATTGTGTAAATTCAAGAATAATTAATATCATTTAAGTATTCTTTCATTTTCAGAATTATCATATTATAAAGCTAATTTTGAAACTTGATATTCCACTGTACAGTAAATCCTAGAAGATTCTCAAAATAACAGCACTAGTCTGTCGTTTTTAACTGTGCTGTGCTGATACCTTAGATATTAAACATCCCTTAAAGCTACAAGTGGTAAAGTTTTAGTTCCCACTGTGATGCTGCTGGGACATATTGGGTCATTTAAGAGGTGAATCTTATGGGGAGAATTTTGGGTCATTGGAGGCAGATCTTCAAGGGGATTATGGGACCCTGGCCCCTCCCTCTTTCTCCCTATGTGTTCCTGGTCGTATACAGTTTTACTCTACCCTGATAAATTGTCTCCCTTCAGGCCCAACTGACCATGAACTGAAACCTCCAAAACCATGAACCAAGCCTGGCCTGGTCAACCACACCCATAATCCCAGCAACTCACAAGGCTGAGGCAGGAAT
Source organism: Callospermophilus lateralis (assembly GCF_048772815.1). Lineage (NCBI taxonomy): Eukaryota > Metazoa > Chordata > Mammalia > Rodentia > Sciuridae > Callospermophilus > Callospermophilus lateralis. The sequence continues at coordinate 3,957,306 of NW_027514826.1, read as the reverse complement.
ACCACAAGTTCAAGGTCAGCCTTAGCAACTTAGTGAGAACATGTCTCAAAGAATAAAAATACCTGGGAAAGTAGCTCAGTGCCAAAAATCCCTGGATTTAATCCCCAGAAAACTTTTTTTAAAAAAGTCGAAATAAGGCTTGTCAGAGGTATTAATTATAGTGGTGGAGAGCTAACACAGCTGGCTGGATTACTTTATATTAAACTTCTTATCTGGGTGTTCTGTGTTCTGTAAGAAATGATCATCATTTTCCTATGGAAACATCGAGTAGCAGAGTTGATATACATCTGCAACTTCAATAAACATTCCACATGACTACCTACAGTGATTGTGTAAATAACAAATTTCCCCTGTTGGAGAGTTGCTATTTCCCCACCTGTTCGCAATCTCAGTATAAGAAGGAAGATATTTTCAAAATGAGATTTTTATGTTACACAACTTGGAAATTCATATAAAATATGCTTTATTGTGTAATTTAATAAATATAGTATTTTGAACTTGCAAAATCTAATAAATATGAGACTCATGACAAACATAGCATATCAGATTATTCACAATGGTTATGATGGGGTGGGCAAAGTACAATAAACACAAGTACAAGCTTTTTCTAAAAGTCCTAGTGTTACTAAATGATCATAACCAGTATACACCGTTTTGTAATTAAATATTGTTAAAATAAAATGGGAAGTGCTACCAAAGAGAACTCTAGCCTTGGCCTGTTTCCACAAAAAACACCCCAGGAGTCAACTGGAAATACAAAAGTTGCAGTTCCTCTCTTCCATTGGCACTGTGTGCATTGTGCCCCCTAGTGGTTTGAGAGATATAGCCTGCAGAGCTGTTTTTGCAGGAGCTGTGGAAGAAACAGGAAACTCTCTGGAATACTTTAAATTGTTTTGAGTCTTAAAGACCAAAATTATGAGAATGGTTCTAAGTGGGAGGTTCCCAGGTACCCCAAACTTTGAAGATTTGTCTCAAAAACTCAGATCGGCAATATCTAAATGCTCACCTGGGCATGCTCAGATATCATTGACCCACATGCCAGGTGACTGTCAAAATACAATGGAATCCCAACAAGGACTCTTATCCAAGTGAAGAAGCCTTTAGGGGTTCTTGAGATTTCAGTAGTTGGAGCTGCAGCTTCAGTGGAAGCACTGCCTTTGGTGGGGAAAACTCAGGTAGTGCTGTGCCTTTTAGGTGGATGGTGGTGTCTATTTAAATAGTAGAGAAAGATGCTTCTAAAAATATGAATTGGAAATGGAATGACACTGTAATAGGCATATGCCTGCCACAGTATAGTAGGAAGGCATATACCTGCCACATATGCCTGAGTATACTCACTATGAGCCCTAAGTGGAATAGCTTACTGCTGGGGAAGATTTTTAAAGACAAAATTAAAAAGAAGAACAAAAGAAACTTCAAAACAATATGTCTTGGCAACAATGGTTAATCACAAGGATTATGGGAGTTCAAAGCTAATTAGACAGTTCATGGACAGACCTCCTTGCAGAAGTCTGTTCCTAGAAGGCTGCATTCTGGCAGAATGTTGTGAACTTTTGTCAGGCAATCCTGGATGAGATGCCTGTCTTCATAATGTCCTAGCTTGTCTATTTGCTGTGCTTTGTTGTTGTTGTTGTTGTTGTTAGATTTGTCATAGAAACAAATCATTGATATCAATGATGCTGAAAACTTTTTGAGAGTCCAGGCTGTCCTGCAAAGCTATTCTGTGTCCTGAAGATACTGTGATGGTCCGTGGATGAGAACAGCAGCCTGAAGAACCCTCCATACACTGGCACCTTAAAGGATATTACCTCCAAGTGGAAAAAAAAATATTTGAGGCAGGGCTATGCAAGAAGTGTCTACTAAAAGCACATGTTCATTTAGATTTGGCAAGTGCTCTCTTTGTGTCTGTTTCTATCAAGGGCCTACATAAGTCCAACCTTCTCCAGAGTACTAGAAGATGCACAGTAATGGATTGACTACTGGTGGGTACTGCTGCCCCACCAGAAGACACTGACAGATCAGTAAGCTATGTGTGTGTGTGTGTGTGTTCACTGAGGTGGTATTGGGGTTGTAAAAAGGATTCAGGTTTTGTTTTGTTTTCTTTTAAGTTTTTTTTTACCTGTGGTGGTTGTTGTTTTTTTCAGAGTTCCTGAACTCAACATGTTTCTATGAAGATTTGAGATAGTCCTTTGCCCTGAGCCCAGTATGGATGATTACAGAAAAATTATGACTATAGCTATCTAAATTTTAATGGTATGTTCTCCAATTATAATTTTGGCCCAGTCAAAGCCCTCTTCAGACCACTCATCTCGAAGATTCTGGTTTGGGGATCTGGGCTGCTCTTTATCACCTTGCTTTCCATCTTGCCCTAAAGGCGCTGGCACAGAACTGGCCTCCATTTGTGGAGAAGATACACTACATCTGAGCAATTAAATCCCCTCCATTTGTTTGACAACCTGCATCTTGTTCTTGTAGAAGGGAGGGTACCTGCTGCCCTAAGTCCTCATGCTGCTGGTAGATTAGTAATTGGTCCTGAATTATCAGCTTCTCTTGGTAGTTTTGGGACTGTTGCCACTGTAAAATAGAGTATCTCTAGTCATTCATCTGGTGTCCTTCAGAGAGACCATAGAGCTCCTGGTCCTGCTGCTGCTGTGTCATTCCCTGCACACTATCAACAAAGGGCAAAGGCAAAAGCCTACTCTGCTGGCTATCTTCTGTTGTGAATGTGGCCTTAGAGATGGCTGTGCTGATGCTAGAAGAAGGTCCACTTTCTGTGGCCCCTTGACCCAGAGAAGCACAACTTGGTTCCTTTCTCATGCTTGGGAATACCCAGTCACATGAGCCATCCACTTCACTAGGACCTCCCCATGTCTTCATAGTAAGGTAGTCAGGTCTGTATAGTGGAGCCTGCTGGGGGTGAAAGAGCTGTGCAGTGGTGCTGTTGTCAAATTGCCTCTGGGCATCCAGGTGGTGGAAAACCTGATGACATTGGACAAGGGACTCCTGTTGTTTTCTGGCATCAAATAATCTCTGTTTCTCTCTAGCTGGTAGTCTGGAACTTTTGTTTTGATACCAATTCTAAAAAGAAAGACAAATTATTTTCAATCAAATATTTTATAGGTAACCTTAGTTTCAGCAATACCATTGATTTGCTTCTTGATCTGCAGTAGACACAAAAAAGAAAATCCTTCCTGGGCTCTCCATATATTGGAGGTTGTGAATGGTGCCCAATTCCAAATTCCAAACTGACCCCATAGTGTGTAGCATCCCTTCTGTTCTTTCCAGAGAAGCAGCTCACCTGCCTTTTGCCAGGTTGCCATCATTTCGAATCATGTCTAAAATTTTTTGCATCCAGGTTGTACCTGAAAAACATCAGAAATATTCTCTAATTGTTAGGAAACTGGCTTTTCATCTGAAATAAATGTATATTCTGGAGAAAGGCAGTAACATGAGAATACTTTGAGATTAGATTAATGCTGCAGAGACAGAAAGGGAGCTTTTCTCCCTTCCCTGAGATAGGAGGTGGTCACAGAATCGCCTGTCGTATGATCTAGAGCACCTATTCCAAACTTTTTATGAAAAATTTTAATCATACAGAAAACTTGGTAAAATAATATAAAAAAAACATACAAATACTTCAAGTTTTAAAAACATTTTGCTCTGTTGGCTTTGCCTATTTCTATCATCTTTATAATCTGTCTCAAATCAATCACTTACCTATCTAATCTAATCTAATCTATCATCCGTCATCGGACAAACTGATCTGCTTCAGAGTAAGCCTCTGATAATGCTTCATGTCTAAGGACACAACATGCATCTCTCAAAATGACATTCTTCTACCAGTTTCCTACATGTTTCTCATCGCATCTATTTTACAATGATTCCTTAACATCATAAAGAACTCTGTCTACATTAAATTCTTTCCAGTTACCTCCTAATACCATTTATAGCTTTTTTTCCAATTAAATTTCATGGACTACCTTAGTTTTGTCTCTCAGTCTCTAATCAACCTCTCATTTCTTCATGATGTAGATTTTTAATCAGTTAGCTAGCTATCTTGTAGTTAGCCCTTTATAATACAGAACTGTCTGATCATTTTCTCATAATATGTTTAACCTATTCCTCACTTCCCTTGGTCTTCTGTAAACTGGAATTTAAGTCTTGATTTGGTTAAGTTAAAACATTTTTTGGCAAGAAGACAGGAGATGCTTTATACTTTCTTTCATTATGCCAAGAGGTATCTTATGTCAAATTTGCTCACTCTTAGGATACTACTTTTGATCATTCCGTTAAGTATGTGGCCACCAGATATTGCTTGTAAAAAGACATATTTTCATTTGCTATTAGAAATTAAATAGTATAGTGACATTTTGGTACCACATGACTAGCCAGATTTCCTCTGATTTTATCTAATCATTGTAGGATGCATTGATGATCCTGCCTGAAATAATTTCCATTATGGGTTTCAAATTGTTAATATTCTAATCTCATCATCTCTTCTTCTTTTTTTTTCCTTATTTATTTATTTATTTTATATTTAATTGATTTTATTTTTTTAAGTACATGACAGTGGAATGCATTACAATTCTTATTACAAATAAGAACACATTTTTTCATATCTTTGTATATATAGTATGTTCATGCCAATTCATTAATTTATACATATACTTTGTTTATTTTTTTTGCATTACAATTCTTGTTACACAAATATACTACAATTTTTCATATCTCTGTTTGTATATAAAGTAGGTTGACACCCAATTTGTGTCTTCATACATGTAGTTTGAATAATGATCTCATCATTTCCTCTGTGAAGTAGATCTTATATAAAGAAAAATGAGCCAATACTGTAACTACAGGGGATTTAATTCCATGAGACTAACAATTATAAACCAGGTAAAATGACAATATCTATCATAACAATAATTATTATCAGAGATAAAGATAAATATTTTTATCCATTTCAATTATTTAAACAATCCCAAATATGTATGTTCCGAATAACAGAACTTCCAAATACATAAGACAAAAATTATAAAAAATAAAGAAGTGGAGAAATCCACAATATTAATTAAATTTTTCAACAACTTTCACTCAGTAATTGATAGGACCAGTAGATCAAAAATCAGTAAGGACAAAAAAGATCTTAACAATTTGTCAACCAATGTGAATTAATAACAGTTTCAGAGAACTATACCCACTATCACCAAAATCTGCATTGTTTTCAGTGTACATGAAATATTTTGGGGGGTACCAGGGATTGAACTCAGGGGCACTTTACCACTGAGACACATCCCCAGCCCTTTTTTGTATTTCATTTAGAGACAGGGTTTCACTGAGTTGCTTAGTGCCTTGCTTTTGCTGAGGCTGGCTTTGAACTCACAATCTACCTCCCCAGCTGCTGGTATCACAGGCATGTGCCACTGAACCCAGTTAAACATTTGCAAAAACAAAGATGATAAGATAGATTCTAAAACGAATCCTCAAATAAATATAAAATGATTGAAATTATACAAAACATGTTTTTTGGCCTTGCAGTTACAGTGTTGAGTTACCTACTTTTTGATATTTGCCTCTCTTCATTTTTAAGCCAATAATCTGCATCAAACCTTTATTATGCTTCATATCTTTCTGAATTTTTGATCTATTCCATCTCTCTTTCTCTTCTGTTTGTAAGAGCTCCAGTAATTTCATTAGGCCCACTCAGCTAGTCCAAGATAATCACCCTACCTCAAGGTAAGCCAATCAGTAACTTTTATTATAGCTGTGCAAACTTTGGCTCTTGAACTTAGTGACTGAGTTCCTTGACATGACTTCCTTAAATTCCCTGTTACTACACCAACTTCAGAAAATGTCTTAATACTGAAGACTTGGGCAAATGTTGCCCAATATTGCCAAACAGTGGTTTTTATTTTATTTCTTTCAGTTTCCTAGTTGATTGTGATTGGAGTACAAATCCAATCCAATCCCTCATCATATTCTACTAATTAGGGACATTATTCTTTTGAATATTCAAGATTCTTCTGATGTGATCCCATTAATTTTGAGTATTTATTTGCTTTCTAATATACACAATGTCCTAGATTTGCCCTGTATAGTCTCTCTCCAGGACAGGGACTCACACTGGGGACTGGGATTATAATTCCCCAAAGAGCCCTGACACTTTTCGGTAAATTACAGTGTTAGAAACCAAGATCAAGGCACTAGTTTCTCTTCATTTCAAGGTGGAAAGTGATTTTTTTCCCTCTGCAAATATGGTATGTGCAATGTGTCCTCCTAATGGAAGCAGGACAAAGTGTCAGTTTTTCTTTGACACATGCCAGGCTCATTAAAACCTATACATTTCAGGATATGTGATGTGTTTCAATAAATTGTATTTGTACACATTGGTACTCAAAGTATCCCATCTTTAGCAGTAGGAATCTGTTAAGTTGGCTCTGAGTGCTTTAGTCCTGATCTGAATTGTTAACAGCTTCCTTGTTGTGTGTTATGACAAGAGGTTTTAGGATCTTTTTCACTTTGAAATCTGTCACACCTCCAAATTGCCCTAGCTTCTTTTTGTGGAGAATGAATACGAATATGGAGCCTCGTCTGTGTAACAGTCATTCTAATTGACCATGGCCTGGTCATTGGTTTCCAGACCTTTTCACTGGTCATGTTAAGTATATGCAGATTTTTGAGGAGAGAATACTTAATGAGTTCACATATGAGATTTCCATTTTAAATTTAGATCTCCAGGGGCTGGGGATGTTGCTCAAGTGGTATCACGTTTGCCTAAAACGTGTGAGGCACTGGGTTCAATTCTCAGCACCACGTAAAAATTAAAAAAAAATAAATATATTGTGTCTACCTAAAACTAATAAATATATAAATAAATATTTTAAAAATAAATAAATAAATTTAGGTCTCCAGGCTTTCACTTAATCACTTAAACTTTTATTTGTATTATCTTACCTTCATGCCAAAAGCCCTGAATCTGGAAAACTTTATTTAAAAATCAGTGTAATTTTGCTTAAAGACAGTCATGAAAATCCTAGATAAGATTCATGTAGTAATGGTTTAATATCTGAAAAACCTTTCAAAATAATTAATGCTAATTATAAATTAAATAAATCTATATGATAAAAATTAATATCCTCACTTAATATCTCTTTATTAGCATGACAGTACCAAAAACAATAATAGCAAAACTTATCAAAAACTACATAATAATTAGTATTTAAGAACTTGCTGATAAATTCCAAGTTATAATAGCCCATAAATCTACTGAGAGTGGGATTTTATAAATGTTATGTTTTCGTCTATC